>NW_024704768.1:3203729-3589538 GCF_018977255.1 Callorhinchus milii
AAGGCAGCAGCCGATTTGTAATGTAACCTCGGGAACAGTCGTGAATCTTTTTTTGAAAAAAAAACACACACATTGGAGCTCCATGGGTTTCACTTACCTCCTGCATTAATTTCAGCTGGCTTGTAAAACAGTTTGAATAGCTTGGCTTGGAGTGGTCGGGTTGGCAGCCGGCTCAGGAGTAGAGTAACCAGATGTGCAATATTTCTTTATCCAAGTTGGCACTTTTCAGCTCCAGCTCGTATAATCGAGCCTTTTGTTTCCCCCCCCCCCCAAAAAAAAAGTGTTGCACTCTGGATTGTAGATGTTGGATGAGGAAAGATTTGTACCAGGATAGAACCAGAGGAACCACAAAATTACATTTGTATAAGTGCCTTTTAACGTCGGGCGGCCATCCCAAGGAGCTGGACAATCGGAATAGACAAAAGTGTAGAAAATGTGATTTTTTTTTTTGCCCATGTCTTTAAACTGAAGTACTACAAATCAATGCACATTTCAGAAGAGTGCCTCATCCAATGGGATTTGGGAAACAAGGCATCTTCTCCATGTTCCCATTACATCACCGGTGAAAGCACTGATGCCATCTGGTCATATGACAATTTTATATATATCTATATTTTTAATAAACCCAAAGTGATTTCTACAATCAGTTTACCATAATATTTATCACACACTGTTTTCACTCAAAATTTAGCAAAATACAGTCAACTGTGGGATGGGAACCAAATATACGAATGCTTACGATTTAGACAAGACAATCAGGAAAGCACAAATTACAGATAAGCATCGCAACAGAGTGAAGAGAAATAAATAACATCATTGAAGATCCAATGAAATCTTTGGAGGTTATAAGTTCAGCTTGAGCAAAGGAAACTATTTTAAGGCACAATTTTTGGTGGATTAATCTACAAGGATAAAATATGGGCACAAAATTTATGAAAATAAATTAGTTATTCACTCTACCCTATTGACACAAGATTTCACTGGGTAAATCACAGAATAGATGTTTTAACAGAAAAACATGAATATTACTTCAAAGCTTCTGCACTCTGACACTACGTTGAAAGAGAAAGGAATGCAAGGATCCCTTAATCATACACTAGTGCAATCAAAAAAAATGCACAGTACTAAAGCATGCGCATTAGAACTCAGTGTTAACCCACCTTAGTGTTAACCTACCTTAACTTGGGAGACGTTACTCAAATTTCGGGGGAAATGTTTTTTTGGTACTTTCCGCGAGTCAGCACATGGCAATAACAGAAATCTGAACGTTTCCGATAGTATTTGTCTTGCAGCAAGTTACCACTGGAAAGTCAAACTCGAAAGAAGTGAGACCCGATCATAAGGTTGCTAATGTCATTTCAGAAAGAGGAAGCAAATTGTTCCAGGTATCCGGGTAAAGCACAGTTCCACTTGTCACACCCAGTGGTGAAATCAGATACATGCATGTAACAGGCACTTAAGATGCGCAAAACTTTAAATGCACCTATTGTTATTAAATGCATCAATTGTTCGTAAAAACATTTCGAAATTAGACTAGTTAAAACCTGCCCTAGCACTCTGCACNAAAAAGTTAACTGGTAAATTCTTGTAACAGAAATTCTAGTTTTATAGTCTTGAAATTGTCCCTGCACGGCCGATGCACCGGCTCACAGCTATTTGTTTTAAGTCCGAATGTTCTGTGCGCTAGATGTTAGAACAAACGCAGTCTTAAATAAAATGTGCGGTAACTGATCTATCCACTCAGTACATAATCCAGTCACAATCACCAATACGGTTCGAGTCCTAGTGCCACTCTTGTTTAACTCAGAAATAGTAGCTTTGACAAGCCTACTTCAGCAGGAAGGGTACATGAGGTGGCTTGTGGGATGAATGTCCCCACCAAAATCAGTCAGCTGAACATGGAAGACTCAATTCCACATTAAGCACTCAACTCCACTTTCTTCCACCTACACCACATTGCCCGCCTCCGACTGTACCTTACCCCAAATGCAGACGAAACCCTCGTGCGTGCGTTTGTCACCTCCCGCTTGGATTACTCCCAACGCACTTCTCGCCGGTTTCCCCAGCTTCACCATTCACGACATCCAGCTCATTCAAAACTCTGCTGCCTGTATACTGACCCGGACCAAACTCCGTACCCACATCTCACCATTCTGGCCAGGCTCCACTGGCTCCCCATCACCGAATGGATCGACTTCTCACTCTCGTGTTCAAATCCATTCATTCCCTGGCACCTCCCTACCTCTCCTCACTCTACCACACGGCACCTCCGCTCGACTAGACCAGCTTCTTGCTCGTCCCTCGCACCCTCCGCCCCACCATCAAAGGTCGTGCTTTCAGCCACTACGCCCCAAAATTCTGGAATACTCTCCTTCAATCCCTCCACCTTGCCCCCTCTCTCAAGTCCAGCCTGAAAACTTTCCTGTTCGACCGTGCTTACTGCAATCCCCCCCCCCCCCCCCCGGCTCGGAGTCAGGCACTGCCACTGTTAAATGCTCTGAGACGTTACCCTGCCTGGAGAGCACTATACAAGTGCAAGTTGTTGTTGTAACTCAATCCTCTGATTGCCTCCATAGAAATGAGTATTCAATGAACTCTGCCACTTCCGAGGCACAGTTGCACGTTAATTTCAGAGTTGAAAATGCTAAGATACACTTCTTATAGAATCAAGACTGGATTAAACATTCAATCGCCTAGCATACACATTTCCATCTTTATCTGCATTTGTTGGTTTTAATAATGAATGTGATGTGCAAGCTTGACGAAAAGTGGAATTGCATAAATGGTTTCTGAGGCACTAAATAGCATTTTTACTGAAATATTCCCACTTATTTGAGTAGGCAAGTAGCAAATTGCAAATCAGTCTCCAAATGAAACATCAAGCTATAGGACAATATCCCCCAAAGCTACTTGCTACCAGGTGGCAGTTTTGTTCCTGTAAGGTACCAGGAGAGAAACTAGGTCAGTCATTCCTAACATCTGAAAAACAAATTCAAACTGCTCAGATATGAAATGGACAGCCCACCACATATTTCATTCCCTGTAGAAGAATGTAATCCAAAGTGCAATACTAGGTCACAGATGGTGTGGATTTCTACAGCCCTGCAGTAAAACGCCCACTGAGGAAATCCCATCTTGTGCTTGCGGTTACCTTACCCAAGAAGGACCCTCAGCATTTATTTCTGAAGCAAAAATCACAGAACTACACATCTGTTATATCAGCCACCCTTATAACAAAAATTCCCTATATTATAAACCTAGATAGTCAAAATAAATTCCCCTCAGCGTTCTTACAAACTATATAAGCAAGAATTCCAGGAGTCAAACTTGCCACTCATTTGCATCATTTGGTTAATTTTCTTAAAAGTTTTTTGATGTTAGCAGTAACGTGACGCTTGACTACAAGGTCAATGTGCTTTCCTCGTCAGCTGTAAATATTCAAAACTTGTGCAGTCCTTTTCTTACTGTGTGAACTAGACCTTGTGAATTGATGATAGCTCTGCTGAAATCTATCCAATCTTAGATAAACATTTCAAAATCTATCATGAGAGAAAAAGAATCCTTCCCTTTCAAGGCTGTACTATTCCCCATCACTCAGTGTAAATAACCTTTATCCAATTAAAAAAGGCTGTGACAGATTACCAAGTGTTGTTGACTCTAGATTATAGATAGTTCTTGAATGTGAAGTGCATTTCTTCCTTAAAAATGGCTTAATATAAACCTTCAAAATGTAACATTGGGAGGTTCCTTCCTTATAATTCCAAGTCCATTTTTATGTGAAACATTTGAAAATTCCAGAGGCACTGTACTAGCCTAGATAAGAACTAGCAAAACATAAACTGCACAGAATGGCAGAAATGACCAATACAAAACAACCGTCGTAAACCAGTGATTAAGCAAATCAAACTGATTTGAGCTGATTAGTGCAGAAAGAGTAGACTTCAGTGCCGTCCGTTCCGCTACCAGCAACCATTTACAAAGCAGTTTGGTTTGAATTGAATGCAAACTGAAGTGCCTCCTCCTTTCTTCACCATCATGGATAAGAGTGCCATGCTCACACGTGTATCATTACATCATGTGGCACTTCTTGTCTTGTGTGTATCCATCTGCCTTTTCAATTTCTTGGATTATCATTTTGAAGATTTCTACTGCAGTCTGAAAGAGAAAACCAATTCAATAGAGCTTGGCATTTATTCAAGGGCAACAGAAGCTTAAATATTGTGTCATGGAAACTTTAAGCAAGAGATAGCTAGCAGAGACTACATTTCTTCTTCTGCTCCAATCTCTCCTCTTCACCTCTCCTTTCCCAAAAAGGCAGATATAAGCTGAGGATTAGTTTCATTAACAGTGGAAGCCATTTATCACCTTGTCCATTGATCATTCTTCCTGTGAGAACTAGGAAGTGTTCAGAGACCTCGAAGTCCAAACAAATGAGAAAACAGGAATGGAGAAACATAGCCAATTCCCCCTCCCTAACCTAAGGATGCCAATGCTATTTCTTGTATCATAATTACCATCCAATGTGAAAACAGACCTCATTGCTTAGTACCAGAATGAAGCGATGTCCTTGCTCTGCGAGTCGGTGAAGGCTCGAAGGGCCGAATGGCCTCCTTCTGCACTGGGGATTTCTATGTTTTATGTCTCTTAGCTGTTAAACTCACCTTTGTGTGTGTGTATATCACTTATTCAATTTCTTTCAGGATTTAAATGCAGAATTATATAATAAAGCATATACTCATCTTGAACCTACAAACAGAGCCATATAAATTATGCTTCCGGGATTGAAAGCATATAATAAAAATAATTTTGGTGTAATGTAGTGCTAATAAGGTTGAAACATCTCAAAATGCTTCGAAAGTAATTGCTGTCAAGTTTAGTGTCTATGTTGGCAAATCCAGCAGCTATTTTGTGCACAGCAAGATCCCACAAACACCACAAAATAAAGGACCAACTTTATCTGGAGGAGTGTTGGTCAGGATATTGGAAGTACCTCTCTTCTCTTTTAAAGCAGCGCCGTGGAATTATTCATGTCCACCTGAAAGGGCAGATGGGACCTCGTTTTAGGGTCTCGCCTGAAACATGGCACCTCTGACAATGTAGTGTTCCCCCAGTGCTGCACTGGAGTGTCAGCTTAGGCTGTGAGCTGAAGCCCTAACGTGGGGCTTGAACTCACAATCTTCTGACCCAGAGATGAGAGAGAGAGCTAACAACTGAGCCAAGCTGACACTTAGAAACAAGTTGGGGTCCCATTACATTAAAAAAAACAAATACTTTTGCTTTTACTGTATTTTTATGTAAAAAAAATTTTTGGAGGGTGGGAGAAATGAGTTACAGAATATCTACCAAGTTTAGTCCAACATTTCAGTGTCAAGACTGCATGCAACTGTCCTTGTATCATGCCAAGTAGTCCTGCATTGAGTCATAGGGTTAAAGCCTTTAAATAAAGCCAATGTCCATATACAGGATTAATTCTGTGCTGCCAAGAGTCCTAACCAACAACTCTACAGATTCAAACTTATAGTATAAATGTCATTGCATATCTAGCATTATACAGCCTTCTGCAGAGAGTGAGGCCGTACAATACTGTAAGTGAATTGACTGTAATGTCCAGTAACTTACATCATTCTGCTTTGCTGAGGATTCCAAGAATGCTGCTCCCCACGAGTCCGCAAGTTTCTTTCCTTCTTCTGTCTTTACCACCCTGTGGTAGCCGAGAGATGAAATCAGAGAGAAATGTATTAACAAAAAAAATTCTAATCTGAGAAAACATGATTTTCTGCAAGATTTTTTTTAAAAAAATAAAAATTGAGGATGAATATTCTTTTCCAGGTTCTTCCAATGATTCAGCGAGTCGTTCAGCTCACAACCTAACAACAACTTGCACGCAGGGTATCTAGCGTCCCAGATCGCTTCTGCCCCAAGTCTGCTCCCCAGACTGTGCTGGGTTAACTGATATCAGTCATTTGGCCTCAGCTCACAGGTTAAAATAGGTTAAGAGGATGAAAGGGTTGCCACTCTCAGCTGATATCCAGCAATCTCTGCTAGGATTGCACAACTGGATATCAGGTGAGGAGGGGATGGGCAAATCTGCCATGCCACTTGACAAGGCTCACATGTGGAGAATCAACATTTAGGTGAGCAACAGTATCCCAGTAAAATGAAAAAGACTGAAGACACCCTCAGAGAGGAGGAAAGGCAGTGAACAAACCTGATCAGAAAAAAAAATTCTGCACAAACCAAATGCTGTGCTGAGTAACGACTCCCCCACCCCATCACTCCTTGCACATTTTGTGATGAAACCCGCACAAGACACAAGAAATTGCCCTTGATGATATAATCGTTAACAAAACACCACTACATACCGCTCTGTAGTAAGATCCCTCTTATTTGCAACCAGCACAGTTGGTATTCTAGAGAACAGGGGAAGAAAAGGGGGGTTATACCAAATTTTGCATTGTAATCCTGCAAAGTGTCATCCTTTGGTTATTGGTTACAACAAAGCATCATCCACCTACTCGATTCTTAGCTTGGACAGTAATATTTACATCTAGGAGTGCAAATGTTACTTCCCAGTCCACCAGAGAATAGTGATTTGTTGCAGTACCAATGAGCCAATACAGAAGAAAACAATTCAAAAGGCAACATAGAATACACTTTGTTTAATGAGGTGTATCTTTTGCTGTTGTGTTGGCTTCACCAGAATTCGAGCCCTATTCTGCGCACATCAAGGATAATCAAGTCAGCACTTTGACGTGCTAAAAGAGTCCAGGAAACTCAAATAAACCCCACGTTGATGCCGCATTTAGACTGGTGCTGCAACGTGAATGAGCTGTGCTGCTGTCTCTGGAGTCACCGGCCACCACACGCAGAGATGGATTTTTCCCCCTCTCTCTTCTCTTTGGATAAGCTAAACCCTGACTCCCACTGCCTCTGACAGCACGCTGAATTATTTCCATTAGCCTATCTGTTTCAGACAATAATACATTTTGTATCCTTTATACCTATCCTTATGCACAGAACAGGAAAATATGATGACTGGACACTAAAGTTGCAATTCTTAACTTTTACTTCCATTCTTGATTATAAACTGAACAAACTCATAACATCAGCAGCTCAAGTTAGTGCAGACCCACTACCTGAAATGGATGAGGAACACAAACTTGGCACAAGATCTTTGCATCACAAGAGAGTGTCTTATGATTAAGTGATTTGTATGATGATCCCTTACATTTTGTTTGGATAATTTCACTGGAGTAAGTGACAATGAAAATAATCTTCCAAGCCAATTGAATTCCGACCATTCAAAAGTGTCCAAGTTCCTTACGATGAGCTCATTTATAATCCTTTTTCACAGCCAAGAGCTAACAAACACTGCCATTAGAATGGCTAAGGACAGAAGCTCCTTATGTTGGTTTCAAGATTATGGCGCTTGCCATAGAAGACAAAGCGCTATCACTTGGGTGTCATTCATTTTGAAGCCCAGCCTTTTCATTTGACAATCTATGACAGTCATCCTACACACTGCTTATTCATGCAAAGTTTGGCATTTGTTTTCCACCTCCGCCGTTACATGAATAACAAATATCACACAACATTATTCTCAGATTTTTCTTCCAGTTTCCGCAACTCCTGTTAAATAGTGGGCCAATTGAAAACCTTCCATACATGTGGAACGCAGAATGTCCACACAGGAGTGATGCCACAGCAACAAGGAATTGCACAACATCCAGTAAACTATCCTCCAAGATGAAGCATTGGTTAATGCTGGGTTTACACTACAGGAGTGATGGAGACACGGTTTCCTTTGAGATGCCAGCATATTCTCAGATCAGCTAAGAAAATAGCAAGAGAAAAATCACTGATACTTACTGAACTTTCCCTACCATGTCAAGTAGTTTACCACGAATGGCCTTGATTACTTCAAAACTATAACAAAAATACCACCAGAAGACAGCATCAGTGAGAGAAATTTCTAAGTATTACCTTTGTAGCAGTAAGTAGTCAGTCACTGTATAGAGATCAGCAGCAGTAACCACATGTCATTTTTCCCCTATCCTAAACAGAACCAACCCCAAAAAACACTGAATGAGATCAGCTAACTTAGAAATCAAATGGTGCCCTTATCCACTGAATCACTCAGTTCAAAAAAAATCCAATGCATTTAGGCTGAATAAAATAATATTATAACCCAACATCTTTTCACTTCAAGGTACAGGGAGATGTACACTGCATCCAATTCATTCTATAATAATAATCCTTGCATTTGATATAGTGCCTTTCATGTTGGGAGGGCATCTCAAAGAGCTTCCAGGACAGGACACGTTGAAATAGTGCCAAAATTCATCTTTGGAATCCTTCATTAGTCTAAACAAGGATTATTTATTAATCTAACTAACGTACTATAAAAGTTTGCATTAGTCTACCTCAAATATAGAACTATGTTACTCACAGAAGTTCCTAGATACATAGTAAGCTAACACAAATACAACTGCTGTAGTCCAGATCTAAACTATTTTAGCATCACTCACCTCTTCATGGAGGTCACTGAATACACCAAAACATAGCCGTGAACATCCATGGTGTGGGAACGGCTGAACATTGAATACTCATCCTAAGAGCAAAAACAGATGAAACAATGATAGCAACAATTAATTCAACTTGTCAAATGCAGTAAAATGTTACTGATTCAACAACAACTTGCATTGTTGTATAGTGCCCTTCACGTGGGGGTAGTGTCCTGGAGTGCTCGCCAGTGGCGGAATCTGATCCTGAGTCAGGGGAAGAGGGAAGGTGACGATAAACATGATCAAAAAGGAAGTTTTTTAAGCATCGAAAAAGAAGGTCTTTAAGCGGGATTTGAAGGTGGGGAGGGAGGGGGCAAGTCGGAGGGATTGAGGGAGAGATTTACAGAGTTTCGGGGCATTGTGGCTGAAGGCACGGCCACCAATGGTGGATCAGAGGGGACGAGGGTCAAACAGGAGGCCGGAGCCAGCCAGGCAGAGGCAACGAGTGGTGAAGTGGGTGTGTAAGCAGATCGGATAGGTAGGGAGGGCTGAGGGCATGAAGGGATTTGAAAACAAGTGAGAGGATCTTGAAGGATTAGATTTATTAGTCTAACTGACACCGCAAACAAGTTTGCATCAATCCACCTTGAATATTGAACATGGTATTGTGTCCCTTCTCTCAATATATTCAGCAACCCACTGCAGGACATACGTGTCAGATCATCAGGTAGGAACAAGATAGGGCACAGCTTCGGTGCTATGGGTTGCTACATTGTGCCCTGGCACTCCAGGGCTATTTCATGTGTTTTTTCTCAACCCGACATTGAAACATACCATCAGGATTTCCAAGGTAATCACATTTTATATAACTACACCCCTGGGTCTTACCTGGCCAGCGGTATCCACCAGCTGTAGATGGAAGTCTTGACCACCAAAGTTTACGGCTTTGTTAAAAGCTGCAACGCAAGTCAAGAAAAGCAATCTTTTGAATCGCATAGCCCACAAACAAGGCATAACAGCTCTAACCAGACGCAGTCTATCAATACAACTATTTGTACCCGTATAGCACAAAATCAATTGACAAGATAAGCAGGGACATTATTTCCTCTCTAAATCCCCCATTCAACTTCTGGAATCATGAGCAAATATTAACTGATACAAAAAGACAATTTGCAAGTCCAGAGCTTCACACAGTAACTGCTACAGACATGCAGCTGTAAATCTGCTATCAAATCCACAAGGGTTTATTACATTAATTGTCAAACATTTAAGGTAATAAACACTCGGATAAATCTAAAGTGAACAGTGTAGGCGTTAATAATAATCCTTGCATTTGATATAGCAACTTATCACGTCTTTGAAACGTCTCAAAAAGCACTTCACAGAATATACTGTAAAGTGTAGTGACTGTATTTTGTGGGCAAAACGTGGCAGCCAATTGCACACACAGCAGTGTTATTTATGTAAAGGTTTGGTGCTTTGTTATCCATACGATGAACAGGTCACTTCAACAAACATCTGCTCACCTTTGCATCTCTTATTTATAACACCCAATATTTCAAGCAAATATATTAACACTCATTTATAATCTGTAATGATTCAATTCCGCCTCACCAACTGCCAAATCAGCGAAAGTTTTAAGGCCAATGGTAGTTAGCCCACTTAGTGATGGTCTTGTTTTCCTGGCATCAACGCAGCCACTTATACCAATCAATGCAAGACGACTGCAACCAACAATTATTTTAATGATAGCTGAATTCTTGGAAAACTCTTAATCCCCTGTTGCCACAGCTATTATTTATTGC
Organism: Callorhinchus milii; assembly: GCF_018977255.1. Classification (NCBI taxonomy): domain Eukaryota; kingdom Metazoa; phylum Chordata; class Chondrichthyes; order Chimaeriformes; family Callorhinchidae; genus Callorhinchus; species Callorhinchus milii. The sequence goes on from NW_024704768.1 coordinate 3,214,039, forward strand.
CCATTTCACAGTAATAACTTCCACTGAATCAAAAACGAAATACTGTATACTCACTGTTCTCAATTGTAGGGTCATAGCAATCAATGAACTGTCCTTCAACAAACTGGATGGTCAGAGAGGACTTGCCTAAAAAAAAAGATGTTTTTAAAATGCAAATTACCTTCAGCAAAGTTTCAAGTCTTGTTCATTCTTTCAGTTAAATAAATCTACAGGGAACAGCGCAGGCATGTACTGGAAAAGCTCATCCGTTCTGACAGTTCAATTCATGACAGCATTGTTTGTACACAGTATATTTCAATGCCCAACTCATAGGGAAAAGTATCTGCTGAAAAAGAAAACACGATACAAATAAGGATGGTAACAGGATAGCAGTCTTTTTAAGCACTGTCCTTTTACTTCTAGATTGAACAATTGAATCCAGATCAAGGATATCAAATTCTAACTGCTAGCAATGTGATTTTTTCTAGTAATTACAATGAAGCAGTAGGAAATTTTATTCAGGGGCAAACAAGAGAGAACTTTGCTTCATTTGAAGCAGTCATTAGATGCCAAAAGGATTTCACTCTTGCCACAAGTACATCCTTTGAAATCTACAAACATCCAGCTTCTTAATGGGAACCATCCGGAGTGCTTCCTTTATCCAAACATTCCCGCTGACCCTAGTATTTGAGCAAACAACAATTTCAAATCAAAATTTCCAGAAGTCTTTAAGCCCCATATAGTTGTGTCCGCTCCCTCTGCTCAACGGGCTCCGGCTTGCTCCACATATCGTAACGTCCCCATCATACCTGCACACAAACAGGTATGCTTCTCCACTTCCCCTCCTCACGTTGATTAAAGTATAGTTACATGGGTTCGAACATCTTGAGAAAAGTTTCACTGGGATCAATGAGTACAGGACAGAACTCAGTCTTTTGCAAAGCACACTTTAACTCTTAATCAATAGAATCATTCAATCAACCTCCTGATGACTGTCACTCCAAAGGAGAAAGACTCAGTGACAAGTTATCTAGGAACATAGGAACAGGAGTAGGCCATTCAGCCCTTCAAGCCTGTTCCTCTATTTAATTAGATTATGTCTGATTTGTACCTCAACTAATCTTTTCAATTCCAAATTCCTGCTTTCTCCCCATATCTCTTAATACCATGACCTACCAAAAATCTGGAGTGTCAAGTTATGCATATGCATAAATACATAAATAAATGCAGCCGTGACATTGATAGGATGATGACTCAAGTGGTAGTGACAAGCTAAGCAAGGGTCCAGTTATCAGGAGTTTACTGTAAATTATATTTATGACATGATGGGCAAAATATTTCCTGAAAATTTCTGTTTCTTCTGTTAGGAAAGGCACTGGAGAGTGAGGCCAAGCCACACAATTTAAATGAAATTCACCAAATCGGCATACAATTTTTAGTGTGGCGTTAAAGACATTTCAAAATACTATCGGTTTACTATCACTTTGAGAATATTTAGAAGTAGTCTCTAAGTTTCAAATAAAATATGTGCAATATGGACTTGGATAACTTGGCCAGAAAATATATTGAAATGACAATTGATTAGAGAATGAGGCATACCAGATGTTTTAAAAATTAGTACAAGTTATTAAATGTTACACATCAAAGTGAAATTATAGAAAGTGGATTGAAATAGTCACATGGAAATATGTGAAATAAAAATGTTGTGATGTGTCTTTTACACAATTAACTGGAATGTGGTACTGCCATCATACAAAAAAAGTTTGAAGCACGGATTTTATTCCCTGTGATTACCTTAACCAAAAGTCAGTCAACATTTAATATAGGTTGTCATATTGTACCAGCTCCATGCAGTCACAGGTGTAGCTGCAGTAAGTACTTTGATCCTTCAAAAATTAAATTTCTTTAAAAGCCCAAATTGAACAATTAACAGTTCTGAGAGCTTGATCATCTCCATTAACTTGTTAGACCATAAGACATAGGAGCAGGAGTAGGCCATTCGGCCCCTCGAGCCTGCTCCGCCATTTAATAAGATCATGGCTGATCTTCTAACCTAATTCCATTTATCCACCCTATCCCATATCCCTCTATTCTTTAGAATTGTTGTTCAATGGCGATTGAAACACAGTCACTACTAACAATGATGTGTTGAAATTTCACAAGGGTTTTTTTCCCCCTATAGTTTCAAGCGGATCAATGTAGATTTGTTATTGCAATAAATCAATAAAGTATTGTTCAGTACAAAAGCAGCCGATAAACCAATTTACATGAAGCACAACTGTTACCGCTTTTCACCCTGAATATTTTCCAGCAATTAAAACCAGATTTCTGGGACCACAACAGGATATTATAAGTCAATTCCAGTCACTAGTTGCAAACTACTTTCACTTTCTACAAAGACTTCAGTAAAGAATAATCCTGTTGTTCTCAGGTTGATTTTAAAAGGTAAATTTGCAACTGTTAAAATATTAAATATTCAAATTCAAATACAGAGAAATAACATTGTGGAGCTATGACATTCATATTCAAAGGGAGATTGTCCAAGGTTCCCCAAATTCATATTAGTAAAGCATTTTTCCTCAAAACTCATCGACTTACTTTAGGGTACAACAAGAACAACTTGCATTTATATAGCACCCCTCATCCCAGAGCACTTGTACTGCTCAATGGGCACTGGCAACCCTCTGGTGCTTCACCTACCTGCCAACTGTATAAACTCGGGCCTGGGGCCAGTCACGGCAGAGACCATTTTGCCCTCAGTAAATTGAGTACCAACAAAGAACACTTTCTCAGAAGTCAGTGATTGCAACCTGAATCAGAATCCTGGCTGTTCTTATTCCCTTCTAAGCTCAGATGGCACCCTTCGCTACCTCACTTAATTCAGCAGAAACAAGGAAAGTTCTTGGCATGCATCACTGAATCCTACATAGAAATTTACAGCACAGAAGGCAGCCAGTCAGCCCATCACATCTGTGCTCTCTTAAAGAATAACCTTTTCAGTTCAATTTACCTGCCTTTGCCCATAACCCCTGTAGTTTACTTCTCTGACCTTACACATCAGGAAGCATTGATAAAGTTATAATTTGATTCAATGCCATTTGAATTCAAAACTGGTACTTGAGTCTTGATGCTATTCTAGGTACAGAAATTTCTAAAATTCAATCTTCAATGCAGACATACCTAAATTTAGATGGTGCTTTGCACCTCCCCACATAAAAGTAAAATGCATAAATGTTGCCTCTCAATCTGCTTTAAATTAAATATGTTTCTGAATTGAAGTGGCAAACAAAAGAATGTAAATGATTCCCATCCAAAGCTAGAATTTATTTTCATAATCACATACTTGAAATTCCACCAAACGCACAAATATGGATTTGTTTGGGTTTGCGTTTAAATAAACTGTCTAGTTTGTTAAATGTCACAAATTTTCTTTCCTGCTCCCAGGGAACATTTTCTGCAATCGCAAAATCAATCGAAACATCAATTGAAAAGCATTGCCTTTTTGACTGAATCATACACTGCATTTTAGAGGAAGCTCTCCCTCACTCTCTCTGTATACATATATATGCACATACACACACACACACACGAGGGAAATGGGAAAAGTGGGTGGAGACTCGTCGAGTAAACACCGGTGTAGGCAGTTGGGTTACGAAAGGCCTGTTTTATAATATTCTAAAATATAACCTACGACAATCTATTGCAACCAACAAGTTGGTTGGAATGTCAATCAGGGTATTTTTAAATTCAATATTCGAGACTGCAATCCCCCCCCGGGAAATAAAATGATTTCTGTGTGTGTGTGTGGGGGGGGGGGGGAATGCTAAATGTTTTTAAAATCCTGAACCGCTTTCAAGAGATGTGAGATCCTCTATGGTCCACGTTTAATGTAACCCCCAGAGTGTGGCGCTTGCATAAGATGTGGGTGCAACTTTATAGGAAGGCGGAAGGAAGGAGTGCGGTGTGGTGTGTGTGTGTGAGTGACTGTGTGTGTGTGTGTGGAGTGGGAGGAGAAAGTGAAACTCGCAAAGTTTGTAAACAAATGAAACCGGCGTGACCCTCACAGGCAGAAACCCAACTGCTCCTGAACTCATCTACACAGGGAACGAACGCCTTGGGTCTTTCTCTCTCTCTCTCTCTCTCTCCCCCCCCTCTTCATATCATATTTATAAACTGATTTTATACTCAAACTGCTGCCCCCCCCCCCCCCCCCACACACACACACAAATACATTTTCAGTGCAAGGAAGTGAGTGAGTGAGTGAAGTTTAAGGAAAAGGCTGGGGAGGTGGAGGATGGAACAAATGGAGGGGAGAGAAAAGGAGGGGGAAACTGGTGGAGAGAGGGGGAAGCCTGAAAGGGGGGGGAGAGAGGGGGGAAGCCTGAAAGGTGGGGGGAGAGAGTGGGGGAAGCCTGAAAGGTGGGGGGAGAGAGGGGGGAAGCCTGAAAGGTGGGGGGAGAGAGTGGGGGAAGCCTGAAAGGTGGGGGGAGAGAGTGGGGGAAGCCTGAAAGGTGGGGGGAGAGAGTGGGGGAAGCCTGAAAGGTGGGGGAGAGAGTGGGGGAAGCCTGAAAGGTGGGGGGAGAGTGTGGGGGAAGCCTGAAAGGTGGGGGAGAGAGGGGGGAAGCCTGAAAGGTGGGGGAGAGAGGGGGGAAGCCTGAAAGGTGGGGGGAGAGAGGGGGGAAGCCTGAAAGGTGGGGGGAGAGAGTGGGGGAAGCCTGAAAGGTGGGGGGAGAGAGTGGGGGAAGCCTGAAAGGTGGGGGGAGAGAGTGGGGAAGCCTGAAAGGTGGGGGGAGAGAGTGGGGGAAGCCTGAAAGGGGGAGACTGGGGAGGGATGGAGGAAAACAGGAGGGGAAGGCAGAGGGGGCAGAGAAATGGGAGGGGAAGGCAGAGGGGAAAAGGGGAGGGAGAGAGAGGGGGGGAAACCCGAAACGAAAAAAAAACAATAAAATGAAACCAAATGTAAAACAAAAACACACTCACCGACCGACCTGTAGCCCAACACTGCGATCTTCCGAAACTTTAAGGGGGCCATTTTACTCCTATTGTTTTTATTCAGAATATTTTTTTATATATATAGATATAGATATATATATATAAAACAAAAGCAAAAATACAATTTAAAAAAATTTCGACATAAATTTAGAACAAAATAATCTCAGGGATTGGAGGGAGGGAGGGAGGGAGAGAGAGAGAGGGATGGGAGGGGGGAGAAGAGAAGGGGAACAACTAATTATTAGTATTATTTATTACTATTATTATTGTTATTGTTATTTTAAGGACGAGAATCTCTCTCCACACCAGAACGATCAACACCGGGAAGAAGGGAGGAGGGGAAGGAAGGAAAGAGAGAGAAAAGAGGGGAGGAGGAGGAGGAGGGAATTATCTTTTATATTTATTTATATATTTATTTATACATAAACCCCCTAAAAAATATGAATTTTAAGTTTGTTCCAGAGACAGACAGACAGACACACAGACAGATAGACACAGAGACAGACACAGAGAGAGAGAGAGATTACTTTTTTTTCAAAAAAGAGAGGAAAGGGGAATGGAAGAAAAATTGAAAGATAAAATAAAATGAATTTTTTTTAAAAAAAAAACAACCCCCCCCCCACACAACAAAAAGTTTTGGATAAACGAAACACACACACGAGAGAGAAAACAACAACAACAACAGTAATAATAATAACAACAACAGTAATAATAAAGACGATTTAAGTAAAGATAAAAGGGGGAGGGGGGGGGGGGGGGTTAAAAAAAATAAAAGGCGCCCCCTCGAGCTGTCCGGTGACTGAGGTAAACTGAGGCGGCGGCGCGAACTTCCCTCCTCCTCGCGCTCTCCCTCTCTGACTTGACGGTTATTATTGACGGTTTATTCGGAGCCGCTCGTTCAAGCCGCCGCCACGGCAACCGCCTCACCGCTCACTTTACGGCAGGCAGGCAGGCAGCCCGCCACTCCTGGGCGGGGCCGGGCCGGGGCCCCGCCCACTGTCGTGAGAGCCACCGCCCCCACGTCACTCACACGCAAGCCCCGCCCCACTCGCCCACTCACCCACCGCGCGTCGTGTCATGCCCACCTGCACGTTAAGGTCATGCGTGTAAGGCATGCCAGGTGCACCTTAAGTCACGCCAACTGCACGCAAGGTCATGCGTGTAAGGCATGCCAGGTGCACCTTAAGTCACGCCAACTGCACGCAAGGTCATGCGTGTAAGGCATGCCAGGTGCACCTTAAGTCACGCCAACTGCACGCAAGGTCATGCGTGTAAAGCATGCCAGGTGCACGTTAAGTCACGCCAACTGCACCTAAGGTCATGCACGCCAGGCTTGCGAACTGTCCCTTGTCATGCCAACTGCACGCCAGGCTTGCTAAGCGTACCTTAAGTCATGCCAACTGCACGCCAGCCTTGCTAAGCGTACCTTAAGTCATGCCAACTGCTCGTAAGACATGCTACGTGGACGTAGCTGACACTGAATGTCCGTAAGTCCCGCGAAACTACATGTCATACTAACTAAATATTTCATGCCATGGTCTGTAGGTCATGCTAAGTGCACATAAGTCACTCTCACTGTACACGAGTTATTACTAACTACATAATTCATGCTATCTGTACATTATTCATGCAAACTGCGCTTGTTATGCTGACTACGTAAGTCATACTAATTGCACATTGTTCAAACTCACTGTACGTGGGTCAAGAATAATTGTTTTTGAAGACAGCGACTGCACTTAGCAATGGGCAACAAGTGCTTGCCTTGTTAGTGTCATCTCCCCAAAATTATTACTAAAAAAAAACTTTCCAGCAATGAGACCGAGATAGAACAAATTGCCTTCCGCGCCGTTGTGGACGTGAAAACGTTGCAGAAATTAGGTGTGTGTGTGTGTGTCTCACTCTGTCGCTTTAATTGTCTGTGTATTTCAATAAAAGGGAACACTTCTCGGGAACTAAATGCAATAGGGGAAAAGTTGTGACATTGAGCGCACGGTCTGTGTTTGTTCCAACGAATCATGTGAATTATAATAATAATGCAAATTGCCTTTATTACAACGAAACGCTTCGGAAACATCCTGAATTCTAGTTACATACTTTGTCATTATTTTTTTCTCTCTCTGTTTTACCTCCCTCCTTCCCCAATTAGGGGAATGATTAGTTCAGGGTGAATCTTAACCGTGTCAGCAGTCTATCCAGCTATGATAATGCACGCAACTGTACATGTCAAGCTCCAGTCTTAACCTGACCCACTGCCCGCAACTGTATACTTCCTGGGGGAGAGGAGAATCATTAGCGACCCGTAGTGTAGTGTTTAGAGCACTCGCCTCGCAAGCGAGCTGTAACCTTAGGCAAGTTTCCTTACTCCACACGCCTCTGTTTAGCCTTACGCCACACGGCTCTGCTTAGTAAGTAGCGGGAAGCTTGTCAGACAGTGTTTGCAATGGTAAGCTATGCGCTTTAGGCTGATTAAGCTTCAGCAAAACACACTCAGGCTCCCCGAGCCTTGGCTCTTGCCAACCCTTGCCTTATAGATTCCGGGATTCGGTTGGCAGGGTGCACACTCAGGGGACAAAGTGATATCTTTCAGGCATGTGCGGAGTTCTCAGTATAGTTTGGAGACTTTTAAGCAAGGCAGTGGGTTACCGCATGTGTCAAGACATCCAGCTGGCGAAACAAATAGCACATTGTACTTAATGACTTCCTCTGCAGTATTCTCTTTAAAGTTTCACTTGTTGTGGGGAGGTTTTGTTGTTGTCCCATGTCCTCATTTGAAGCAGCAATTTCCCCTACCCCAGCACGCAACCCATTCAAGTATGAGTAATAATGTTCACATTATGTTCATCTCTGGATGACATTCGCCTGCTTCAGGGTCACACTTCATAGAATCTTACCGCACAGGAGGACCACTCTTAACCTCCCATCCAAAGTCTTCTCGTCTCCCCTCTGGCCAATTATCCTGCCCACCACTCGCCCCCCCCACGCACCCACCCCCATCGCCATCCCACGCCACCCCACCGCAACTTCCTCGCTTGGCATCTAAACCCCGTCCGACGCGAAGCACTCCGAGACGTTATCCCACCTCTCCAAGCCTGTAAAGTAATTCATTCTGCGGCCAGCAGTGGGAAGTCTCCCCTTAATGTGCCGACTGAAGTCGACTGAAGCTGTTGCAAACGTGATGCAGTTGTTGTTCAGACCGTCCGCCACGCGAGGGAGACATTTACTACCATTCAAGAGGTGTATTGTTACCCCCCCCCCCACCACCACACCCCCCACCCCCACCAAATCACTGTAGGTTCAGTTCCCATCAAGACATAATGTCCAGTTTGTCAAGAACAAGCAAAAGGGTGCAATGCCTCTGTTTACCGAGCAGTAAGTAGGGACCCGGTTGTTAGTCGAAGGGGTAGCAATCCCTTAATAATAATAATTTGGCCACTCAATCCACGGCTGTTTGTGGTGGGGGGGAACGCTGCTGTGCGCAATCGGCTGCCGCGTTTCGCCCGCAAAATATACAGTCAATTCGCTTTACAGTGCATCCTGTGAAGGGCTTTGAGACGTCTCGAAGACGCGATGAGGCGCTGTATCGATTGCCAGGATTATTCTTATAATTATTATTATTATATCATATAAAAAAGCAGAAGCGTTAATGCCACGAGTTGCTGCTCGGTACGTCGAACAGCCAGTTTGTTAGCAAATTACCGTCAATTTACAAGAACCGTTTCGCTTCCTGTTATATATGGCCATTGTACAAACCGCTCGCCCTCAATGTATGATATACAGACTCGTATCCTGCATGGGTGAGAGGTCAGCATTGTACTTCTTAGGCACCAAACCAATGCCTGAAATAAACTTGGCAATCGGAACTCTTTTTTTTTAAAAAAATATGTGATCAGCAAACTTCAGAATTTGCCAGAAGGGTTGAGGGTGCAGTGCGTCCCTCCGGGGAGAGAGTGCGCACTCCACGATAATAATATTAATAATCATACTGGAGCTCAGCAGTTAGAGCGCTCGCTTTGCAAGCGCGAGACCTGGGTTCGATTCCCGGCAGGGTGAAACCTTGGGCAAGTTTCCTTACGCCACACAGACACACGCACACACACACCTGGTATTAATCCCTCATAAAAAAGAACAATAATAAAATTGTTCATTTCAATCCACGACTGTTTGTGGGGACGCTGCTGTGCGCAATCGGCTGCCGCGTTTCGCCCACAAATATACAGTCAATTCACTTTACAGTCTGTTCTGTGAAGCGCTTTGAGACGTCTGGAAGACGTGATAAGGCGCTGTATCAAATGCAAGGACGTCTCAAAGCGCTTCACAGAATAGACTGAAAGTGAATTGACTGTGCATCTTGTTTATGAATTGGAGCAGCCAATTGCACACAGCAGTGTCCCCACACACAGTCGTGGATTGAGTGATCAATTTTTTTTTGAGGGATTATTACTCCCAGAAAGCGATCCGCCAATCAACTAACAACTGGGTGCCAACTAACTGCTGGGTAGACAGAGGCGTGTGTGTGGAGTAAGGGATTAAGGGATATGGGGATAGGGCGGGTAAATGGAATTAGGTTAGAAGATCAGCCATGATCTTATTAAATGGTGGGGCAGGCTCGAGGGGCCGAATGGTCTTATGGTAAGGAAACTTGCCCAAGGTTTCACCCTGCCCACCCAGAAACTCTTAATGTTCCACTTTTTCAAACATTGGTCAAATAGTCTTTGATATCAGACTCTGGTTTTACAAAGGGACAGTGCAGGTAGTCTGCAATGTAGGGGTATTGGATGCAAAGAGGATTGGGGTCACTATTGGACAGTCTAATGATACTGAACAGGGTCTAATTTGTGATGATTTCTAACAGGATTACTTAAGGAGGAAGCTGGATGGGGGAATTGTTTTCGGTAACTGGACAGACATCAGGCAGATCCCCTGTAGACCTTGTGGTCGCTGAGATCCAGCAAGTCAAAGTAACGTACCTCCAGATTCCTCATTGATAATTCCTTCCAAAAAAATTGACCTAAAGCCTCCAGCAGAATGGAAATAGAGAGTCCTTTTCTTTACGAGGGCTGTGACCCAAATGTGACATCTTCATCGACCTTCTGAAACTCACTGTCCTCCTCTCTCTCTCTCCGTAGATGCTGCCTGACCTGCTGCTGCGTGTTCTTAGCCACTTCTTTATCTCAAACTCCCGACCCTTTTTTCCCCCCTTTCTCGCACCCCGTCACGTCAAAAACGCCTACAAGTGCGCAGTCGCTCGGGAACCCCGCGGCTTTGGGAGGTGTCCGCAGGCAGAGGTAAGTCGTTTGAAAAGTTGGGGAATGTGTTCCTGATGCAAAACAGCCCTTGCGGAGGTTGAGTTGGCATGAGAAGAAGAGGGAGAAGAGCAAGAGAGACAGACAGAAAGAGAGAGAGAGTGAGAGAGAACTTGATCTTGCCTGGCAGGCTATGTCTTGGAAAGCCAACGAAGAACTACAGACACGCAGCTTGTGCCAACGTATGCTTGAGATTAATTCATCTTAGATTGCTGCTTAGCTCCAGACAAAATGCTCGAAGCCAAGATCCCGCTGAATGACAGATGCTCAAGAGGTGGAGAGGTGGCAGTGAAACCATTAGCACATTAGAGATGCTCCAATCGTTGAAAGGGAGGAGAAGTAGGAGGGGGTAGAGGTTGTCAACTAAAAGGAGAGCGTCAGCTAATTGGAGACATGGAGTCCTGTAGCTCAGTGGTTAGAGGCCTCTCACCTCGTAAGCGAGAGGACCTGGGTTCGATACCCGGGTGGGTCAGGTCAGGGCGAAATATTGGGCAAGTTTCCTTACTCCACACACACACACACACACACACGCCTCTGATTACCCAGCGGTAAGTAGGAACCCGGTTGTTAGTCAATTGGTGGATCGCTTTTCCGGGGTAATAATCCCTTCAAAAAATAATAATTTGGTCGCTCAATCCACGGCTGTTTTTGGGGAACTGCTGTGTGCAATTGGCTGCTCCGTTTCACCCACAAAATATCCAGTCAATTCACTTTACAGTGTATCCTGTGAAGCTCTTTGAGACGTCTCGAAGGCGTGATAAGGTGCTGTGTCAAATGCAAGGATTATTATTATTATTATTATCTCTGCTAATGGACGTGCCTTCATTAGTGTGCACGTTTCCAGTTCTAAAAGGCGACACCTTCCATTTACCTGTGTCCATATCCATCCATGTCCATATTTTAATGCAGATAAAGAGTTACACGGAAATGTTACAGCACGAAAACAGTCCATTTAGCCCAACTAATCCACGAGCCTCCATTCTTCCTATTCCCCTCTCCTCCACCCTCTATTGCCTTCTTCCTCGTGCCAATTCGTGGCTGTTTTGTGGGGCGTCGCTGTGTGCAAATGGGCTGCCAGGATACACCTAGATAAGAACTGCAGCCTGCGGAACACTTTGTGACGTCGGTAACAAATACAAAGATTATAGACTAACAATAACCCTCCTGTTGGATATAATGGGATTGGCGTTTGGTGAAGCGCTCTGGGACGCTACTCTACGTGAAGGACGCTATGCAAATGCAGGTCGTTAACACTGTTGTTCCTCATGCAACGCATTTAATTTTCTCCTGAATACACGGACGCTGTTTGACTCCAACCCACAGCTTCCAGTGTTGAGTCTCACCACATCACAACGCGGGCAACTCCCCCCCACCCTAGCGCTGGACTGGAACGACAGCCTAGATTACGGTGATCTCAAACTTGGGGGCTCGAACCCACAACCGCCTGACCCCGATGGGGGAATTTGGAAAGAAAGAATTGGCTGCTGTAAAAAAATAAATAATAATTGGCAATGGCACAGCTGGAGCAGTGTGTTGGCACTCGGCCTCTTCGTCTCTTGCACCTCGGTTCCAATTCAGACCCTGCCCTGGGATGAAAGTCTCTTCACTGTTGCCTTTAAGGATCCTACATGAAAGGAAGCCTGAGCAGATCCTGGAAGGAGTGGGCTCAGTGCAAAGTCATGCCCACAACTTGGTTACACGTTAGCACTAACTTGGCAACGCCACTCACACGTGATGAGAGGACCTGGGTTCGATTCCCGGGCGGGCAGGGCGAAACATTGGGCAAGTTTCCTTACGATACACGTACGCCTGTGTTTACCCAGAAGTAAGTAGAAGCCCGGTTGTTAGTCTATTGGCGGATGGCTTTTTTCCAGGGGGCAATAATTCCTTCAAAATAATAATAATAATAAATCGGTCACTTCAATCCGCGACTGTTTGTGGGGACGTCGCCGGGCGCAATCGGCTGCCGCGTTTCACCCACAAAATATACAGTCAACTCACTTTGCAATGTATCCCGTGAAGCGCTTTGAGACGTCTCAAAGACATGATAAGGCTCTGTGTCAAATGCAAGGATTAGGATTATTATTATGTAGGGATGACTGACATTGAGATAGGAATGAATTGAGCCTCACGTTGGAACTGAGGCACATTGGGTGGGGAGGGAGCGAAGGGAGGGAAGGAGCCGGGAAAGGAAGGAGGAAGCTTCGTTCCGCACGAGGGATCGTAGGACGCATCTGATACAGCGCCTTAGCACGTCGTTGAGACATCTTAAGATGCTTCACGGAATCTATTGTGAAGTGTAGTGACTGTGTATTTTGGTTCTTACCACAGGAAGAGATCTGACAAACTTTGTGAGCCCTCCTGCAACAAAAAATGGAAAGAACTGTCCCCCTCCCCCCACCACCCCAAATTTCACCAAGTCCTGTCCTGTAAGACTCTCTTGCCTTAAAATTCAACAAAAATTGGGGCAAAACTTCTGGAAACCAGGTTTCTGTGTTCCCTCATTGGAAACCAGTTATAATTATATAATAATCCATACATTTGGTGCAGCGCCTTTCAGGTCGGCCGAGGGTGTCGGAGCACTTCACATGTTTGACCGTAAAGTGGAGTGACTGTGTATTTTGTAGGCGAAACTTGGCTAATTTTATCTGAGGGTTGGTAGCCAGGAGACAGAGAAAGAGAGAGAGAGAGAGAGAGAGAGAGAGAAGAAAATCCCTTGNCTTTTTCAACAGCGCCGCAGGAGATCTCAAGCATCCTCATGAACGGGGCACAGACGAGGAGTGAGGTTAACGTCTCATCCGACGGACGGAGTCTCCGACAATGGAGAGCTCCCCCCATCGATGTACTGGAGCCGAGGCCTGGAATAGATGAGAGCAAACCACGAGAGGGTTACTGACTGAACCAGGCCGAGTTACAATCGGACATAAGGGACTTCCACAATTCAGCGCTATCTTAAATTTCAAGACAAATTGATAGAAACAACAATAATTCAGTCACTCGATCCACGACTGCAATTGGCTGCCGCGTTTCGCCCACAAAATACACAGTCAATTAATTCACTTTACAGTCTATCCCGTGAAGCGCTTTGAGACATCTCGACAACGTGATCAGGCGCTGTGTCAAATGCGAGGATTATTATTATTATTATTATTGACCGAGACCGAAGGGTGGCGATGGGTGAGTGGGTTGACACGAGTTAACAGTGAGCAGGATTGCCCAGCCTCCAATAACACAGCATTTTGGTGTGTGCGCATGTGATAAGCATTTAATGAGGGACGTAAAGATGATCTCTGGAGATGAGGCAACATTCAAACATGGACAGCAATGTGCAAACAAAGCCATTCGAAAGATACAAGGAGCTGGACAGAAAAGCAAAGCCACATTTGGGTTACTGATTAACTGAAGGGGTTGAGTTTTATTGATAAGTGGTAGGTTTTGGGCAGGCTGTGCTCGGCACAGAAACACTGTGCTGTTTGCCAATAGCAAGCAGTCAGTTAATGTTTTCCCCAGAAAATCTGTGCTCTATCTAAATAGCGCACTCAAGGCGCAGTTGAGCCAGGAGGTCAGACTGATTTCACAGGTGTAAAAAGGTAGTAAAGCACGTACAGACTTAGTCCAAACCATCAGCAAACTGCTGTGACCTCGAAAGAGAGAGAGAGAGAGAGAGAGAGAGAATAAGAGAGGAAGATAAAAAGAATGAGAGAGAAGAAAAGAGAGAAAAAAGAAAATAATAATAATAATCCTTGCGTTTGATCCTTGATTCTGATGCGACAGAAATAGAAAGAGAGAGAAAATGGAGCGAGAGAGAGAAAGATAGTAAGAGAGAGAGAGAGAAAAAAAATGGTTGAGAGAAGGCTTGTGAAACCTAAGAGGGAGGGATGGAGAGAGAGAAAGAGAGAGAGAGAGAGAGAGAGAGAGAGAGAGACGGAAGCTCCGAAAGGGAGAAACGGGGACAAAACGAGAGAGAAAAACGCAGACAGGAGCCAACTTGCTGGGGAAACTGTGTCAGGCGGGTGTGAGTTCGAGCTCCCGGTAACTCTCAACGCTGGTTTCAAACCATCTGCAATGCAGCTTCCCATCAGCACAGGATTCTCCGCAGTCCCCACCCTGTCTTGCCTGTGGGTGATGGCACAGCACATCGCAGCACAACCAGCACACTCCACGCTCAGCAGCTTAGCTGAATCTCGGACTCACATTAAAACCGGAGGACAATTAAATTAATTCCCAGTGTGAATTGCAAGCAGGGAGATGGGGCGAGGCGGGCGGGGGGGGGGGGGAAGGGAAAGAGGGGCTTGGGACCGAGAGAGGGTGTGGATGGTTGGGAGGGGGGAGGGAACGGGGGAAAGGGAAAGAGTGGTTCGGGAAAGGACCCGGGGGCCAGAGAGGTAGGGGGGTCAGGCCGAGAAAACGGAGTTAACAAAATAGACGAGATGGAGAGGAAAATAATAATAATAATAATAATAACAATCCTTGCATTTGATACAGCGCCTGATCACGTCTCCGAGACGACGTCGCACAATATACTGTAAAGTGGAGTGACTGTGCATTTTGTGGGCGAAACACACGGTTGAAGAGGGACCAGAGAGTGTGAGAGAGCGAGAGAGAGAGAGAGAAGAGACGGGCACACTGACAGAGAAAGATGTGAAGGAGAATAAGAGAAGGGCCAAGTAATAGAAAGATTTACTCGAAGGAGAGAGTCAGTTAGACAGACAGACAGACAGACAGACAGACAGACAGACAGACAGACAGACAGACAGACAGACAGACAGACAGACAGACAGACAGACAGACAGACAGACAGACAGACAGACAGACAGACAGACAGACGAAAAGAGAGTTAAATTGGCTACGGAATCGAAGCGAGATGAGAGAGACTTTAGTTCATAAAAACAAACCAAATTAAATTAATAGAACATTATATAACATACTTTGATCATCGCTATTAGAAATACTGAAACATAATTCTATTAATATCGACTTCCTCACAAAAAATTATATTACAATTCAGAAGTATAAAAATAAAAACTTTATAATTCCCCGAATAGGTTTGTCTCTGACCCAAGATTACATTACGCACGTGACATTATTTTAAAGTATACACATTCAGAGGGACAATTTAATGTTATATATATGTGACGTAGAAAAATATATTTTTGGATGTATATTTACTGACACATAAAATAAAAATTCTATCCCTGGGCAGCAGAAATCCCTTGTACAGAATTGGTGGTTGGAAATTACCCCTGGGGTCCACATCCACTCTTATCTTATTTACTCTTATTGCTTTGAGACGTCTGGAAGACCGGAAAGGCGCTATATCAAATGCAAGGATTATTATTATCGCTATTATTATCATTATTATTATTATTTGTAACTCATTCAGCGCCTTGGGACGTCCTCCCGACGTGAAAGGTGCTACACAAATGTAATTTGTTGCTGCTGTTGTTTTTCTTTTGAGCCCCTGGACTTTGGCAAATTCTTAAAGAGTCTTTTTGGTTTCGGTACGTTTCTCTTAAGGACCTTGTTCGACTTCGAAGCCAAGATTATGCTAATAATAATAATAATGATAATCCTCGCATTTGACACAGCGCCTGATCCCGTCTTCCAGACGTCTCAAAGCGCTTCACAGGATAGACTGTAAAGTGTAGTGACTGTATATTTTGTGGGCGAATCGCGGCAGCCAATTGCGCACAGCGGCGTCCGCCACAAACAGTCGCGGATTGAAGTGACCCAATTATTATTATTATTATTTATTTCGAGACTGCTTTATTTTTTAACCCCCCCCCCTCCTCCTCCCCCCCCAAAAAAAGAGAATTTGCCAAATCCTGCTCTCTCTCTCTCTTTCTTTCTCTCTCTCTCTTTCTAAAACGCCGCATCAATAAGAGTTTAGATGTGGAGCCCCGACCGAATTTCTCCCCCACACAGAAGTCCATTTAACACTGAAGGGCAATGAGATCGGGCCCAAGACAAGTGTCCATCACAGATGCACCAAGTCTCCCTCCAAACCGCAGCCGCTCTGCCAGACACGCCAGCTTCCCCCCACCCCCCAAACCCTCCTCGATGCTCCTCACAAAGAGCCGAAGGTCTTTCCGTCCAACACTCTCTCTCCCAGCCTGTAGAGGAGCTTGGCGTACCAGTGGATCCCGCTGGGCTGCTGGGTGCCGTTGCCGTGCCTGGCCTGGACGGACGGCAGCAGAGGAGTCAATGAGTGGAAGAGTCTGAGCGGCGCGAAGGCCAGGTGGGCCCAGCGGTGGTTGTCTATCACGGCGTAGCAGGACGCCCACACGCCGTTGACCAGCAGCGTGCCGTGAGCGGTCAGCGGCGCGTACACGCCCGAGCCTTCCTCCGAGAAGGCTGACCTGATGCGAGCCGGGCGCAGGCGGCCGGCCGGCGCGTCCCTCACCAGCACGAACTGTCCCGTCCGCGCTCGGCCGGCGAAAACGGGCCGGAAGCCGGCCGTGTCCTGCGTCCGGTTGTCGGAGACGAAGACCAGGTGGTCGGCGGTCAGGGCCAGCCGGCTCGGCGGCTCCTCGGTCTCCAGTACGGTGAACCGGGTCCTCGAGCGCCTCTCCACGTCCAGGAAGAGGAGGACCTGACTGGGCACCAGCCGGCCGTCGACGTCCACCGTCAGGACGTTCTCCCCAGGGCGCAGCTCGGACACGGCCCTCGACTCCCCGTTCTCCAGCGTCACCCGGGCCTGCGAGGGGAAACAGCCTCCGGTCTTGGTCGCCAGCGAGTTATCTGGGAGGCAAAAAGGAGGGAGAGAGTCAGCGACCAAGGTCGACCCAGCGCCTCGCACAAGCGGTCCGACTGTGGCCGGCTCGCGGGGCCGGAGGTCAGGGAGTAGATGGCAGCGAATCTCGGGGCTCAGTGGTCAGGGAGCTGGCCTCACAAGCGAGGGGAACCGGGTTCGATTCCCGGGTGGTGAATAAACCTTAGGCAAGTTTCCTTACTTCACACGCACACGCACGCATGCACGCACACACACACAGATACACACACAGAGACACACACACTGATACACACACACGCAGATAGACACACGGATACAAACACACAGAAACACACACAGATATACTCACACAGATATACTCACACACACACAGATACACACACAGATACACACACCACACAGACATACAAACACACACCTACACACACCACAGTAGGTAGGAGCCCACAAAATACACGGTCACTCCACTTTACAGTATATTCTGTGAAGCGCTTTGAGACGCCTCGACGATGTGATAAGACCCTATATCAAAATGAAAGGATTATTCTGGTTATTATTATTATTATTATCATTATAGCTCTGTTGCCCAGTCGGCTGTGTGACTTTGAGACATCCTCCCGATGCGAATATACATATATAAATAGAAATCTCTGTTGTAGACAGAGAGGGGAGCCTTGCCTGAGATTGTGTCCTTGTGAGAGGAGAAGGGAGAATCATACAACTGAGCAATCCTCCCTGGCCACCAAGCTGGGGGGAGAGGGGAGCGGAGAGAGGTGGTGGGGGGGGGGGGGGGATGGAACGGAGGGAGGTAAGTGGGGGTGGGGGTGGTCGAAATATGTTTGACAGCACCATCACAGGGTAATGTCGTGAGATAGACCTTGCAAAGGGGTGGGGGTGGGGGGTGAGGCCGGGAGCCAGAAGCTCCCTGGATTGGGCGATATGGAGAGAAAGTATTAAAAATGAAACAGAAAATAATGGCTTTGGATGCTCGAGGCTGTTGGCAGGTTGTTGGCAACGCTGGGGCGAAAACTCAATCTTCTGCTCACATTGGCCACAAGGTGAAAATATTCCCACAGCAGCAGCGATGCATGCTAATCCGTGAAATACCCTCCTCGTTCCGAGCAGGAGAGTTGGTGAGAGCTCCACGGAGACGAATCAATTCCGTTGGGAGCCGGAAATGTTTTATATTACCAGGTCACTCTGAATTGGGTCGTTAACGTGGAGCTCCGTGAGCTCGGTGGTTCGAGGGCTCGCCTCGCAAGCAAGCGAGAGGGCCTGGGTTCGAGTCCCGGGTCAGGGCGAAACCCTAGGCAAGTTTCCTCACTCTACAAACACACACACACACACGCGCCTGTTCACCCAGCAGTAAGTAGGAACCCGGTTGTTAGTCGATCAGGGGATGGTTTTTGTCTCAACGACATGATAAGTCGCTATATCAAATGCGAGGACTATTATTATTACTATATTATCATACGTTCCCTGCCTCAGTCTAGTGTCCGTCAGTCTCACTGCGCGCTTTGAGACATCTCGATGGCGTGATAAGGCACTGCATCAAAATGCAAGACTCGCTAGGATTACTATTATTACTCCTATTAGTAATACGAGCAAGAAAGGTGGCAAATCAGTGTAGTTCGTACTCAATCGCTTTCTCGCATGGGTGTGGGGAACGTGAGGGAAGGGTTGAGGTATGGTGTAAATTATTTGATGACAATAATAATAATCATAATAATCCTTGCATTTGATATAGCGCCTCATCATGTCTTCGAGTCGTCTCAAAGAGCTTTACGGGTTGTACAGCAAAATGAACTGTATATTTTCTGGGCCAAAAAAGGGACAGAGAAAGAGTGTATGGGTTTTTGTACGTGTCTGAACGAGCCAGTCTTGTCCTTCCCGGTTTAATAACCTCCATGGACTCGAGCAGGGGACTGATTAAACATTGACAGCATTTTATCCCCTGACATCCAACCGCAGGCTGAGGAAGGTAATGGGTTTCAGAGCAGAGCAACCTTCATCAACCTTTACAAGCAACCTTGCAAACCTTCCCACGCGAACACACACCTGGTCCCACACCCTGCTGTTGTGAAATATCCTGTCGGGTTATAGGGATGAGTGAAGTTTGTCCAAAACAAACAGTTGTAAACTTCTTTGTCCAAGGAGTCGTCATGAACCCGACCCAGTCCCGAGTGCCCCTGAACCTGCCTCCGCTCCACTGGCTCCGGCCTTCTTCTCGTCCCTCCGTTCCACCATCGGCGACCGCTCTTTCAGCCGCGACGCCCCGAAACTCTGGAACGCTCTCCCTCTACCCCTCTCCCTGCCTTACCCCACCACCCCTTCCTTCCCTACGTCCGTGCTCCGCCTCTGGGCGCGACAGAACTGCGAGTCGTTGTTGATGAAGCTCAATGCCTCCGGTTGCTCTTACATTGACACGCAGAAACAGGAGGAGGAGGCCATTCAGCCCCTCGAGCCTGTTCCACCGTTCTACTAGATCGCAAGACCACAAGATCGGTTCGGACGAGGAAGAGCGGTGGGCCCATCTGATCTCCTGCCTCCGGGACACCCATCCCTACCGTTCCCAACAGCAACAACAACAACAATTTGCTTTCATGTAGCGCTCAAGGTAGCGTCCCAGAGCGCTTTCATTGATGAATTAGTGATGAAACGTATCTAGCCTCAGGCTGCTGGGAGGATGAGATAGCTCGGCTTGTGAAATAATAATAATAATAAATAATAATAATAATAATGATGATAATAATAAAGGCTCTTGAAATAGCCTGAATCGCAGGCCTGCTGGGGGAGATTCCAACCAGCGAACCACATCTGGAGTCAGCGCATTAACCGACAGCCCATTCCCGGTGCTGCTGTTTTCACAGGTGCGGGTTTTCCTTTTGTTTTCAGGGTAGACCGGAAAATCTTCCTGAGCGACCCGCCCTGGTCAGACACGCTCAGTCTGTCAGTGAGAGTCCGTCGGGGGCAGCCGAGGACATTACTCCGGTTCTTCACACGCGCACACACCCTGTGATATTTCCCTCGCCAGCACTCAGTGGCCTAACTCAAGCCCAACACAGGAAAATCAGGTGCAGGAGAAGGACATTCAGTCCATCCAGCCTCAGACCTTCATGATCCCACGTATCACGATCCCACTTAACCCCGGAATACTTTAACTCCGCCAATCGTCAGCCTGGTTTAGTCGGTAGCGCTCTCGCAAAGACATTGGCTGTTTGTAGGACGTTGCTGGGCGCAAATAGACTGCCACGTTCGCCCACAAAACCCACACACACAGTCACTACACTTCACAGTGAAATCCAAACCAATGCACGGATTATTTTTATCTACCCACGTGAAAACAATCATGACCCTTGGGTTTGATATTGCGCACTCCACATGTAGGAGGGACGTCTCAAAGCGCTTCACAGGAGATACGGCAGAGTGCAGTGACTGCGCGTTTTGTCGGTGGTCGCGCTGGGAGGCAAAATCCCCCCCAAACAGATTTTTTCGTCCAAGACGGGAAAAGAGAAGGGGACCGGATTTGGGACGTGAGGCTGGAGGGGAAGGGAGAGTCTTGTAATCGCACAGATTGCCGGCACTTCCCAAGTTGGGTGGAGGGAGTGTTGAGGGAGGAGGGGGTGGGGTGGGGGATGGGGATGGGGGGGGGGGGGGGGAGGGTGGTTGAGGAGATGGGTTGCCCTGCATCTGTGCGGTGAGTGAGCAAATGAAATGTCAGTGTCGTGCAGGAAGGATACTTCACTAAAATATCCTCTCGGAGACAGGATGCGATGGTGACCTGGCTATGAACTCACTAGGAACGCAGGCGGCTCACATGTCACAGAGGACAGCCTGTGTAATGTACATTACACGGCTCAATCAAGAAATAATAACCCTTGCGTTTGATACAGCGCTTTATACAATACAACGCCACCTTTACACGGCGCCTTTCGGGTCAGGAGGACGCCCCAAGGCGCTGGACAGTCAGGGATTTGGACCCAAGCGAGGGGCTTGGGGTTGGGATCGAGGAGGGTGGCCAAAGGCCTGGTCGCAGAGGACGGTCTCGTGACCCTCTCAGGTTGTCGAGACGTCTCAAGGCGCTTGACAGGATTCGCCGTAAAGTGGTGGTGACTGCGTCCCAATTCACGACCCACGAAGGTCCGTGGAGAGAGAGAGCGACCGTTTTGTCCAGGGGATTGTTGGCCAGGACACCAGGAGAGCGAGAGAGAGAGAGAGAAAGAGAGAGAGAGAGAGAGAGAAAAACTCCCTTCTCTCTAGCGCTCGGCAATTTCCCCAATTCAGGCTTCTCGTCAGATGTGTGAAGCGCTATGAGGTGTCCTCCCAACACGGGGCAATGGGATGATTGAAAGGGGACCTGATAGAGGCACTTGGTTAGGAAAGAATTTGGACAAGGTGGACAGTAACATACCTTACAGCTAACAATCCCCTAATAAGGTCACTCACTGCACTAACTAATCGTGGGACGTTAATGTTTGTGAGTTGGCTGCCCAGACCTCAAAGATATTCCCCCGATGCCCCCAACTCTTGGGGTGGAGAAAACTGCTTCCACTGGCAGGTGGGACATAGATTCAAGATAATTGGCAAAGGAACCAGAGGGGAGATGAGGAGAATTTTCTTTTTCTTTTACCCAGAGACTTGTTACGGTCTGGAACGCACCGCCTGAAAGGATGGGTGGAAGCAGATTCAATAACAACTTTCAAAAGGGAATTGGATGGGTACTTGAAGAGGAAAAACTTGCAAGGATACGGGGAGCGAGACTGATTGGGCAGCTCTTCCAAAGAGCCAGCGCAGGATGGCACTGGCTGCTCAGACCTTGTACTTAAAAAGTTTAACATCAACAGGTCATTGAGGAGCTGGGATTAGAGGGCGACGGGGGGTTCAGAACGGTAGCAAATGTGAGGACATTCACCCGACAGACAATACGGAGAGCTTTATTAATTATGGTAATAGGATTTTAAAAAAATTAAGCAATTATGCTAATGAGATTCAACGTGATTCCGCAAATTAGGTTAATTTGAAAAGAGATTTATTTCCCTGATAAATTGAAGGACCGGTGATCTAATCTTCCTAAAAGTTACAGGGTATATTTGGTGCGAAATTATTAATGAACTGCACTAATTAGTTTAATCTTGCGCACTCAGGTTGCGCTGTTCACAAAATAGCCTCTTTCTGCGTAAAATTAATCCTTGCAACTGATACAGCGCCTTTCATGTCAGGTGGACGTCTCAAGGAGCTTCACCAAAAGCGGATTAACTGTGTACTTCACGGGCAAAATGTGGCAGCCAATTCAAAGGCCCACAAGGGGATTGAGTGACCACGTTTTGTCGAGAGATTATTACCTTCCAGGACCACGATGCGCCAATCGACTAACAACCGGGTTCCTACTTACTGCTGGGTAAACAGTGGGGCGTGTGTGTGTGGAGTAAGGAAACTTTCCCAACGTGTCGCCCTGCCCTGCCCTGCCCAGGAATCTAACCGGTTCCTCTCGCTTGCGAGGAGAGGGCTCTAAAGACTACCCTTACAGGACTCCGTGCACCTTCACTGTCCCCTTCCTGACGGTTCTCAGTCACTGAGTCCGTGAGATCTATACAGCCACAGATACCATCTCTGCTCCACACTGGGGGTGCGTAGCCGATCTCAGTTGGGGGGCTGGCACTTGAGAAAAGGCATTACAATTGGCCCCAACGCCCCAGGTCAAGAAAGGGAAAAAAAAATGAGTCAAAGTTCCAGGTATTAAAATGCCGACAAAGCATGAACCATAAGAAAGACTTTACTGGGTTTCTAATGACTCAAATCCAATAAGCTAAGTGCAACTGCTGTGGCCTGAAGCTACTGTGGTACAGTGTAGCACTCCCCTCCTTGACCTCTTGTTGAAGTTGGGGTTTTTATGGTATAACGTTATCTACAGTAAACGTCCTGCCTTTTTACTGGCGGCTTTATTTTAACTTGCGGCTTTGGTTGGAGAGTCGGAGGCAATCAGGCCCAGCGGGAACTCGCAGTAAAATCATTCCTTTGGAATAGGCTGGGAAGGACGCTCTTTGTTAGGTTTCAAGGTGACTGGGGCTACACCAGGTGGAGAATGCACCTGGTCTGATAAACCTGGGGAAGGATTACCGACATCAAGGAGGTTGCCAGACGATTATTTATTCAGCTGAGCTCAGAGAAACCCGGAACTGGCTTGTACATTGAGCGGTGGACAGATTAGGGAATCAGACCCATTGTACAGGGTGTTCACAAAGTCCCCTCGTGTGTGTGTGTGTGTGTGTGTGCGTGTGTTGTGTGTGCGCGCGCGCGTGTGTTTTCTCTCTTGCAATGATTTTTTTTTTACTTTCGGTTGCAGACGATTCGAACGTAACAATGTCTGACGCCAATAACTTCCTCCGCACTCACTCATCCACGGTACAGAAGATATGACACCAAATGTAGCGATGGATCATTATTCTGCCGTGAAAATGATGGAACTCACACTCACACCCGCCCGATCCTCCAGACGTCCGATTTTGCCCCACAGTCGTGGATGGAGTGACCCCAATTTTTTTTTGTGTGGACGGATTATTACCTTATAATAATAATTATTATTATTACAATGATCGCGGTTGTGGGTTCAAGCCTTACAATCGGGACTTGGAATCACACAGTCAAGTAAAATTCGTCACTCGTTCCCACGGCTGTTTGTGGGACGCTGCTGCATGCAACGTTTCGCCCGCAAAATACACAGTCACTCCACTTTACGGTATATCCAGTGAAGCGCTTTGAGACGTCTCAACGACGTGACGAGGCGCTGTATCAAATACAAGGATTATTATTATGATGATTATTAATATTATACAGTTACAGGTGTCTGTGAAGCACAACATAATGAGCAAAACTGCCGAGGGTTTGCTCACAATTTCCTTTATCAGTACCTAGAAGACAGTTCGATGTTCCTTTCTTCTCCCAGTGCCCCACGAGCTCCATAAAAGTTAATATTTTATACCGTGTAGCGTCTCATTTACTCAGTTGTAGCTTGAGTGGTTAAATGGGTCAAGGTAGGAATATTACAAATGGAACCTTATTAAACGAGCAGCCCATTAAAATTCTGATCCAAGAATAACATATCATGGCAAACTAGTTACTCATTCATCAGGGGCTCAGTGTGTCTGATCTACACACTGATTAAAGAAAAATTGCTCACTCACTGTTTGTGCGGGGGTGGGGGGGGGAACGCTGCCGTGCGCAATTGTCTGCCGCGTTTCGCCCACAAAACACACAGTCGCTCCACTTTACGGTATATCCTGTGAAGCGCTTTGAGCCGTCTCGGAGACGTGATAAGGCGCTGCGTCAAATGCAAGGGTTATTATTGTTGTAGTATTAGTATTCTATTTGAGTCTTGTTTCTATTTAAGGGAATATTCCTCCCTCGAAAGGGAGGGAGCGAGGCGATGGGATCGTGGGATGGAGTTCCAAAGGGGATGGGGGCGAAGAGGCTGAAGGCCGGACCCCCTCGATGGATGAGAGTGAGAGTTAAACCGAGGTCCCATCCGCCCGTTCAGGCGCTATTCGAAAAGAGAAGTGAGTTTCTCTGTCCTGGCCATCAGCCCCCCGCCACCCCGCCCCCCACCCAATGCCCCCCCAGTCCTCTCCAAACCCAGGAACTTTATTCAGCTCCATTTCAAACCAACACCCATTGGGTTTGGTTGCTTCTCAAATGCCCTGGTAGGCTTTCAAGCCTGGCTCGATGGCAATCTCGACATCTGAAGTACTCACCCACTGCTGATTACAGGTTACACCACTCGCTGCATTCTCTCAAAGCCCACAATTTGCTACTGCTCAATGCTCGCGCGCAGTCTATCTAATGAAAACAGGCTCTGATCTGCCAAAAAAAGCATCCAGGAATTGTCCTCCTAATACAGAAGGAAAAGTTCCCATTCAAGCACCTTCCTGAAAGGCTCGCTAAACTGATTCGCGTTGGAGTCGAACAGAACTTAGCCTGCAATGCACACGGTCACTACACTTTAAAGTGAACGCTGAGAAGCCCTTTCCGACATCGTTCTTGCATCAAATGCGAGGATGGTTCCAACAGGAGCTGGACATGTCCTTTGGATGAAAGGTTAAGATGTTACCCTGAGTGGAGGGAGTTATATAGGTGGCGGGTGCTATATAGGTGGCGGGTGCTATATAGGTGGCGGGTGCTATATAGGTGGCGGGTGCTATATAGGTGGCGGGTGCTATATAGGTGGTGGGTGCTATATAGGTGGTGGGTGCTATATAGGTGCAAGCTTTTGTTATTAAACCGAGCTCCCCTCTGAAATCGGAATTGAAAGGGTTAGTTGAGGTACAGATCAGCCATGATCTAATTAAATGGCAGAACAGGCTTGAAGGGCTGGATGGCCTCCTCCTGTCCCTATGTTCCTAAGCTTAGACAAAGTGACTGTCAATTCTTACCTGATTTCACCGAGCAGTGGATGTGAGCTTTGGATTCGTAGTAGACCCAGTCGAAGCCCGCCTCCACGGCCAGCCGGGCCAACATGCCGTACTTGGTACGGTCCCGGTCGGATGTGGTGATGTCCACGGCTCGGCCCTCGTAGTGCAGGGACTCCTTGGAGTGATGGCCGTCCTCATCCCAGCCTTCGGTCACCCTCAGCTTCACCCCGGGCCACTGATTCATCACCGAGATGGCCAGCGAGTTCACCTTATCCTTGCATCGCTGCAATCAGAACGCAAACCATTAAGTAACAACAACAACAACAACTACACATGGCGTCGGGAGGATGTCCCAAGGCGCTGGACAGTCAGGGATTTGGACCCGAGCTGGTGGTTGGCATCGGGAGAGGAGGTGGAGGGCCGGGAGGGTGGGGGGGTCAGGAGGGTGACCGAAGGCGCGGTCGAAGGGAGGGGCTTTAGACGGGACTTGAAGGATGCGAGGGGGAGGGAATGAGGCGGAGGGATTGCAGGAAAGAGTTCCAGGGTGGGCGGGCAGAGATCCTGAATGCACTCAGCAGGTCAGGCAGCATCTATGAGAGACACCGCAACCCTTCGGCAGAACTCCGAAGTTCACAGGAATTTACCGTCGAAGTGTAGTGACTGGGCGTTTTGATTTCGGAGAAGGCGGCAGCCAATTTGCGCACAGCCACGCCACACCATGCCACACCACGCCACGCAAACAGCCGTGAATTGAACGAAAGTTTTTTTTATCTGAGTGGGGGGTGGGATTGATTGTCGGCCAGGGGACCGGCTGTGGGGGGGAGGGGTGGGGGTGGGTGGGGGGAGGGGGAGAGCGAGAGAAACTCCCTTCTCGTTTCGAAAAGCGCCGCAGAATCTTTTAACGTCCACCTGAACAGGGCAGGGACGGGGAGTGAGGTTTAACGTCTCATCCGAAGGCCAAGACTAGTGACTGTTTCTGTGTGCAACCATCCTGCCCTTTAGGCCTTTGGCTTGCGGGGCTAACACACCAACAACAACAACAACAGCAGCAGCAGCAAGTTGGGTTTATATAGCGCCCTTCTCGCCAAACGACTTCTCGGGGCTCTTTAACAGGAGGCGGGTTGGAAAGAAGCTTAACTTGTTCTTAACCGAAACGGGTCTGACAGCCAGCCTACGACCAGGTGGAATTTGGGGTGGGGGGGGCCCGTCCCTCGCCATAGCAGACCGGGTAAAAGATTCCTCGCGGATTCCACCGAAAAAAAAGCTTCTTCTCCCCCACCCCGTACGCCCCCAAACCCTCGCGGGTGCCTCGATTCACAGGCAAAAACCTCATTAACACGGAAATGAGCAGATATTCCTGTCACAGTGAAATGCTGTCGTTGACCTTCCAGTCCCAGTTGTTGTTGTATAACAAGAGCGTTGCTTTGCCCTATAGTGTAACACGATGCGCCAATCATCGGGGGACTGACTGCATTGCACCACATCCATTCTTCGGACATTTCCATCAGGCTGCACTGGTTAATGAACCCTGCTCGCTGCCCTATTTTCCTGCTTAAAGCAACACACAATCGGCCCAGGGGTGGGGAGAGAGGGTGGGAGGGTGTGGAGTGGGGTGGGGGGGATGGTACGGGGGGATGCGGGGAGTTGAGCCCCAGCTCTGCGGAGTTAACCTTTTATTAAACACGCCAAGAGCTCCCCGTCTCGCAAGCGAGAGGACCTGGGTTGGATTCCCGGGCAGGGCGAAACATTGGGCAGGTTTCCTTACCCCGCACGCACACGCACACGCACGCACGCGCGCACGCGCCTCTGTTTTTCCTAGCACTAGATTTTTCCAGGGGGTGAAAATCCGTTCGAAAGGTAATAATAATAATTTGGTCGCTCAATCCACGGCTGTTTGTGGGGACGCTGTTGTGCGCAATCGGCTGCCGCGTTTCGCGTAACATCCCACAGTGTATCCTGTGTAGCGCTTTGAGACGTCTCGAAGACGTGATGAGGCGCTGAATCAAATGCGAGGGCTATTATCTATCATATACGGGCCTGGGGGTGGGGGGCCGTGATCCCTGGCTTTGCGGAATTAACCCTTTAATACACACATCATCCTCAGGGGAGATGTGAGTGAGGGACACAGACACAGACGCTGACACTATTCGGTCCTCGTGCTTTGCACAACGCAAAATAGTGTCAGAGTCTGGATGACGTGTGTCTGATTCATTCCAACGCAAATCCAGTTATCTCACCGAACCGGGTTGCTGAACTCCTGATATTTTCTTGGCGTTCCTTCCCATACTTTACTCCTGTTTTACTTTCCTTTGGTTGCCACAAAATATATACAGTCAATTCACTTTTAAAGTACAGTATATCCTGTCGGGCGCTTTCGACGTCTCGAAGACGTGATCAGCTCAGGATCAAATGCAGCGATTCTTCTTCTTATCTGTTGTGTTGTATTGCCTCTCATTCCTTTGCCTTGTGTTGGAGTTCGTTGCATCGCAATGCCTTGCCTTTTGCCTTCCGTTGCCTTTAATCGCCTCGCGTCTCATTACCTGGAATTTCTATTTTTGCCCTTTTACTTTTAAACTGCCCAAATGTGCGTTCGATTAAAAAAAAATGCTCCCTCAACATCGCCTGCAGCCACACAATTAATTAACCTGTGTTATCTGCTCACCAGCTTCAATTATTCGTCAACCAGTTACAAACGAGACGTTAATTGCTAATATTTTAGGCAAATTCATTTAACCCCTTCTTTTCGCGCACGATTTGGCGTGCACGCCCAGGCCCTCAGTCGTCTGAGCTGGGAGAAGAATTGCAACCGCGGTTGAGGTGTCCACATGTGTTTGCCCATTTGTTGCAGCCCATAGCTGTGTCTCACGGTGTGTCAGATGAACCTTCCTCGCAGTGCCCGGTCAGCATGTCCACATTATAGGGAGCGTAGGAGGAACTTATAATAATAATAATAATAATAATCCTTGCATTTGATATAGCGCCTTATCACGATGCTCAAAGACATCTCAAAGCGCTTGACAATATATACCGTAAAGTGAATTGACTGTATCTTATGCAGGGGTCAATTGCGCACAGCAGTGTCCCACAAATAGTCATGGATTGAGTGACCAAATTTTTAAGGGGGGAGAGGGGAGGGATTATTACCCCCCAGAAAGTGATCCGCCAGTCAACTAACAACAGGGTAAACTGCTAGGTAAACAGAGACTTGGGGTGGTAAGGAAACTTGCCCAGCATTTCGTCTGCCTGGGAATTGAACCCAGGTCCTCTCGCTTGCACTAACCACTGAGCTACAGGACAAAGCACCGTCTCGGGCACCACACCCCGTGGATCAGGGGTGAAATTGGCAGCCAGGGTCCCGGCAATATCCTCCCTCCTCCTTTCTCCCTTCCGTCTTACACCGCGCCCTTCAACCCGGATGGAGTCTCAGAGCGTTTAGCTCTTTGGTGGAGCCTGACTCCGAGCTAGGGGAGAGAGAGCGAGAGAGAGGGAGGGTGTAAACGCAGGTGCTATCGAAGAGGATGGTCTTCAGTTGGGATCTGAAGATGGGCAAAAAGGGAAGGGCGAGGCCGAGAGGGTAGAGGCGGAGGGGTGTGTGGGGGCGCGGTGGCTGAAAGCGCGGCTGCTGATGGTGGAGCGGAGCGAACGATTGAAGCGGAGGAGGCCTTTGGCCAGGAACAAAAAAAACCTCGGGCTTGCGGATGAAATGCAACCAGCCTCGCAATCCTCATCCACCCCCAGTGCAGCTCGAGACAGAAGCCTGAGAGACGGCTGCTTATTATGCATGACATGCGCTGACATTTCGCAACATCCCACGCCTGCGTGATAATGAAACCGCTGACTGCTAGTCCGACCGACAAGCAGACTCCTTTTGTGGGCCTTTTTTTTTTCCGCGTGCGTGTAAGGTCGGATGTTCAGAATTCCTGTCTGGGTTGCTGACCCCCCACAGCTGGGCAGATGGCGGGGGGGGGGGGGGTAAAAGGCACCAACACTTGAGCCAGGAAGATCTCAAGCCCGATCTGAGCTCCAACGGTTAACTCAATCGAGAGTAATCAGATGGCTCGGTGGAGAACACCCCTTGCCTCTGCTTTGTCCCTGTCCAGTGCACGTTAAAAGATCTTTGGAAGGATATTTGTTAGGTCAGGGTATTAAGGGAGCAAGGGTGGGTAGCTGGATGTGAGATACAGATCTGCCATGATCTTACAGAATAATAATAAATTGGCCACTCAATCCGCGACTGCTTGTGGGACACTGCCGGGCGCAATTGCAGCCGCGATTCAAATGCAAGGATTATTCTTATTGCTGCGCGCCGAGGGTTTAAATGTCCCTCAACTGGGTTCCTACATCCCCGGGCGAGGGAAGAGTCGGACAAGCAGTGCACCTAAAGACTACTTTCAGAGCGAACGAGTGCCCCGGGGGAGAAGAGAACAGAGGGGAAAACAGGCAGGAAAAATAGTGTGGTCTTTGGCCAGGGGTTGGCTGTTTTGAAGCCATCACAATCCCTCTGATGTTTATTCTGTCACATGTTGGCGTGCTCCACTGAAAAGTCTCTTCCAAGTAGATCCAAGTTCAGTGGACAAAGCCAATGTGTGACCATCTACCTTGCGTGACTGCAGTCCTGTTATTTGACTCTTTGGTTACTGGGGAAAATGCAACAGCTCATTATTTTACACTAACCAGCGTTAATTTTTAATAGCTTTCTCCCTCTCCCCTCCCCCCCGCCTGTGAGCCTCATAATCTCCTACCCCTGTAGTCTCCCCTCCTATCCCCTCTGCATTTCTGAATAATAATAATAATGCATTTGATACAGCGCCTTATCGTGTGGTCGAGACGTCCCAAAGCGCCTCACAGGATACACTGTAAAGTGAATTGACTGTGTATTCTGCGGGCGAAACGCGGCAGCCGATTGCGCACACAGCAACTCGCCAATCGACTGACAACTGGATTCCTATTACTTCTGGGTAAACAGAGGCATGTGGAGTAAGGAAACTTGCCTAAGGTTTATCCGAAGTACTCCAGGGCTCTGCGATGATAGCACAGCCAGCCTGGCTCATCGGCAGGACCTGGCAGGGCAGACCGGTCACTGGGGATGTCCACCTGACGTGAAAGGCACTATATAAATGCGATGTGTTGTTGTTGTTGTAAGTGTGAGACACCTGCCCTCTCTCGCTCCCTATGACCAAACGGATCAATTTCAAAACTCTCACCCTCCCCTTCAAATCCCTTCATGCCGTGGCACATTCCCGCCTCCCCGACCCGTTCATTCCCCAACCCACTACCCACTGCCTCCGTTCGACTGACTCCGGCCTCCTGCTTGTCCCTCGTGCCCTCCGTTCCACCATCGCCGGACTCACTTTCAGCCACTCGGCCCCGAGACTCTCTCGCTCTCTCCCTCTATCCCCTCCACCTCGCCCCTTCCTTCCCCGTCTTCGGGTGGTGGCCGAAGACCTCCTGCGTGAGGGGGCGAGAATGCAAGTTGTTGCTGTCGTTCCCTGTTGCGAGCGGCGCTCTGCAAGCGTGAGCTGTTGTGACCACATCCCTGAAGGTCACTCAGTACTCAGAAGGTTAATATAATAGTAGGTCATTTATGTGATACAAATCAGACATTGTTCTTCGATGTGAAAAAAAACCTCAACGGCAGTATTTCACGCACCGTTTTATGTTTGACATTTTTTCTCCCCACTTTGATGTTCAAAGACAATTTTGCTGGTAACCTTTTATTGGCAATGGAGCCACCGACTAGGCCTGGAAGCAGGTGCCTCTCAGTCCTGAGAGTCTGTACAGGCAAGAAGGGCAACTGGCAGCCCACAAGCTCGCTCGGGCTCTCGCTCGGGGAATCGGAAGGTTGTGGGTTCGAGCCCCGCATCCGGGAACAACAGCCCACAAGCTCGCTCCAGCGCAGCCCAGCGCAGGGCTCGGGGATTTGCAACGCATTGTCAGACGAGCCATTTTTCCAGGCGAGATATTAAACCCGAGCCTCCCTGTCGAACTGTGAAAGATTCCTTGATGCTGGAACAGCTCACACGTACGCAGTGGCCTTTCACGCATAGGTGTATGTCTCGAAGTGCTTTACACTATCCCTCCCTCCCTCCCTCCCTCTCTCTCGCTCTCTCTCCCGTTAGATAAAATTAGTTATTCACCTCTTGGCTGTCAGTGTGCACAAAATGACTGCCACCATTTGCCAGCAAAGCCAATCACCGCACTTGACAGAAATGCATGTAAAGAGCTCTTTGAGATGCTTCAGCGAGATAAAGGGCTATAAAACTGCAAGTTCTTGCTTTCTACTGACTAAGCCCGGAGGGAAATGCTTCCAAGTTATGGTGCAGAGGATCCCTGGACGCAGACCTTGTACAGGCTGTGTTCTGCCAGGCCTCCGGAGGCCTCAGTAAGCCCCAGGGCTTCTAGTTACCTCCAGTTTGAGGGTCAACATAACAACCTGTATTTATATAGCGCCCTACACTTCTCTAAGAGTCTCAAGCCTCTACCCCAGGTTGAGGGTACGATGTAAACACACGTTGTCGTTGTATGTTGTTAATACAGAGTCTTATTACGTCATTGAGAGCTTCAAAGTCAGCATGGACGATATGGGTTCCAAGTCCCAACGTGGGGCTTGAACCCTACAACCTTCTGACTCGGAGGCAAGAGTGCTATCCACCGAGCCAGACTGACACACCTGTTAGGACAAAATGAACTAGAGTCATCCTTTGTCGGGTTGATTTTGCTGTTGTCCGTTTTCTCTCTCTATGAGACCTCCTGTTCCCAGGCCAGGAGGGGTCAGGCATTGGGTGGTAATAAGGGGTAATAAACCCTTCCAAAAAATTTCCCCCACAAAATACTAATTTGGTCGCTCAATCCACGGCTGTGTGTGGGGACGCTGCTGTGCGCAATTGGCTGCCGCGTTTCGCCCACAAAATATACGCAGTCAATTCGCTTTACAGTGTATCCTGTGAAGCGCTTTGAGACGTGCCAGGGGCCAGGTTGATAAGGAGGTCTCAAAGCGCTTCACAGGGCTTACGGTGCAGTGTAGTGTCTGTGTGCGCGATACAGAACGCCGCAGCCCAATCTGTGCACAAACAGCCATGACGTGAGCGACCGATTTTATCCAGGGGATTGTCGGCCAGGGAGCGAGAGAGGGGGGGGCCGCAGGATCTTTAATGTCCACCTTCCCCTCCCCACCCAAGCAGGGCCCAGAGGGCAGGGGCACTTGGCTTCACATTTCATCCAAAGGACTGCGCCTCTGACAAAACAGCCCCCCGGCCACTGCCACCATTCCCCCCCACACCCAGCACAGCACTGGGGCATCAGCCTAGACCATTAGCTCGAAGCGCCCCACAAGGCGGAAGCGTTAAAGGGAGCCGGGGACGTGGCGTAGGTCCTACTGCAGTGCCACACATTGCCGTGTCTTATGCAATTCAAGGATAAGAATTCACAATGATGTCTAATGTTGATGCGCCACAGAGAGTTGATGTCCTCGGGCTTTGGGGAGAAAAGCAAAGAGTCTGGACACAAAGGACAGAATGTCTCCGAGTTTCAGGCATTCCATTCTCTGGTACAAAATGCAAAGCAACACAGTCCGCCTCAGTTTCTATTGTTGGCAACTGTGCGTTATGGCTCACACTCGTACATTAGTGCCTTACCCCCTGGGTGTGATATCCTCTACTTATTAACCATAATAATCCCAAAACAAATATGCTTTATTTCTTTTCCTCCTCCCCTCCCCTCCACCCCCCCCCCCCTCCACCCCCACCACACTCCGCTTCCCCAGGCCGGTGAATTACACGGCGCTGGAAATCTGGTCCAGACGCAGAATTCGCTGGGGACGCTCAGCGGGTCGGGCAGCATTCATGGAGAGAAGAGCAAATGAGTTAACGTTTCAGGTCAATGACATTTCGTCAGAACGGAAAAGGCTGTTTGGCCCAAATAGTCCCTCTATTCCCCTCTCCTGTGCCCTCTCTATTCCCCTCCGCTACACCCCTCTATTAACCTTTCCCTCTCACATCTGCATAAAGTTCCTCTTAAACACCCATCAATGCTCCCAGCAGTGCGTTCCACATTCTCAGCGCACCCTCCTCCACCCCCCCCCCACCCACCCCCCACCCGCGCAAAGTTCACGGCTGTTTACGGGGATGTCGCTGTGCACAAATCGGACGCTGTGCTCGCCTGCAAAACACACAGTCACTGCGCTCTCGACAGAAAATCCCGCGTGGCGCTTTGAGATTAAGGGTTGTATCAAACGCAAGGGGCTGTTGGTGACTGCAGGAGAGGATGAGAAGGAGTTTCTATTGAACACAGCGACAGAATTCTTAACATTGGGATTAATTCTGTAGCTGTTGGAAGCTGCTAAATGGCATTTAACATCACAATGAGTCACTTTAATGCTATTGAGCAGGAGACAAAAACAAGGGGTTTATGTTAATCCCGCATTAGTATCACCACGGGATTCAGTGCACTGTGAGCCGGAAAGGTGGCCATCTGAACTGCCTCTAAATAAGTGCCAGCGAGTTCTGCCAACGAGTCCTGCTGAGACCGGATTAACCTGCCTGGCACTGCCATTCCTTCTCCCCCAACCCCCCACCCCCCGCACTTACCCGTTATATTGTGAATGAACCACCCACCCCAAACACACACCCACACACACCCATACATCCACCCACCCCCCGCCCGCCCACACTTGGTGGGGGCTTGAACCCGCAAAACCTCCAGACTCGGAGGCAGGGGCGAGAGGGACTGAGCCGATAGGCCTGAGCCCGTCTGTTTATGTTTCAGTTAATTCCACCATCCCTTCAGAAAATATGAACAATAACAGAAAAACAGTAAAAATTGGGTTACACTGCGCACGACTGTTTGTAGGGGGTGGGGGGACGCAGCTGTGCGCGATTGGCTGCCACGTTTCGCCCACAAAATACACAGTCACTCCACTTTACAGTGTAATCCGTGAAGCGCTCTGAGGCGTCTGGAAGACGTGATAAGGCGCTGTATCAAACGCAAGGGTTATTATAAACAAAATGCAAAATACTGCAGGTACCGGAAATCTGAATTACAAACCTTTTTTCTTTCTGGTCTGTCTGTTTGGTTGCAATTCCCCCCCACACTTGGTTTTCCATTATTAACACTATTTTCCCCCTGTTTTATTGCAAAACCCCCCTCTGTTTTGCACCATTGACACCCGTTTAACCCATCATCCCCTGTCCTCTACCCATTTTCTCCCTTGTCTCCCTTGCCCTACCTCCCTCCCCCCTCCTCTCTGTTAGCCCTTAAAAGCCTCTCCCTCCAAACATGCCCCAGTTCTGACGAAGGGTCGTGGACCCAAAAGTTGACTCACTTTCCTTTCTCCATAGATGCTGTCTGACCTGCTGAGTGTTCCCAGCCACTCATGTATTTGTGCAAGTATTATTATTATTATTTATAAGGCAACGAGACCTTTTGGTGACCGACAGCTACTCCCTGACATCCAACAACGGCAACAACTTGCATTTGCATAGCATCCTTCAGCCGGAATAACGCAAGGTTGAAAGATAAAACAGGCAACGAGCTGCATCAGAGAGCAAAAAAGGTCTCACAGATGTTAATCTACTACGATTTCAATGCTCATTACAGGCAGGATAATGGCAAACTGGGATTACAAGGCTTTAATCCAATTGAGGCACTGCAGATGAAGTCAAACCATGGCAGGAGTCATTCAGAAATAGCAGCTAAACCCGTTCCCAAATTCGATTAGTGCCTTGTAATCGGCCCTCTCTATCTGCTCTTGTGAATAACAAAGGCTGCTCTCTGCACTTCACTTCAGTAAGTGACTTTTCAGACGCTCTTACCTATCTATACCTGCGTCCACTGAGGTTAGAGCACCAAGTCCTGATCAATAGGCATCTCTGGTTTTGTGTCTCTCTGCATTAAAAACGTCAGAGCAAAAAAGGCTTAGGGATACAGTAATTTGTCTTTCCCTTCACCAGCCTGTGTCTCGGAGCACAGATAATTAATAATAATAATAATCATCCTGACATTTGTATTTCATGTCTCAAGTCAGCTCAAAGCTCTTCGTTGGATTTTACTGTTAACTGCAGCGACTGTGTATTTCATGGGTTGAACGCAGCAGCCAAGTTCGCGCAACAAAATATACAGTCGATTCAGTTTACGGTTCGTTCTGTGAAGGGCTTTGAGACGTCTCCAAAACGTGAGAAGGCGCTGTGTCAAATGCGAGGATTTTGATTATTATATTATTATTATTATTATTATTATTATAATCTGTGCAGAGTGATCTTTAAAATCTGCTTGAACAGGGACAGATGGAAAATTGGCTTTAACGTCTCGTCTGAAGGAAATCCAGCAGGATTATCGGGAAAATTTCTCCGATTCAGTTTTAAGTCTGGAAACCCAGTTTAGATCATCATCATCAACCACAACACCACCATCGCCGTGTATTTATAAAGTACCCATCAGGCAGGGTAGTGTCCCAGAGTACTTGTTGACCATACTTTGACGGATTTTCAATGGGATTCAAGCGATCCGGTTCGCTACCCCTCGCGTGGGGGCGCGATATAAATGTAAGTTGTTGTTGGCGTAGATCCCGAGAGGCTGTGAATTCCTACGATTCTATCTGTGTTTGGAGGGAGTGGGGGGGGCGGGAAAAGGGCTTAGAGACGTACATTTGTAGGTGAAAGGCACTGTGTGAATACACGTTGGTGTCACTTAGTTAATTGGAACAGATTGCTTTCAATGTGAGACTGTTCTACATATCAGCTAAGTTGAGAAAGGATAAAGCACTAATATCAATCGTGCTCCAGGCTGATTAATTTTAAACCTTTTCCCTCTCGACTTGTTCACAAGGTTCCCCCATCCCCCCTCTTCCGTCTCCATCTCTCATCATCTTAAAGACTTGGACCATGTCCATATTCCCTTCAAATTACCTTTGTTTTAATGGGAACGAGTTGAATTCTGATTGTAATACGATACAAGGCGAGTTACAGTCACGCAGTTGGGAGGTCATTCCCAAAACGCTTGACAATTCCTCTCTAGCACCAGAGCTGAGGGTGGGGTGGGGTGGGATGGGGAGGGGAAAGACGACTCAAAGTGTGGAGCTTTGTAGCTCGTCGGTTAGAACACTCGCCTCTCAAGCGAGAGGACCTTGGTTTGATGCAGGGCGAAACACTGGACAAGTTTCCTTTCTCCACTCGTCTCTGTTTACCTAGCAGTAAGTAGGAATCTGGTTGTAAGTGGATTGGCGGATCACTTTTCCGGAGGTAATAATTCTCTCAAGATTAATTTTAAACAACGGTCACTCAATCCACGGCTGTTTGTGGGGGGGGAACGCTGCTGTGCGCAGTTGGCTGGCGCGTTTGGCCCACAAAATTCACTTTACCGTGTGTTCTGTGAAGCGCTTTGAGACGTCTCGAAGACGTGATAAGGAGTTATAGCAAATGCAAGGATTATTAGGATTATTATTAAAAGAAGGGAGGGAGCGTGTCAGAGGGACCTGGGGATGGAGTTCCAGAGAGCAGGTCTCAAGTGGCTGAAAGTCTAGCGAATGTTGGTGGGGAGGGTGAAGCAGGGGCGCATGGAGTTGGCCAGTGTCAGCCAAGCAAAGGGAACAGCCAGGTTGGTGAGGGCAAAACTATGGAGGGGGGGGGGGGGGGGAAACGAGACTATGGAGGAATTTTTCTGTGGTCAGCCAGGTGTCTGACACGTGCAGAAACCCATCACCGATGCTTAAGAGTCTCCAAACCCAACTGAGAATTCCTTGCGTCCCACCTGCACATGGAAACCCCAGAGATAGAGTGTTGCAATGGAACACGCACTCTCTCTCTCTCTCTCTCTCCCTGTAGGGACACACCCTGCTTACCTAATTGCGGAAAGGATTAAGCACAGGTTGGCGAGAGCCGGGGCTTGGGGAGGGGCGGCCGGGGTGGTGGTGGGCGGGGGGGGGGTGCGCGGGGAGCCCAGAGCGTTCGTTGGGGGTAACTGCTGGAATCTGACCATCTAAAATGGTAGAAAAAGGATCTTGAACCGGCAAAGTTTCAAGCCCATAAGCCATCCACGTTAATAACAACAATAATAATCCTTGCGTTTGATCTTCGGGTCTTCAAGACGTCTCAAAGCGCTTCGCAGGATACACTGTGAAGTGAATTGACTGTATGTTTTGTGGCTGCTCTCTGAACTCTTTGCCGCTATTCAATCGTTTTGTTCCCTTCACCTACTGTGTAACAGTCAGGTCGACGCTCAGATCCGGTTACAATCAGTAACTACAATAAAAGCCTAAAGCATTTCATTGCGAGCGAAAAGGGCCTGTAAAAGGCACTGAAGTTCACATGTGGGTCAGGGTCCTTCTGATTGAATATTAGTGCTCTGGGCGGGAGGCGTTATATAAATGCAAGTTGTTGGTGTTGTTGCCCATAAAGCAGATCACCCTGAATTTCCAGCAGGGGTGAGTGGGGGGTTGAGAGTGCGGGGGGAGAAGGGTTCAGGGGGCTGGAGGGTGAGGTTAGGATGTCCGCTAACTGGGGCTTATCTAAGCAGTTGACTCAAACGGCTTTAAGAAAAGAAACGCCTGGTTTTAAACGTTTCCTTCGAGTGCTTTGAAACCGGTCCAAGTGTAACTGTGAAGGAATCTGCCACCCCAACCCTCGCGTTCTAAGAACTCCCTGTCTCCATCGCTCTGCATGTTAACAAGCGGTGACGAGCTCTTCATAAAGGCCCATTATCGCTCGAACCCTGTGGAAAATGAGTGGACACAAATTTCCTCCATTCAGAGCGAAATCACACCCAAAAATACAATGTGCTCTGTTCTGTGCGTGACGTTTTGTTGAGGTTTTTTTTTTTTTTTGCTCTTTGCGCGAATTCTCTTCCCACCTCCCATGGCCTGGCTATCGCTTGCCAT
This sequence comes from Callorhinchus milii, assembly GCF_018977255.1. Taxonomy (NCBI): domain Eukaryota; kingdom Metazoa; phylum Chordata; class Chondrichthyes; order Chimaeriformes; family Callorhinchidae; genus Callorhinchus; species Callorhinchus milii. Next base: position 3,252,319 of record NW_024704768.1, read on the forward strand.
TCCGCCCCCGTGTCTCCTTCCACTGGGTCAAATCCTGCGGGAAAAACCAGCCTCGAAGTGTCAGCTCGGACTGCGTGCTTCCGAGTCCTGACGTGGGGAATGAAGCCCCACAAAAGAAATAAAGGCAAGTTGTTGTCGATGGTGTCCCACCCGCCCGGTTTCTTGGCACCTCTGTACCCCACCCTATCTCTGCGGTCCTGCTCTGGCACCCACCCCCACCCCCCGCACCCCCCACACACACACACGCACACACACACACTCTGGAATGTGACAAACTAAGCCAGACTGACACCTCAAACAGCGCAGTAAAATTCGAAATGGCCAGCTATCAATTCAACAGGATTAAGGATGTCCCAGGGATTGTAAAGCAAGGCATTGATTTACAGCTGTTTCTGTGGCTAAGGTCGGTGATAACCCTGGTTAGAGTGCAGGAGTGAATTAGCCCGAATGATCGCAAATCTTCTTTTACTGTTTCGCCATGTTTACATTAGATTACATTCAATTCAAATCAGATTAGATCTGCTAATCCAAACTCGGTTTGATCCCTCCAGCAAACATCTCACTTTGCTCCCAAGCCTTCAATTGCTTTGTAATGCGTTTAGTTTCCCCGACTCTGAAGATTGACTCTATGAAGCGAGAGCATTAGACGTGCAGGCGGGCAGACTCGCCGCGTTGGTAGATACAACGGCCGCGGAGGTATAAATACATTACACAGCACTGAATTCTCCAGGGTTGAGATGTCAAGAGATTAATTTTCCATAGCATAGTATTATTATTATAGCATGTACGTGGTTTCAAGGGCTCGGACTCTTTCGCATCACAGGTTTCAAATTATAATACATAAATAATAATAATAATCCAAGTGCGTTTGATGTAGCGCCTTATCACGTCTCAAAGTGTTTCACAGAATACACTGTAAAGTGTAATGACTGTGTGTTTTATGGGTAAAACTCAGCAACCAATTGTGCACAACAGTCTTGGATTGAGCAACCAAATTATTATTATTTTTTGAAGGGATCCTTACCCCCGGAATGCGATCTACCGATCAACTAACAACCGGGTTGTTATGTAAGAATTATTAATATTAATATTATTATTACAGAAAGGGTTGGTTATCCAGGTTGAATGCATCGGTGTGTTAGCCCGAGTATGCAGGAAGTTATAAAACTGTGACCACATGACCCAGAAGTCGGCCATTTATTACAGTTCAAAATGATAAGAAAGGATTTTTTTTAAAAAAAAAGAACCCTTTGGCGACAGAAAATCATTCCCCCGGAGAATTTGGCAACGATTGGAAACTGTGCTGAAAACGGATTATTTTTCTAACCCTTAATAAAAAAAAAGGCCAAGCCACAAATTACGCACAGTCCTATCGCCTCACAGCTTTTCCTGCGAAGCCCTGGGAAACATCTCGACGAGGTGATAGGATGCAATTTCAAATACAAGGCTTATTGTTTGTAGTATTATTATTATAATAATACACCAGTATATTCTGTGAACCCCTTTGAGACGTCTCAATGACATGATACGGCGCTATATCAAATGCAAGAATATATATATCACGTGCAATATATACACAGTCCCTCACACACCTAATGTTCTCATCAGACACACACTCATTCACACACGTTCCCCTGTATAAATACACAGCCCGTCTCAGTTGATATTACACGCTTCGCATTTGCCTGTGACTTTCCAGTATTTATATCCTGTGGCTGGTTGATGTCAGATTTTGCCTTCGCAGCAAGATCTATTTGAGAGACGGGGAGAGGGAAGCAAGCGGTTATTCTGCTCGTTTCCGACAAGTTGGATGAAATTTGCAGCGATCGATGCTCCCCACGGGAAACTTCTCTTACAGGCTAGAAACGATAGATATTTATCATCAACCCGATTTTAATCTGAGCTGACAATACACAAACATGGCTTATCCCCCCCCCCCCACCCGTCTCAAATCCTTTCATGCCCTGGCACCTCCTTAACTTCTCCGACCTGCTTACTTCCCCCCCCCCCTAACCTCCGCTCGACTGGCTCCGGCCTCTTGCATATCCCTCGTGCCTCCCCCACCCCACCATCCCCGTTCCACCATTGGTGGCCATGCTTTCAGCCGCTACTCCCAGAAACTCTTGAACACTCTCCCTCTATCCCTCCGCCTTGCCCCCTTGCTCCCCATCTTCAGGTCGCACCTGAAAACCTTCCTGTCGACTGTGCCTACGGTCACCTTCTCCCTCCCCCCAGTTCGGTGTCGTGCTCAGCCCGTGTCAAGCGCTTTTGGACACTACCCTACGTGAGGGGCGCAACATAAATGCAAGTTGTTGTTGTGTCAAGCGCTCCGAGACCTTACCCCACGTGAAGGGTCCTACATGATAGTAATAATAATCCTTGCATTTGATACAGCGTCGTATCACATCTTCGCGACGTCTCAAAGCGCTTCACAGAGGATTCTGTAAAGTCAATTGACTGTATATTTTGCGGGCGAAACGTGTGGCAATGTATAGAAATTTATATCCTTCTAAAGCCCTCTCCCCCGACGCAATCACACCTTTAAATTTTTGCTCGAGGAAATTCGACCTAGTTCTTCAGACGCCGATTGACCTGTTGCGATTTCCTTTCCATTCTGTTGTGAGCATCAAGTTGGCAGGACAGAGTTTAACCTTGACAGACATTGTCGGTTCTGTCAAGTGTGTGTGTGTATAAAAAAAAACCTGACTTATGTGGAACTGTTCTGTCTCTCGCACTGAGATTGCCAAGTGATCTGAAAATTGTCTGCTGCGTTCACCTGTAAAATCCAGTCACTACATTCCCGGTACATCGCGTGAAGTGCTCGCAGACGTCTCGAAGACGTGGAAAGGCGCTCGTGTCAAATGCGAGGATTGATACCATGGCAAAACGTCTCAAAGTGCTCGACAGGCAATTGCTGCGGAGTGTAGTGACTGTGCGTTTTTGTGAGTGAACACCGCAGCCGATTCGGGCACAGCATTGCCCTTCAAACAGCCATAAAGAGAGCGACGGATTTTATCCCCGGTGGGGTGGGAGGGAGCTGTGCGACAGTGTGAACGGACAGCAATAAAACACATCGCACTTAAAACAAGGCAAACACTTGTAACGTGCGAACAAACCTAAAGGTGAAAAAACAAATGAAAAGTACATTGGGGAAGGGAAAAAATACAGATTTGTCCTATTTTTTTAACACACATTTCCGTTGGATGTTTGCAAGGTTTGGGGAGAGAAAGGGTGGTGAAGGGGAATTAGTGAATACAGTAAAACTCCTGATAATTTATCGCTCCAAGGGACTCAGTGACCAGTTATCAGGAGTAGCACATTAGGCGTATGTATAAATACCTAAATGAACGCACACTCTACCTCACTGAGCGAGTCCAGAACCCTGGTGTCTTGTTTGACACTCAACTGTCCTTTCTACCCCCACATTCATGCCATCACCCCCGCCCTGCTTTCCCCCTCGACCCTCCGCAATATTGCCCGACTCCTCCACCCCCTCTCCCCTCAACCCTCATCCATGCGTTCATCACATCCGGGCTCGACTACCCTTTAACTCCCAGCCTTCCCAACTCTTCCCTCCGCAAGCCGCAGATCATCCAGACCTCTGCAGCTCGTGTCCTCTCCCTCACCAGGCTCCGTGACCCCATCGCCCCCATCCTCGCCCGGCTCCGCTGCCTCCCAATCCCCCAGAGGATAGAGTTCGAAATCCTCGTCCTCGCCTTCAAAGCCCTCCATCACCTTGCCCCCCCCACCCAACCCTACCTCTCCGACCTGCTAACCCCTTATGGCTTGCCCCGTCCCACCATCGGTCTCTCTGCCCCCACTCTTTGGAACTCCAAACCCCCACAGTCCCTTCACCTCGCCCCCTCCCTCAAGGCACGTCTCAAGACCCTCCTCTTCATAACCGCGCCTTCGGTCACCCTCCTACCCCTAACCCACCCATCCACCCACCCCCCTTCCCTCCACCCCTCCTGATCCCAACCCCCAGCCTCGGGTCCAAACCCCTGACCGTCAGTAAGTGGCATTGCACTGCCCATCCCCCCCAACCCGACCCACCCCCCACCCGCCCCCCTCACCCCCCCCAACCCCATTTCCCCCAATTTAAGATTCCACAATGCGATTCGAACTGAAGGCAACGAACGGCCTTAAACCTCAGAGTGTAGGAAATTCATTTTCGATGCTTTGTTGCAGTTTTACGACACTTTAAGAGACTTTGTTGCAGTTTTGCGACACTTTATCAGATACATTGTCACAGTTTGGCGACGCGTTGATACTTTGTGAGCTGATTAGTATCGTCGTGAAGTCGAACGGTACGTTGTAACCTTCAACAGGTACAGTGTAGCCGAACCCGATGTCATTTGGAATTGTAAATAATAATAATAATAATAATAATAATAACAATCCTTGCATTTGATATAGCGCTTTTCACGTTGGGAGGACGTCCCAAAGCGCTTCACAGAACACACTGTAAAGTGAATTGACTGTATATTTGTGAGCGAACGCGGCGGCCGATTGCGCACAGCAATGTCCCACAAACAGTCGTGGATTGAAAATGACCAATTTATTATTGTTTTTGGTTTTTTTATGAGGGATTATTATTAGGCTCTGTGTGGAGTAAGGAAACTTGCCCGAGGTTTCGCCCTCTGCCTGGGATTGAACTCAGGTCTCTCACTACTTGCAAAGCGAGTGCTCTAACCACTGAGCTACAGGACTCCACATCTCATTGCTCCTGGAACTCTCTCCCTCAACCCCTCCGCCTTGCCCCCTCCCTCCCTCCCTCCCCACTTTCAAGTCCCGCTTAAAGACCTTCCTTTTCGATCGTACTTACTGTCACCACCTCCTCCCCCCCCCCCCCCCCCCCCTCATTCCCTCTCCCCCTTTTTCAAGCGCTCTGGGATGCTACGAAGCGTGAAGGGCGCTCTATAAATGTAGTTGTTGTTGTTCTTATCCCTCCATCCCAATCCTATCATCCCCCCCCCACCACCCACCCCCATCACAGCATCAAGCTGTTTCGTCAAAGTGTCCACCCTTCCCGGAACCCTGTTTGAGTCGTTAATTAACCCTCCCGGGTCCAGAAACACTTCCTGGTGTCTGCACGGAGGTTCTACTCGGCAAATCTCAATCTGTGCCCTCATGTTCTGCTATCGCGGTGCATCCGTAAGTATTGTTCCGAGTTCGCTCTCCCATTAAAAATCCTATACACCTCCACGAGGTCCCCCGTGAGACATCTGCTATCGAGGCAGAAGAACCTTCGCTTGTCTGACGATTGCGACTAATTCATTTCTCAAATCCTAACACTCCAGCTGCTGCCTCTGTGTGAGCAGTTAACCCCGCAGTTTCGAGGTGGCAAGATTTTCAATGTCACAAGTGATTATCATTTCATTGGAAATATTCTAGCCATTTTTTTTGGGGGGGGAGGGAGCGGGGGGTTGGGGGGTGGTGGGGGGGGGGTTTGCGAACATCTAACGCTGACTATCAGAGTTTGCTTCCTGCCGCAAAGGATTGGCAAAGACGTTGCAATCAAGTGGCAGGGAAATGTTCGATATAATCAGATTTCGCAGTCAAGACTCCCACCGAGTGACCTGACCTTGGAGACAGCGAGGAGCTCCAGAAGAGAGGAGATTGGCGTTGGCCTGATTACATGAGAATCGAATGCTGATTTCAGCGAGAAAAGAAAGGTCAGCGCAGTGCCTACATTGGTGAGTAATGTAATACCTCCCAGCGCATGAGCTGACTCCAGAGGCGAGCAGCTATCCCTGTAAAATGCCAGGGATTGTGTTCAGATTGGGTCACCCTGAACTGACTGAATGTGATCTCTATGGAGCCTGTAGCTGCAAATGAAACTTGTTAGCCGTAAAGAATGCTGGGCTTATTTACACCCTCCAATGTTTCCCTTACTGGCCACTCCTGAGATTCGAGGCGCACACAGTAGTGACTGGATGTTCACAAAGTCCTGTTACCCCCCCCCCCCTTTTCCCCCCCTCTAGTGTGCACTGCCCAACAACTGAACCATTGGTTGGCACGTTTTGCCCGCAAAATACACAGTCACTGCACAGCGCACACTGTGAAGCGCTTTAAGACATCTCGAAGATGTGATAAGGGGCCACATTAAATGCGAGGATTATTCTATGGAAGAATGATGATAATTGTATTTAGAACGATATTTAGTACAAGTGTATAACTGTATTTAAACGTACAGAGGGTCGGTGTGTGTGAGCCCCATCAATTTTATGGCAGATAATGATCCATCGCCATGTTCTGTGACATGGATACACACAAATGAGATGATAATAATAATAATTGTTGTATTTGATATCGCGCCTTTTTAGTTTCTGGAATTGGCAAATACAAAATCAGATTGGGATACAACAACAGCAACAACTTGCATGTAATTAGTGCCCTTCACACGGGGTAGAGTCCCGGAGTGCTTGAGATACAGAAGCAAATAGTTTAGCTCACGCCTCACATATGCCGAGTCCCCTGCCTTCCAACACTCTTTACTGCCCTCAATAACTATCCATTCCTCTCTTAATTCAGTCGCAAACTGTGCCCACTTCGATTTATTTGCCCACGGCATTTCAGGCTTACACCAAGCCACCTCCAAAGTTACCCACTGGCTCCTCAATCGGGACTCGGGTCATTTGAACGTTGCTAGTCATCTCTCGTGCCGAATGAAACAAGAAGAACTGATGTGTCATCTACGGATTGGATTGTGATAGCGAAACTCCTCAATAATCCCTACATTTTCACCCTACGTTTGGCCCCCAAAATACACAGTCACGCCACCTTACAGTATATCCCGCGAAGCGCTTTGAAAGTCTCGAAGACGTGATAAGGAAGTGTACCAAATGCAAGGATTATTATTCTTATTATTTGGTGCTGCATAATGCCTTTCATGTTGGGAGGACACCTCACAAGCCCTCGCAGGATATTGAGTGGGATCGCTGAGTGTTACGTGGGCAAAAATGCTCAATGTGAGGACACAGAGGAGGCACTAACTATGAGCGAAATTGAAGAGCTGAAGGTGGCAATAAAGGGAGCGAGATAAGAGAATGGAGCTCGTTGGAAATGTGGTGGGAAGACACACGAGTTGAACGGGATTAGAAGGGTTGTATCTAAACAACTGTCTATACACCAGCAGACAATCAGAGCAGCTCTCAGTACAACCACCTTGTAAAGGGGATTGATTCATTGACCGGATTCCCAACCATTGGGGCTTGGGTGGGAGGCCACCCAAACATGGTCAGATCCTCGTCTTACCCTCCCTGTCATCTGCACATAGACACTCCCCGCGCCCCTCCAGAAGGGGGCGCTAGGTAGTAACCTTGATCTCCCCACCTTGGGATCAGCGAGGCAGGATGCATCCAATACCAAGACCTACGTGGATGGGTTGGAGAAGGGAATACACGGGTACAGGTGAGGGAAGTACAGGGCGACCAAAACTGGGGTGATACCATTACAATATCTAATAATTCTTAAGAGAAATTAGGATTTTTTTTAGATAATAAGAGTAGTTATCATGACTCTCTGGTCACGCTGTATAAACACGGGCACAGAAATTGGCCCAATTACTCCATACCTGTGTTTCTGTACTCACAAGCCCCCAACCCCTCCTATTCCCCCTCCCCTCTATACGGCTCTCATATGCCGAAACAGTAGATTGGAGTTTGATCTGCGCTCAATGAGGAAATCTTCCTCTGCGGCTGTTTCTTTCAACTAATCAATTGACTTGAAGCCAGAGTGAAAACTTTGCTTAACTCATGTCGCACGAAAATCAATGCTTATTCTCCTACCCTGACCATCCATCAGCTGTGGGTGAGATGGTGCCCAGGTGAGCCAGAATATTAGAGACCTCAATGCCCGCCTCTAGCGGGAACCTCAATTGGATCCTATTTAAACTAACTAACTAACTAACTTAGTTATTTCGGTGATTTCAGACCAGGGGTCAATTTCACTCAGTGGAATGAATCGTGAAGGGTTTGGGGGGAGGAGAGAGAGGGTCGCTTGGTTCGAGGAGGTCTTGGCTTCCAGTTCCAGCTCCTTCCTCAGCTGACGGTTTGTCAGGATATTGGGAGAATATTCCCAATCCGATCCCGTTCTACTGCGAGGATTTGGGCAGTGTTGGGCAACGGAGAGAGAGAGAGAGAGAGAGAGAAAGAGAGTGTGTGTGAGTGTGTGTTATATAGTGTGTATCTGGAGGGACATAGAGACTGTGTGTTTGTGTGTGTGTGAGAGAGAGCGCGCGTGTGTTATAGTGTGTAGCTAAAGGGTCAGAGACTGTGTGTGTGTGTGTGTGAGAGTGTGTGTGTGATACTGTGTGTGTGTTATAGTGTGGATCTAAAGGGTCAGAGACTGTGTGTGTGTGTATGAGAGAGTGTGTGTGATGGTGTGTGTGTTATAGGGTGTATCTGGAGGGTGATGGAGACTGCGTGTGTTTGAGTGTGTGAGAGAGAGAGAGAGAGAGAGAGAGAGAGTGTGATGGTGTCTATTACAGGATGTATCTGGAGGGACATAGAGACTATGTGTGTGTGACTGTGTGTGTGTGTGTGTGTGTTATAGGCTGTATAAAGAGTGACATAGAGCTGTGTGTGGGAGAGAGGGAGAGAGGGAGAGAGATGGAGAGGGCAGGAGCACTCCAGGGGATCCTACACGACCTCATCCCGGCCCCAATCTCCATGGCAACGGGATGCAGGACCGTCTGATCCCAACACGGTCTCCATAGCACCGGCCTGCAGCCGCCTGTCACCATGGGAGCGAGTCAGGAGCATCCCTGAGCCAGAGAGGTCATCCCAGAGAGAGATGGAGAGAGAGAGAGAGAGAGAGACCAGAGAGGGAGAGAGAGAGAAGGAAAGTGACAGTGAAGAAGTGTAACAAGATAGAGAGGGGGGGGGGGGGGTTGACAGGGGGGGGGGGGGGGGGGGGGGGGGGAAAGAGAGAGAGAGAAAGTGACGAGAGAGACAGAGAGGGAGAGAGACAGAGAGGGATAGAAGGTGACAGGAAAGAAAGAGAGAGCGAGAGAGAGAGAAAGTGATGAGAGAGTGAGAGAGAAAGTGACGGAAAGAGAGAGGGAGTGACAGGAGAGAGAGAGAGAGATAAAGTGACAGGAAGGAAAGAGAGAGAGAGAGAGAGAGAGGAAGAGGTAGTCAGCTCTGATCACTGGCTCTCCTCCACATCTCTCTCTCTCTCTCTCTCCATCACATCGCACACATGTATGTCTCGGTTCTGTTTCTGGGCTGAACTGAATCGAGTCAGGATGGAGCTTCCTCTGACTGAGACCTCTTCTGTCGCTCATTGTCTATATATAGAAACCCATGGAGCCTACAAGAGAGAGAGAGAGAGAGGGAGGGAGGGAGGGAAGGAGAGAGGGAGGGAGAAGGAGGGAGGGAGGGAGGGAGGGAGAAGGAGGGAGGGAAGCGATCTCTCGTTCAATGATGCACTTGCATCACCTCCTGCCCTAAAATAAATGATCTTTGAAATAGCCACCGAAACAATAATAATAACAGATAGATAGATAGATAGATAGATAGATAGATAGATAGATAGATAGATAGATAGATAGATAGATAGATAGATAGATAGATAGATAGATAGATAGATAGATAGATAGATAGATAGATAGATAGATAGATAGATAGATAGATTAAAAAAATAAGACAAGGAGGTTTGAACGTGTAGAGATCTCTTATTATAGACTCTCTCTCCATCCCTCTCTCTCTCTCTCTCTCCCTTGTGTACAATCCTACAATCCCCTGCATTCCTCACCAATAATTTCAGCAACACCTCCCCCCAACCCCCCTCCCCACCCCCCCCCCCCCCCCCCCCCCACCCCACCACCCCACACACACACACCCATCCCAGACACACACACACACATACACTTAAATTCCCGAATTAATGGAATCAATTGCAAACCCTGTGGCTACAACAGCCTCAGCCGCCCACAGGAACAAAACGGAGCAAAAACACACAGCACCTCACAGCCAGACTGTGTGTGTGTGTGTCTGTCTGTCTGTCTCTCTGTCTGTCTGTCTGTGTCTCTCTCTCTCCCTCTCTCAGTCTCTGTCTCTGCTGCACCGTTACCCACCCAAAGCCTCTCGTCTGTGCTACAGCCAAGGCTTGATTTTATTTTATTTTATTTTAATTTTAAGGTGATGGGGGGGGGTGTGGGGTTGGGGAATAGCAACGATAATATCCTTCTAAATGGCGGTGGTTGCATACATTGAACACATCGACACACACACACACACACACAAGGGCGAGATTCCTGTTAAATCCTATCTCCAGGTGCTGAAACCCATGTCATTAATTACCATTATATATACATGTGTGTGTGTGTGTAATATAGAAATGTATACATATATACATTACATTTACATAGAAAGGATATTAGGATACAAATGATGTATAATTTAGATAAATCGGATTTCAAAGAGACATCTGAATATCAATCTATATCTGATTTATACACCACACACGGATATGTATATATATATAAATATATATTACATGTAATGTTAATTAAGGACATGTTGCCGATTTATAGATATAAAGGATATTAGGAAACAAATGCAAGGAATATATATATATATACACACGTATGTGTGTGTGTGTGTGTGTTTGAGAGAGAGAGAGAACGATTTACACACAAACACACACACGCATAATGTTAATTAAGGACACGTTATCGATTTATATATATATATATAGGAAATTAGGATATGATTGCAAGGAATATATATATATGTGTGCGCGTGTGGGTGTGTGTGTGATGTACACACACACATATATATAAATTCACACACACACACACAGAGAGATGTATATATATGTAAATTCACACACACAGAGAGAGAGAGAGAGAGAGATGTATATACAGATGTAAATATATATTTATAAATATGTCCAAATGAAGGAGAGCTTCGGGTTGTCACACTGGCTGCTGTGGGGTGGTGGGGTGGTGGTGAGGGGGGGTGACAGGGGGTGACAGGGGGTGAGGGGGGGGTGTACCTGGGTCATCAAGCGATCTGCTCCCGTGTCCTCCTCATCCTTGAAGATGATGTCCGGGTTGTAATTGGGGGTCAGATGCCTGAACCGATCCGAGTCTCGGGCGACCTTCCCCTCCGACTTGCCGCTGGCTCCCAGGGTCTTCTCGGCCACGTTGGGGGCGAACTGCTTGTACAGGAGAGGGCTGACCTTCCTGGGCTGCTTCCTTCTCCCATAGCCTCGCCCGGGTCCACAGGTCTCACCCGGGACAAGCAGATAGCAGCAGCAATACAGAGCTAATTGCAAGCAAAGGCGCATCTCTTTTCGCCTCCAAGCTGCATGCACAGCTCTCTCTCTCTCCCTCTATCCCTCTCCCTTCCTCCTTCTCTCTCTCTCTCTCTCTCTCACTCACTGCAATCCTCTATTTTGTGTCTCTCCCCCCCCCCCCCCACCCCCCAACCCTCCCCTCCCCACTCCACCCCCACACACCCACACACACACACGCACACTATCGAACAGCACTACGCACAGACACACACAGACACTCACTCACTCCCTCCCTGGGTGTGTGTAGCCAAGCCATAGAGGCTCTGAATCAAAAGAGAGAGAGAGAGAGAGAGAAGAGAAGAGAGAGAGAGAGAGAGAGAAAACAGCCCAACACGCCACCAAGCGAGACAGTCCCTCATCCGGCGTGTTTGGGGGCTGGTCACCTCCTTATGTCACCGAGGCATAAAGTGGAGAGAGAGAGAGAGAGAGGAGAGAGAGAGAAGGGATGGAGAGAGAGAGAGAGAGAGAGGGGAGGGAGAGAGGAGGGAGGGAGAGAGAGAGAGAGAGAGAGAAGGGAGGGAGGGAGAGAGGAGGGAGGGAGAGAGAGAAGGGAGGGAGAGAGAGAGACATCAGCAAGGTACCCCCTCCCCACCCCCTCCTCCCAACTACAGCTGATCACAGTCTCACACACACACACACAACACACACACACAGTCATATACACTCACTCACTCACTCACTCATCCACTCACTCCCTCCCCATCCCATCCCATCCCTCACCTGACCTTGTTCTGCCTCCATCCATCCACCTTTTCCTTATCCAATTCCCAGTTGCACCTCACTCTCACTCTCACTCTGTCTTCATCTTTTTTTCCCCACTCTCTCTCTCTCTCCCTCTCTCCAATTTCCCAAACAAAAATCCAAAATGCATTGGAATTAATGCTGATATTCTCTCTCTCTCTCTCTCTCTCTCCCCAACACACACACACACACACACACACGTCCTTCAGTGCGTGTGTGACTGTACACTGTTTCACACACACACACACATGTCCTTCAGTGTGTGTGTGTGTGAGTGCACACTGTTTCACACACACACACATGTCCTTCAGTGTGTGTGTGACTGCACTGTTTCACACACACATGTCCTTCAGTGTGTGTGTGACTACACTGTTTCACACACACACATGTCCTTCAGTGCGTGTGTGACTGTACACTGTTTCACACACACACATGTCCTTCAGTGTGTGTGTGACTGTACACTGTTTCACACACACACACACATGTCCTTCAGTGTGTGTGTGACTGTACTGTTTCACACACACACATGTCCTTCAGTGCGTGTGTGACTGTACACTGTTTCACACACACACACACATGTCCTTCAGTGTATGTGTGTGTGTGTGTGTGTGTGTGTGAGTACACACTGTTTCACACACACCACAAGTCTCCTATATAAAGCAAATTGGGAGAGATTGGCTTTCTCTGGTACCTCTGCCCCTGGTGAAGGTGTGGGCAGTCAGGAGGGCACTCAGCCTGGCAACCCCTGGGCACCGCTGGAATTGGAAGTCCCTCAGGCGCTCGCACTAACCCAAACCAGACTAACGTTTGCATTGCACAGTTGTTACCCCCCACACACCCCCCCACCCCCACACACACCCCCCAAATAAAAAGCCGACCTGTGCCAACCCGGGGGCCGACACTGTGTTCAGGTTTGCAGGGATGGTGATGGCAACAGCGTTTCGTTTAGTTAGGATCGTGTTTTTACTGTCTCACACTGTGTGTGTGTGTGTGTGTCTCACTGTGTGTGTGTCTCACTGTGTGTGTGTGTGTGTGTGTGTGTGTCTCACTGTGTGTGTGTCTCACTGTGTGTGTGTGTGTGTGTGTGTGTCTCACACTGTGTGTGTGTGTGTCTCACTGTGTGTGTGTGTGTCTCACTCTGTGTGTGTGTGTCTCACTGTGTGTGTGTGTGTCTCACTCTGTGTGTGTGTGTCTTACATTGTGTGTATCCACTGTGTGTGTGTTACACTCTGTGCGTGTCACAGAGTGTGTGTGTGTGTCCCTGTGTAAAGGAGGGGTGAGCAGTCAGTCTGTCAGGGTGTGGGTGGTCACTTCACGCTGATTTAAGTCTGTCTCAGTGACTGGGACTCTGATACAGAGGTCATCCATCACATAAGACTTCAACACTTCACACTCACAGACGCAGAGCAGTTACACCTTTACCATTGATCGCGCATTGTACGCGCAGTCACAGGTACAGAGTCAGTGGTTGGTCAGTGACTGACAGATAGATGGGTGGGGGTGACAAACTTAACACCCCCCCACCCCCCCACCCCCATTTGTAGACCAGAGTTATTATTTCAGACCAGTGCACAACATGGGGAGCCACAAAAGAATTTTGCAAAGGAGAATAACTGACTTAATTCCAGCATTGGGTATCCTGGTGGAAGCAGAAAGCTCTATATACATGTATATATGTTGTTGTTGTTGTTGTTGTTGTTGTTAAATGTAAATATGTTGTTGTTGTTGTTGTTAAATGCATTGCCCATGGATTGCCATGGCCTTAGTTTGCATCAGTCCCCTGTATGGTACATCTGGCTTCGTGTCCTTCTGTGAGTGTTGTGTTTCTAATCATAATCTTTGCATTTAATGGATGGGCAGTTCGCTTTCCAGGGGTGGGGGGGGAGGGAGGGGGGGTAATAATCCCTCCACCCCATCCCCCCAAAAATGGTCACTCAATCCACGACTGTTTCTGTGAGCAATCGGCTGCTGCGTTTCGCCCACCAAATACAAAGTCACTACACTCGACAGCGCGTTCTGTGAAGCGCTTTGAGACGTCTCGACGACGTGACGAGGGGCTATGTCGGCTGCGAGGATTATTATTATTGATATTAGTATTAATGAAACCGAACTGCTGCTTTGCTTCGAACGCCTGAATACATCCGCAAAGACTGAATTGCACCTTTACAATGGGGTGAATCTGACACGTAGTAATATCAAACCACGAGTGCTTCAAAGGCAAATCCTGATGAATGTTTTACAGCTCTGTAGATGTGCTACGTGGGCAACGGGCCATTGCCTCACACACCAAGATCCTGCGTTAAAAACACACATCGCACAGGAAAAAGCTTCCTCCCCCGGGAGCTTGCCCGTACTCGGAATCCAAGCTGGTCCAAACCACGCTGAGAATTCCACGCCTCTCCCCCTTGTACGTGGAAATCCCGGAGATCGATTGTTAGAATGGACTGCGCTCTCTCTCTCTCTCTCTCTCTTTCTTTCTCTCTCTCTCTCTCTCTCTCCCCGGAGAGACTCATAGGCGTAGGCTCCGCCATTCTATTGGATCATGGGCTGATCTACACCTCAACTCCAGTTCGTACAGTTTGCACGTGATGTGAAACCTTTATGACGACGATGGGTAAGGATGATTCTGGGTCCAAGCTACGAGACCAACTTGCATTCCGTATTCGTACACAGTGTATCTCTGACTTATCTTAAATATTCATCCGTGAGGAAAAACTAACTTGTGTCACAAGGGATTCTGTTGCGCTGCAGCAACTGTTGACCTTGAAGCAAGGTTTCCCCGGGGACTCAACCGTAATCGGAATCCAACTCGAATACATTGTGTTTGCCCACAAAGAGCACGGTCACTGCACTTTACAACGCCTCTCGTGAAGCGCTTTGAGACGTCCTCCTAATGTGGAAGGAGCTACGCCAAGTGCAAGGGTTATTCATGTGATTATGAAGAACTAAATCGAGGAGCGTAGGAGAGGGGATCAATGAGGTGTGCAGTATAAACGACAGCATGGACAAGTTGGAGCAAATGTCCTGTTTCAGTTCTGTGGAGAATTTAATAATAATATTCCTTGAGAGCGAGAGAGAGAGAGAGAAACCTCCTTCTCTTTTCAAGCAGTGCCCCGGGATCCTTAACGTCCACCTCAACAGGCACAAAAAGAGAGGGGAGTTCGGTAAAACATCTGACTTGAAGGACGGTGTCTTCGACAATGCAATGCTTCCCCCCCCCCCCACCACCACCACATCGCACTGGAGCGTCAATCAGTCTGGACCGTGAGTTTAATAGAACTGTCGTTCCAGTTTATGATCGGCTAAATATATTAGTTATTGTAAGCTAAAACCTCCACAAAACCACATGCTTCTGGGGGGAAAAAACAAGCAACCGATAACATGGAAATAGTTACCCAGTGACCTCAAGTGAAGACCTGCTGTTTTCATAGTGTGATGATCCTTTAACAAAGTTCACGTCAAAACATTTCCTGGTTCCAAAATAGCTCGTGTTCCACAGGAGAGAACGTTCTGAATGAAACCTGTTGTTAACGCAGGAGCAAGACTTGAGGTCAAATCTCTGTGGCCCGTCTCAGGGCTGGAGGATTTGCTCACCTCACACCCGTTCCCTGTAGTAATAATAATAATCCTTCCGTTTGATGTAACGCCTTATCGCGTCTTCGAGACCGCCTCGAAGCGCTTCGCAGAATATATTGTAAAGGGAAGCGATTGCGGTTTTGCGGGCGAAACGCAGCAGCCAATTGTGCCCGGCAGTCGTGGATTGAGTGATCCCTGTTTTTTTTAAAAAAAGGACTATTACCCCCGGAAAACGATCCGCCAATCGACTAACAATCGGATTCCTATTTACTGCTGGGTAAAGAGAGGCGCGTGTGTGTGTGTTTGTGTGTGGAGTAAGGAGCCTAAGGTTTCTCCCCATCCGGGAATCGAACCTGGGTCCTCTCGCTTACCAATAAGATACAGGACTGGGTATACAGAAAATATAGAATAAGAAAAGATTATACTTTTTATATGTAGATATATATATAAGAAAATAAAACAAAACTCACTCAATCGACAGTTGAAGGCATGAGATCTTCAATCAAATCACTCAGAGAGTGAATGTCTCTATTAACACAGCGAAGGAATGGACAAAGAGGTGATTACGATTTCTGCATTTGTGATTTGCGAACTTATTTAAGTTTTTTTTTTTGCTTAAAGAGACTTCCAAATCGAGCTTCCGAATTAATCTGCGGCCGTTTTCTTTCCAAATCGAGACAGAGAGCAAAGGAAACTTAAATAGGTCACTGATCTCAACCCGCATGTATTGCCTTCAGTCCTTTATTGATCCGTTTCGATGGTCAAAGCAGACTCTTAAAAGGGCAGAGCTGGGGAGGGGGTTGGGTGGGGGGGGGGGTGGGGGGTTGGCGGAGAGAGGGAGAGTGCGTGCGTTTGTGTGTGTGCGCGTGGTGGTGGGGTGGGTGCGGGGTGGGCTGGGAAACAATAGTTAAGAGGCACCATGTTGGGGGCTGCAGATGGAATAGCAGTGATGTGAAATAATAATTACAGGAAGATTATTGCATCGATCCCATCTCAAAAGGAATTGGGCTCAGAGCGCTAATGGGCAGTCCCATTGCCCCCATTTCACAGGGTCATTAACTCCTGCAGAATCCGCTTGCCTCTCACCACAAGCTCTCTCGTTAGGGCTACAGCCCTGCCAACGATAATAATAATCCTTGCCTTTGATACAGAGCCTCAACACGTCGTCGAGACGCCTCAAAGCGCATCACGGGGGACACCGTAAAAGCAGAACGACTGCGCATTTCGTGGGCGAAACGCACCAGGGTCCCACAAAGGGGCACGGAGCAAGCGAGCGGTTTTATTTGGGAGGATTGTTGGCGGGGAAATCGGGAGAGGGAAAGTGTCTTCTCTGTTCACGGAGCGTTAATGCCTGGGGGGGGTCGTTAACGTCCACTCGAACAGGCAGACGGGGAGTGAGGTTTAACGTCTCGTCTGGGCACTTGCTGCTGCTCTCTGCCTTTGCTGCAGTCCGTGACTCGAACAGGATTGAATTACCATCTCGATGCAGTCACTTGCCTTTGTAATAACCGCACGAGCCCAGGAGACTCACGGGAACCATTTGTTCCCGAGGTGTGATTTGCAAACGAGGACTGGTCCCGAACTACCGACTTAGTCGCTTCACGCGATCACAGCGCGACAGCTCAAATTGTCCCTCTTTCTCCCATCCCACCAGCGAGAGAGAGAGAGAGAGAGAAAAAAAACGAATGAGGTCAATTTAATAATCCCAGGGAATACACTGGCCTTTGACTGAAGCCTTACCCTTTGCCCACCTCCGAGAAGATATCTCAGGGGGCACTTGATGCTGTAACCCGACCCCGTTGATCAAGCATTAAGTGATTGAGCGAGGAAGGGCTGTGCGTTGAAGGTGAATGTCTTGCGTCTCTTTTTTATAGCACGTTAACAGAGCCGCTCAAAGTCTTTCACTGTCAAGTCTAGAAGCGGGTGTTTCTTTTGGGGTGTGTGTGTGGGGGGGGGGGTTCAGGGGGGGTTCATAAACGATGGCTAATTAATTAACCCTCGTTGCGGAATCTTTCACCATCCGAGGGGACCCAGATTTGATTCCCAGGTGGTGCAAAACATCAGGCAAGTTTCGTTACTCCACCCGCCTCGGTTCACCTCGTAGTTAGGAACCTGCTTGTTAATCGGTTGGACGGATCGCTTCTCAGGGGGCGATAATCCTTTCCAAACAAAATTGTAAAAAAAAATAATACATCGGTCACTTCGATCCACGGCTGTTTGCGGGCGCGCTGCTGGGCGCAATCTGTCTGCCGCGTTTCGCTAACCCAAAATACGCAGTCAATTCACTTTACGGTATATCCCCGTGAAGCGCTTTGAGACGTCTCGAACACGTGATAAGGCGCTGTATCAAAGGCAAGGATTATTATTATTATTATTATTATTATTAAAGCAATCTCAGCTCAGTGCCGAGATCATTTCATTTGCTCTGCTTTTCGCTGAGTTACCGTTCGCTCGCCGGGGTCAGTCCTGACTCCTTCTCCCCCACCCCGACCCCCTCTTTCATGTCCCCTGAATCTCGTCTCCTCTCCCACCCCCCCCGCCGCCGCCACCGCCACCAGCCCAGCCCTCAGCCCCCAGCCCCCCCACGCACGGCAAGGCAGGACTCGCACACAAACTACCCAATGTGGGAAACTCTATGGAAATGCTACATTCAAAAATTGCACAAGGCATTATATCATTCCTCTGGAATGAGCAGCAAGTCTTCGCAACAATTCACGCAATTGTTGTTCAAAGCTCCAACTCTTTCTTCAGGGTGAAGCTCTAAGGTTAGTCACCTTCTCAGCAATGTGCGGCTCGCGCATATTTTCACGCAAACTCTTTCAACAATTCAACAGCGTCTTTTTTCTCTCTCCGGCGCTCTCTCTCTCTCTCTCTCTCTTCCCCCCCCCACCCACATGAAATACTTAACCCCACGTTGCCCAGAAACCGGGGGCAATGTCTGCCCCCTTTACAGAGGGATGCCCGGAAATCATAATCATAAAACTAACCCTCGCATTTGATTCAGCACCTTATCGCGTCATTGAGACGTCTCAAAGCGCTTCACAGGATATACTGTAAAGTGGATTGACTGTATATTTTGCGGGCAGGCCATTGAGTGAGCAGTTTTGAATTTTTTTTGGGGGGGGGAGGAGGGAAGGGAGGGGCTATTACCCCCTGGAAAGCGATCCGCCAATCGACTAACAACCGAGTTCCTACTTACTGCAGAGGCTTGTGCGGAGTAAGGAAACTTACCTACGGTTTCGCCCCCGCCCGGAAATTGAACCCAGGTCCTCTCGCTTGAGAGGCGAACACACTAAACACTCCAACTACGGGTGTCAAATGCAAGGATTGTTATTAATATTATTATTAAGGCAGAGAGAAATCTGGGCTCAATCCCCCCCTCAACCCACCGCTCGATAATTCCCCAATGTCCGGATCAGGAGAATAGTGACAAGAGGTCTAAGAATAATCCTTGCGTTTGATACAGCGCCTTATCAGCGCCTTCGAGACGTCTCACGGGATACGCTGTAAAGTGTAGTGACTGTGCACGTGGCGGGCGAAACTCCTAGCGATGGTCCTTACGCAAGAGACTCATCAACCCCCGGCCCCACAACCCCCCCCAAAAAAATTGCTGCTGTTTCCCTTTAAGGTGTGAAGCCATTCGAGCCTTGTAATGGGCAGCGTGGAACAATAGTCTGCCCACTCGTTGGCCTCCTCTCCGCAAACAAAGGGTCTCCTTCTCTCCAGTGGGTCAGTCCAGCGCTCAGCCTGTATAGCCCGATTGTGGTCTCCACCAGCCTTGCAGTGGGAGCCAGCGAATTGCAAGCATTTTGTGGGGCCAAGCTATGCGGTTTTAGCTGGTTAGACTCCAGCAGTTACCCCCAACGCACACTCTGGGCTCCCCGCCCTCCCTCCCTCCCTCCCAGAGCCTTGGCTCTCACCAACCTGCGCCGAAATACTCTCTGGGATTAGGTAACCAGGAATGCGTCCCTCTTGGAAGATAGAGAGAGAGAGAGAGAGTGTGTGTGTATTGCATGCCGACGATCTCCGGGATTTGCGTGTGTGTAGAGGTGGGCTGCATGGAATTCCCAGTTGGGTTTAGAGGCTCTTAAGTAACGGTGACGGGTTTCCGTGTGTGTCAGACACCCCGGCGGACCAAAAAATAGCATTGCGTGTGCGTGAGCGATGGTGTGATTGTGTGAGTTTGTGTGTGCGCGTGTGCACTTGTTCAACAGCCCCAGTACACACGCTGTGGGCAGAAGGCTCGCAGATTGCAAACGCCTTTATATCCACGGTCAATTTTGCACACAGCAGCCTCCCGCAAACCGCCATGATGCGCATGGTATATGGTTTGGGACGCAGCACGTCAAGAGACTGCCAGGAGGGTGGAAGGCAAACTGGATGGACCTTTGGTCTTCTTACGCCTAGTCAATTCTTATGTTCTTAAGCGAATGAGTGATTTTATCTGGGGTGGGGTGGGAGGGGATTGCTGGCCAGGCCACCAGGAGAGGGAAACTCCCCTTCTCTTTTCCAATAGCGTTAACGTCCACCTGAACAGGGCCCCAGCAGGACGACACCACCAACAAATTACATTTGTACGGTGCTTTTCATGTCGGAAAGGACATCCCGAGGACAGTGCCCGTGAAAATGCAACGCTCTCGCCAGCCCACACGGCGCTGTGGTGGAGATTCAACCAAAAAAACGTGAGATCAAAGTTCACACACGCACACAAATACCCATCCCACCCACCCACCCACACACCCGCCCAACCACACACACACCCGCACGCCCCTGCAAACCCAAATCAAACGTCCTGTGCAGTCCTTTCTAAAACCCGTGCCGTTCAAGGCAAAAAAAAAAAAAAAAAAAAAAATGCTCGTCAGATTACGTTCTGTAATGATTAACTCTTCCTCAGGAAAAGGTTGTGTTATTTCATGGTTCAGAAAAGCGGTTTCTCCCTTTTCCCCTCTTTGTCGGCCATTTCAATGCACTGAAGTAACACAGTAGGGTGTTCACACGACCTGTTACGCCACGAGCGCTGACCAGGGCTGGTGCAACTTTCCTTAACGTGACTTAACACACCACCACCACCCCGAGCTGGTGGTGGGTCGGGGTGTTGAGGGCAGGGAGGCTGGGGGTAGGAGGGTGGTCGAAGGCACGGTCGAAGAGGAGGGTCTTGAGACGTGGCTTGAAGGAGGCGAGGGAGGGAAGGAGAGAGGTGAAGTGACTGTGGGATGGAGTTCCAAAAGCTGGCTGGCGGGTGGTGGGGGGGATACCTAAATAAAAATACGCACTTGCTTAGCTTTACTGTGCATCAATGTCAGACGTCCTCCCGTGAAAGCGGCCAATAACTACTGATAATTGTTCAGAGCACTCGCCTCGCAAGCGAAAGGACCCGGGTTCGATTCCCGGGCAGGACAAAACCGTAGGCAAGTTTCCTTACTCCACACACTCGCCTCTGTTCACCAGCAGTGAGTAGGAACCCGGTTGTGAGTCGATTGGCGGATCGCTTTTCCGGGGGTAATAATCCCTCAAAAAAACAAAAAAAAATAATAATAATTTGGTCACTCAATCCACGACTGTCTGTGCGCAATCGGCTGCCGCGTTTCGCCCACAAAACACTCAGTCAGTTCACTTTACAGTATATTCTGTGAAGCGCTTTGAGACGTCTCGAAGACCTGATAAGCTCTTCGCAGAATATACTGCAAAGTTCATTGACCGCGTGTTTTGTGGGCGAAACGAGGCAGCCAACCGCACGCAGCAGGGTCCCCACAAACAGTCGTGGATTGAGCCACCGAATTAAACAGTCACTACACGTGTTGGTCGTTACCGTAAAGCTTTGTGACACGGTTTAGGCGCTGTTAAATGCCTGAATCATTTCACTGCGTCTCAGCACTTGAGAGCAGCCTGTAACCCGGGCTGTGTGTGTGCGTGTGCACGTGTGTGCGTGCCCACGTGTGTGCGTGCCCGTCTTGCGAGCAGCGTGGGGAGCTCAGCGAGCGCTAACCCCACTGGGAATCGTCTGCTGCGATTCCAGCTTATTTTTATCCCACTCTGAGGTCAGCCCACACTCTCCATCAAGTTCTCCGTCGCTGAGCTCCAACGCTGCTCGTTCCCACTCGTTCCTCTTTGACTAATAATAATAATAACGTCGCTAATCCTCGCGTCTGATGCAGCGCCTCGTCGAGACGTCTCAAAGCCTTTCGCCGAACGAACACCCCGCAAAGCCGCGCTGACCGTATAGTTTGTGGGCGACAGGCGGCAGACGATTGCGCGAGAGTCAGCGTTTTTTTTTCCCCCACGAAGGAAAATCCGCTTAAGAGAAACAACTGGAATCGGAGTGCAGGTGTTTCGAGTGGAAAGGGATAAAGGGTGCGTTTTCTTGCCTGAGTCACCGATTTCCTCCCACGCACGCACACACACAAACACACACCTAAAGACACACACACACAGACACTCACACGAGAATCTCTCCTCTCTCTCGCTTTCTCTCTCTCTCCAGGAATTCCGAGATCTCTCCTGGTTCCGGGAATGTTTTACGATGCAGCCGGTGTGACAGCAGGACAGAGACTTGCCAGGGCGGAATCTCTATCCCATCATCACTCTCTCTCCCCCCACCCCTATCACCCCCCACACCTCATTCCCCCTCCCCCCACCTGACCTGCCTCCCTTTCCCGCACCCAATCCCAAATTTACGCACAATCCAGATACGATCTCGGCTTTCTGCCCCGATGAGAGGAGAGGTATAAATAGCCGGGATTTTCCTCTCCCCCACCCCCCACCCACTCCACTCACCCGTCCCCACCTTCGCTTCTGAAAATAAAACACTAAAATCTTTTTTGCTTGTTATGAAATATACAATTAAGTCAACGCACCACTCCTACATACCACAATAGCTAACGCTGCCAACAAACCCTTCCAAAACCTTTCCCAGGATGGGAGTGAGTCTTTTACCAACATTTTTGTTTCCTCTGGCGAGAATCTAATGCCTTAGCCCTTTTTTTTTTTTTCGCCGTCCTCTAAATGCTTCACGTCGTGAGTGGCGATAATAATAATCATAATCATAATAATAATAATCATAATAATCTTCGCGTTTGACCCGGCGCCTCATCTCGTCTTCGAGGCGTCTCGAAGCGCTTCGCAGGATAGGCCGTAGAGCGAGTGGACTGTACGTCTTTGCGGGCGAAACGCGGCAGCGGATTGCGTTCCCCACAGACAGTCGTGGATTGAGCGACCGCGCTATTAGTGGTGGTGATAATACCAGGGGGAGCGTCTGGCTCCACGGCTGTTCGTGGGGTCACTGCTGTGCGCCGCTGCCCGCCACAAAATAAAACAGTCACTGCACTTTACAATATGCCCCGCGAAGCACTTTAAGACGCGATAAGGCTCCAGATCAAATGCGAGGATCATTATTATTATATGTGGTGTGGGTTTGGGGTGGGGTGGGGCGGTGTGGGGGTGAACCGAACCCAGATAGCATCTCGGGTGGGTTGAGGTGGGGCAAAGCCAGAAACTGTGAAGCGATGAATGGACCTAAACATAAACAGCGAAAAACTCACGTGATAGAAGGCGACTCGTGCACCTGGAGCTGTTCTGCTGCCTGGCAATCCCCAGTTCTCGAAGGAACATTCAATCAAGCAGCTTAACCCGGAGCCACCAACGCCCCAAGAGCCCTCTGAACACAAGCGCAGTAACAAACACTCGCAGAGCCAGAAGGTGGTTGGGGAGAAGCCAAACCCAGGTTGGAAGGGACTGGGTACGAGGGTGAACTAGGAGGGCATCCTGCGACCTGGCGGTTAGCGCATTCGCCTGGCGAGCGAGAGGACCCGGGTCGGATTCCCGGGCGGGTCAGGTCAGGGCGAAACCGTAAGTTTCCTTACTCTCCACACGCGCGCGCCTCTGGTTACCCAACAGTAAATAGGAACCCGGCTGTTAGTCGATTGTCGGATCGCTTTTCCGGGGGTAATCATCCCTTCAAAATAATAAGAATGGTTTCATAATTCGGTCACTCAATCCACGGCTGTTTGTGGGGAACGCTGCTGTGCGCAATCGGCTGCCGCGTTTTGCCCACAAGATGCACAGTCACTACACTCGACAGTATATCCTGTGAAGAGCTTTGGGACGTCTCGATTAGGCAGCACATCAAACACAAGGATTTTTATTATTATTATTATTATTAGGCCGAGGAACCCTGCTCCGCAATGTGGTTCGAAACACAATCCGTGTCGTACTGTTCACCCCTTTCTGGTACCGTAAATACCTCCCCATCCACGTTTTATTTACAAAGCAGCCTGGATCGCAAGCAAAGTGAATGCTCCAAGAGACACAAAAAAAAAAACCTTCGGTGAAAACCCGGCGGGAATCTCAATACTTATGTGTTGCTGGAAATAACATCGTGGTTCATTCCCCCGCGGAATATCTGTTTCCGGAACGCCGCTTGGTTCGTCCGCAAGGATTGGAAGGCGATGGGAAGGGAGTCAACTTCCAACTGGCTAGTCACCAGACAGACGGACGGACGGACGGACAGACAACAACAACTTGCCCTTCACGTGGGGTCGCGTCCCGGAGTGCTTCACAGTTGCAGCGTCTGCCCCCACCCCCCCGAGCCGGGGAGGGAGGGGGGGGGAGAGGGAGTAGGGGCGGGAGAGGGAATGGGTGGAGGTGACAAGGCGGAGGGATTTTCGGGGGGAGAGAATTCCAGAGTTTCGGGGCGCAGTGGCTGAAAGCAACAACAACAACAAAAGCAACGACAACAGAGCGCAACGTGGGGAAGAGAGGCCAGGATCCAAGTCGTCATCTCCTCCCCGGCCAAGTCCGCCCACTGGCAGTCTGGTATCTGCCCCAGAGATCTGCCAGCGAGTGCCAGGGACAACCTTCTGCGCTGCCCCTGGTTTCAGGACAGCCTGATCCCCAGCCTCAATGCTGGTACGTACATGTACATACACACACACACACAAAGGCCGTCATTACCATATTTATGTCCTGTTCCTCCGTCTCCTCTGCCTCATTTGCTCTGAGCCGTAGCCTTTGCCCTGCTGACTGGCCGCGCGAGAGGTCTGAGAGGTCTGAGCTGTCTGCTCAACCTGTTCAACCTTCTCTCCGGGGTCGGGTGAGGTGAGGGAGCGAGGCTGTTGCTTGAGTTGTTGGGTTGGCAATGAGCAACATTGGAGCCACCTGTACTGTGCTCAACGCTTCTCCATTTGATATGTTAAGTAGGGCAGCTGCGAAGGAGGAACAGGCAAGTGGTTGAAGTAACCTCCCTGGGAAGAGGTCCTCCGAGCTTGGAGTGTGTCCAGAGAGATTCATTGCACTGATACCCACGTGAGAGGTTGGGGAGTGTCTGGTTATAATAATGATGATAATAATCCTCGCATTTGATCTAGCCCCCCCTTATCATGGCATCAATACGTCTCAAAGTGCTTCGCAGGACATATTGTAAAGTGGAGTGACTGTGTATTTCAGGGGCAAGCTGGTTGTGCACAGCAGTGTCCCACAAACAGCCGTGGAGCGAGCGAGCGAGCGAGGGGATTTGTCTGGGGGGGATTGACGACCTGAACGGGTAGATAGGGAGTTAACGTCTCATCCGGAGGACGGCACCTCCGACAAAGCAACCCGCCCGCACAACCTTTTGACTCAGAGGCGAGAGGGCTAGCACCGTGCCAGGCTGGCCGGGCACACAGTGACTGGCACCGTTGAGGGTCGGGGCCCCGTGTTCAGTGAGCCGGGAGGGGAGAGACGGGGGTTTCTGTGAGAGGAGATACTAAGCAAGAGGTCAACATCCGTTGCTGCCCAGAGGAATGCGGGCAGATCAAAACCATGCGCCATATGAGAACAGAACAGGAGTCCATTTGTGGCACACAGGTGTTGGCATTCACCCAGTGTAAAGAAAAGGCCACCTTTAGCCATTCCCATGGGGCCTTATCGAACAGGTGATCTCAGGTGAACTCACACCCATAAAACCTGGTAGCTGGTTCCTGATGTATCCTAGCGACCCAAGGAGTAATATATTGACACAGCACACGGAAGGGTTTATCTGCTAAGCTCCCGATCCCACCCATCGCACACCAGTTCTACTCTAACCCAGGAGATCAGCTGGACATGACCCACAGTCCCTCCGCCTCGCCCCCTTCCGAGACCCGTCTCAAGACCCTCTTCTTCGGCAGTGCCTTCGGTCACCTTCCTAACCCTACCCCCCCCCCTTCACCTCCACCCCCAGTCCCAGTCCGGGTCCAAATCCCTGACTGTCCAGCGTTTTGGGACGTCCTTCCGACACGAAAGGCGCTGCGCAGATGGCATTTTGCGGCTGAGTTACCGCAAGTCCTGAGCAGCTCCCTGAGATGTTCCGTCCTCCCTCCCGGCCGTCTCATCGAACGCAAGGATTATTATTTATTATTGCGGCCCGAGCTGTCGATGACAAGCGGAGGAGGAAACGAGGGTTGTCTGGACGAGGGTTTGGAATGAGCAGCACAGGAAGAGCTTTGATTTTTATCCGTCACAATATCTTCCCACTCCACGTCCTGCAAACATCCTTCAATCGGATGCTCATTAAGGCAGAAAACGAGACGTGTTGCCAACGGCCCCCGGATAATTGAAGGTTGTTTGACAGAATCCAACCTCTCGCCTCCTTGCCTTCAACGCGCAGAAACCCCGAGGAGGCAGACGAGTGAATCAGCCACTGGTGGACATCCCATTAGCAAAGACGGCCATTGTCCACAGACACCTCTCATCTATTTCCTTTTTACACTACAACAGTCGCCACGACTGGTGGTGGGGTGGGGTGGGGGGGAACACTCATACGAGAAAAAGCACAGCCACTTACACTTTGAGCCTCTCAGCTCCTACCGGCTTACAGTCCTGCGTGAAGGGGGCCCTGTGTAATCACAAGTTGTTGTCGTCGTTCGGTCACCCTCCTACTCCTACCCACCACCCTCCTCCTGATCCCAACCCCCAACTCGGGTCCAAATCCCTGAGCTTCCAGCGCCTCTCCATCGTCCTCCCAACGCGAGAGGTTCTGCGTAAATGTCATGTGTTGCTGCTGCTGCTGTTGTTACCCATTCAAGTTCTCGATGCTTTTAAAAGCAGTGACCTTCACGTCTGACACAACGCCTTTCGCGCCGGGAGGATCTCTCACAGGATTCCTCGCGAAGCGACTGGGGTGTTGGAGGGGGCAACAAATTGGCAGCCCAATTGCACACAGCCCCCGTCCCACAAACAAACAAGCGTTGGGATCAGGAGGGGTGAAGGGCAGGAGTAGGAGGGCGGAGGGCCGATCGAAGGAGAGGGTCCTGAGATGGGCCTCGATGGAGGCGAGGGAGAGGGGGAGGCGAAGTGACTGTGGGATGGAGTTCCAGAGGGTGGTGGCAGAGAGGCTGAAGGCCCGACCGCCAATGGCGGAGCAGGTCGGAGCCGGGTGAGCGGACAGGATAACCGAGGCGGCTTTCGGACCCATTTCTCCCAGCCCACAACCACCCCCCACCACCACCCACCACCCTCCACCCTCCGCCCGACCCGAGTTGGGGAGTCAACCGAAAATTCAACAAAATTCAACGAAGCCAAAAAGTACCCATTTCCCATCAGTCAGTCAGTCAGTCAGTCAGTCGTTTAAAACAAATAAAAAGCCTCAATGAAATTCCGCGACTGCTCTTAAGGCGAAGGACAGGAAACCAACTCCTGGCGTGCTGCGAGCTACTTTGCAGGACTCGTCTCTCCTCCGGCCGCGCTAAGAGTCACAGCAATCAGCGGCCAGGAAATAGCAAGACGCTGGAAAGAAAAATAAACTGGCGTTCGTACACCGAACGGGTGTCAGTTCGTCAGCATTATCTGCCCAGCCCAGCAAGGAGATGGTGACTCGAGCTCTGGAATGAAATTTCCTTTTATTTTTATGGGCGGGCGTGGAAATCTGCCGCGGCAGACAATTGGACTGAAATAAAACGGCAAAGAAAAATAACTGAGTGTTTCTTCCCATCGTGATGACAGCTCCGCAGGAAACGAGGAGAGAAAGGGAGAGAGAGAGAGAGAGAGACAGACAGACACAGCCAGAAAGATTTTTTTTTAATAGATCTCGCCGAAAACTTTTTGCCGTCTCTTTAAACAATTGTGGATGGGGTTCGGGCTCTTGCGGAAAAAAAAAATAATTTACCCCCTTTTTTTTTTTCCTGGCGTTTAATCGGCGGAAAGCGCTTTAAAAACCAGGCCCCGCGGAGCTGCTCGGACTCGCGAGCCTCGCTCAAGGCGGTGGCGTCCTCTCCTCCGAGTCAGAAGGTCGCGGGTCCGAGCCCCCCGGATAAATTGTGCCGACAATCCCCCAAATAAATCACTCCGCGGGTGTATTGCGGGCGGCTGCCGTGCGCAATTGGCCGCCGCGTTTCGCCCGCGAGACACACAGCCGGTCCACTTTGCAGCGTGTCCCGCGAGGCGCGTCGAGACGTCCGAAAGACGCGATAAGGCGCCGTGTCGAACGCGAGGCTTGTCGTTTACCCGCGCAGGTTTCCCATTTCTCTTTGAAACGGGCCCGTTTCGGAGCCACCCGCGTTCAAGCACCGAACGCGGCGATTTCGGAGCCGCAGCGAGCTGTCCAGACGCGTTAAAGAGAGACCGGTCTCGGGGCTAAGGCTGGGTAGAATTTCACGGCCTCCGCACGCAAAGTACAAGAAGCCGGGACGCTAAAGAGTGGTGGGGACACGAACGCGCACACTCGCTCGCGCACACGCAGGCCCGGGCTCGCGTGTAGACTGACACACATTCAGGCACACTACAGACGCACACACACAGATACACACACACGCGCACACACTCAGATACACACGCACACAAGACTCACAGATACACACACACGCACACCACCCACTCAGATACGCACACCACCCACTCGGATACACACACGCACACACACATACCACACACTCAGATACGCACGCGCACACACACACACACACACACACACACACGATACCTTGCACACACTCGGAATAAAATAATCCTTGCATTCGACACAGCGCCCGATCGCGGTCTTCGAGACGCCTCAAGGCGCTTCACGGCTTATACCGTCAAGCAAATCGACCGGATATCGTGTGGGCGAAACGCGGCAGCCAATGGCGCACAGCGGCGTCCCGCCACGAAACAGCCGTGGACCGCAGCGAGCAATATTTTTGTTGTTTCCTTTAGGTTTGATTACGACTTGGGATCCGATTGCCGAGACCGTCAACGGCATTTAATCACAATGCCACCGCATCCCACTGCAGTAACAACAGGATGCTTCGCTCACCATGTACTGCTGCTTTGCTGTGGCAGTTCAGCACCTTGGGCAGATCACAGAAGGAATATCAAACACCATCACAACGTCTAGAGCAACAATCTGTCCTCAGATTCCCCCGACGAGCCAAAACAGGAGGCATGAATTCCGGGCCCAAAATAAACCTTCCCCTCTCTCTCTCTCTCTCTCTCCCTCCCTCCCTCCCTCTCGCTCCTCGGTTTCCACCGATTAGGATCTGATTTCACATCAATTCCATTTAGTCACGATTTTGCAAAGGGCGTGGAATAAGAAAAACAAGAAGCGATTGCAAAAAAAAAAAAAAAAAATATCCGATTCACAAGCGAACAAAAAAAAAAAAAAATGTGAGTTCAAAAGATTTCGGCCCCGAGAACCTACAACAGGATAACTGGACGGTGTATCCCGTGAAGCGCTTCGAGACGTCTCGAAGACGTGATAAGGCGCTGTATCAAATGCCAGGATTATGAGCATTATTAGTAGTATTATAATAATCAGTCATGGAATTGGAAAAACAGTGCGTCTGACCAGCTATACCCTTGGCTTTTGGGTCACTCAGACATAATAAGCAGCTCATCCAAAGCTTCTCTCTGTTGGGTCCTCCTCCCACTCCAACCCCTGGACACTTTGGGGGTAGCTTTGGTCCCCACACCCCGCGCCCCCCGAACGGTCCTATAAATTTAAACAGAAGTCGCCGGGAAAACTCGGAACACTCAGCAGGTCAGGCAGCGCGTACGAGGAGAAGAAAAGTGAGTCGGAGGAGATAGTTTCAGGTCAATGGATGAAGAAAGGTCATCGACCTGAAAACGTCAACTCACTTTCCTCTCTCCATCGATGCCGCCTGACCCGCTGAGGCTTCTCCCAGCGACTTGTGCTTCTGTTTCGGATTCCCAGCGCCTGTCAGTACTTTGCCCGGAGCAGCGATTCCTCCCACTCCTGATAACTCTGCCCTAACAGTGGTCCTCACTGGGCAAACAGCGGGCAAGCTTGCCAGTCTGTGCTCTCAATGGGCAGACTATGCGGTTTTAGCTGGTTAGGTTTATCCCCCCCGCCCCACACCCCCCACCCAACACACACACCCTAAGGTGGCCTTAAAAAGAAAAACTTTGTGAAGACGTAATAAGGCGTCATATCAAATGTAAGGATAAATTAGGAGTTCCTCTACGGGCAAACAGTCTGAGATCAGCAACCCGGCAGAGAGACACAGAGACACCCACACACACCCCCAGACACACACACACTACACACAGAGAAACACAGACACACCCACACAGAAACACACGCACACCCCACACACACAGAAACACACGCACACCCCACACACACACACACACACACACACAGAAACACACGCACACCCCACACACAGAAACACACGCACACCCCCCCCCCCCCCCCCCACACACACACACACAGAAACACACGCACACCCCACACACACACACACAGAAACACAGGCACACCCACACACACCCCCCCAGACACCCACACACACACAAAATGGCTCAGACCTAAATAACGGCAGCACAAGGCACTTCATGACCGGTCAAAACTTCCGACAGCACAAGTATCAAATCCGCTCAGACAACAGAAATCTCTTGAATCGCCCCTTTGGCATTTTTTTGGGGGGTTTAAAAAATATTTTTTTTTATTAAGAAATCGGTTTTATTGGAGCCACTTTTTTCCCCCGCCCCCCAAAAAAAACACACACACTCGGGACGGGACGGGGGGAGAGAAAACACACACGCGCGCGCGCGCGCGCACACACACACACACACAGAAAAAAAAAAATAACTGAACAACTTCAGGACGAAATAAGGTTTTTGGTCAAGAGGATTTTAAAAAAAAATAAAAAGGGCGGGGGAGCTGGGGGGGGGGGGGGACTGCATAAATAGAAGGGTGGTAAAATCACATTAACCTCCACCCACTGCCCCCCCCACCCCTCCCCATCACATACACACAAACATCCCATATTTATTGCACTTCCAAGTAACGTAAACATTTAACTGTCTTGATGAGGAATCTGCTTCGTTTGGCTCAGGTCCATCCCATAATAATCAGTCTAGTGTTGAGAGCAAATTCCTGGGTTTGGCTCGAAAGATGAGGGGCGGGGGTTTGGGAGCGGGGAGGTGGGGGGGTCTCTTGCCCCGTCTCTCAGGTGCGAGGGTCTTCTCGTCTGTGTCTGTCGCTGTCTCGCCCCCTTCGGTCAGGACGGGAGAGGAGCATAAGGGCTCCCGGACAGTTTGGGAGTGGGTGTGAGAGTCTGGAGGGGGGTCGTTAGCATCAGTCACCGTTTGGGCCACAGCATCAATGTCCGCCCCTGAGGCTGATCCGTCCAGTGTTCCTTCAGCGCCCACCTCCCCTCTCGCTCTCTCTCTCTCTCCACACCTCACGCACTCACACGCACTCCGCTCTTCCATTCCTCCCAGAAGATCTTCCAATATCACACGTTCCTTTTGTTGGGGGACTTGTTCCCGTTGGCTGGGACACAGTATCTGGTAACCGGCAAAGGCAGTTTATCCAGGCCTGCGTCGACCGAGCAGAGATAGACACGGTGGTGGTGGTGGGGGGGGGGAAAGAAAAGAGAAACAAAATGCATTACATTTTTATTACAGCAATATTACTAATATTATTAATTATTACTGGTAATCCTTGCA
The DNA here is from genome assembly GCF_018977255.1 of Callorhinchus milii. Taxonomy (NCBI): domain Eukaryota; kingdom Metazoa; phylum Chordata; class Chondrichthyes; order Chimaeriformes; family Callorhinchidae; genus Callorhinchus; species Callorhinchus milii. Next base: position 3,283,846 of record NW_024704768.1, read on the forward strand.
TTCGATACAGCGCCTGATCAAGCGCTCGAGACGTCTCAAAGCGCTTCACAGGATACATCGTAGAGCGAATTGGCTGTATTTTGTCGGCGAAATTTGCGCACAGCAGCGTCCGGGAAACAACCCTGAACTGTGCGGTTCATTTTATCTGGGGGATTGTTGGCCAAGGCATGTTGGGGAGGGGTGGGGGGGGCGAAGGGAGAAGAGACAGAGAGAGAGTGAGTGAGAAAGAAACTCCCTTCTCTTTTCCGACAGAGATCTTTAACGTCCACCTGAACAGCCGCAGACGAGGTCTCGGTTTACCGAGTTATCCAAAGAATAACGCACAGCGTTGCGTCGGGAGCATCAGCCTTAGACTCGCGAGGTCAAATTCCCCACTACCCCTACCCTCACCCTTCTCCCTGATCCAAACTCCACCCCCACCCCCCCCACCTTGGGTCCAAATCCCTGACTATCCAGCGCCTGGGGACGTCCTCCTGACGCGAAAGGCGCCGTCTAAATATCACGTCGTAGCGTGGATTTTGTAAGACTAGCGGAATCTTGGCCCGGGCGCAGGTTCTTTCGAGCGAAAGCACGGTCCATCACGGCTCCTGGCTCCCCCCCACCCCCCACCCTCTCCCGCTCGCGCTGATCTGATAAAACGCCAGACAGACGCACAATTGCTCAAAGTGACCGTCGATAAGATTATCAGAAAGCGCGAGAGAGAGAGAGAGAGAGAGAGAGGGAGGGAGAGAAAAGGGGAAAAAAAAACTTTTCTCTCTCTCCCTCTCCCTATCTCAGCCGTCAATCGGTCTCAGCGATCTGAGGCGGGCGATAAGTCGTCCGTTCACCCTTTGTTCCCTGGCGTTCAGAGATAAGTCGGGAGCTTTCGAGTCTTTTTGGCCCCCGTTGAAAAGCTAATCTCCCTGAATTACAACGTGCACCAGTTCAAGCGCGCCTTGAAGTGGGGGGGGTGGGGTTGGGGGGCAGGAGGGAGAGTGGGTGGGGGGAAGAACCGTCAGGTGAGAAGTCTTCGCTCGCTCACGCCAGATGCCCACCCCCCCACCACCACCACCCCGATTCCAAGGCTCCGTCACTTTAAGGGCCAGGGACTAACTCCGCGCGCGTTCGGTTGCCGCGTTTCGCGCACAGAAACGCACAGTCTCTGCGAAGCGACTTTCGAGACGTCCCCCAGCGGCGCGAGAAGGCGCCGTGTCGGACCCGGGGATTATTTATTATTAGAATTCTAGAGAGAGAGAGAGAAAAAAACAAGAAATTCCACCTGCAATCGTACTTGGGCGCTCTATCAAACGCGAGATTTATAAGGATAATAATCCTGGCATTTGACCCAGAGCCTCATCCCGTCTTCGAGACGTCTCAAAGCGCCTCAAAGTGTAGTGACTGCGTGTTTCGCGGGCGAAACGCCTTTAGAACTAGCGCTGGCCTTGATCTCAGGCTGTTGACGTGTCAGAGGGACGTCCAGCAAGAACGCGGGCGGCTACAGAGGTCTAATCAGCCTCTCGGGCACAGTCTCCGCTCGGCTCCTTATCTGGACCCGTCCCAGTGCCTTGGGTTGTGATACCAGTCGTCCTACACCCATTATATACAATTCAGCAACAATAGGAGATTAGAAACGAGCCCCAGGAGACCGAGACCTTGTTCGGCGACGTCCGTCTACCCACAGAGACCGGACTGAGATTTTACTCGGACACAAATGCTAATCAAGCCACGGACTGGAGAGAGAGAGAGAGAGAGAGAGGGGGGGGAGGGAGTGGCTCATTAACCCTTATACCACCACAGAGGTAAACTCTAAAGTGGGGGGGGGGGGGAAGGAAAAAGAGTAATTCCAGCTGGGTTTAGATCGACTCTGTTTAAGAGACTGAAACGCGTCGCGCTTTTAGAATTATTATCTACGCATTCGATGCAGCGTCTCAGCACGTCTTCGAGACGTCTCAAAGCGCTTCAGAAGGATTCACTGCGAAGCGAAGCGAATGGAACGGCGTACTTTGTGGTCCAAACGCGGCAGACAATTGCGCACAGCAGCGTCCCCACAAACAGCCGTGGATCGAGTGACCGGGTCATTATTTTTTTTTTGGGGGGGGGGGGGAGGGATTATTATCCCCGTAAAGCGATCTGCCAATCGACCAACAGCCTACTGACTCCTGGGTGAACGGAGGCGTGTGGAGTACTTGGAGGAAACTTGCCTAAGGTTTCGTCCTGCCGGGAATCAAGCCCGGATCCTCCCACCCGCCCTTTTTAAAGCTTCTCATAAGAACTTCGGGGTGGGGGGGGGGGGGGACGACACACAGCAGTGTCCCTGAACGAGGTGGGATTCGAACCCACAGCCTTCGGACTCGAGAGGCGAGAGAGAGAGCGAGCAAAGCGACAGACCCACCACCAGGCCTGGAGGTGGGTGACTCACCGAAGGCGTGGAGGAGCTCGGCTTGCACGGCCCGGGTGAATTTCTTGACCAGACACATCGCAGTCAGGCCGGCGAAGAGCATGTTGTACAGGAAGACGATGTAGAAGTTGCCCAACCAGTTGAACTGCCCAAATTCCCCGAGTAAGTCAAAGTTAGTGATACCTACAAACATAACACTGACATCAATTAAGCCGCGCTGGTCACTGTATAATAGTGACACATGGTCACTGCATAATAATAATAATAATAACCCTTGCATTGATATAGCGCCTTATCACTAAGAGGGAGAGAGGGAGACGCCTCAAAGCGCTGCACGAGATACTTTTTTTTGCGGGCGAAACGCGGCAGCCGACTGGGCCCAGCAGCGTCCACCCCCACAAACAGTTGTGGATTTTTGTTTGTTTGGGGTTGTGTGCTTTTTTTTAAAAAAAAAGGGATTCGTAGCCGGGCCCCGCTGTTGAGATTGTCTGCGTCTCGGAGCTGCGGTGTTGTCTTTAAGCCCAAAGTTGTATTTCAGTTGTATTTTCGACGAAAAAAAAGAGAAATATCCTCAATTTCCAGCAGTTTTTGTGCTGAGGTCAAAGTGGTCCATTTGTGTCGCAGGCTCACTGGTATCTGCTGCCACCTGGTCGCCGCTGGGTGTAAGTGACAGCTCACCTTCTCAATCCATCTCACACACACACACACACACAGAGAGAGGATACAGTTCAAGATCCTGGTCCTCACCTTCAAAGAACCTCCATGGCCTTGCTCTCCTCCCCAACCACCACCCCCACCAACCTGCCCGCTCCCTCCACTCCACTCGGCAGGCTCCGAACCCCTCCACGTCATCGGCGGTCAGGCCTTCAGCCCTCTCTGACCCCACACTTCCGAACTCCATCCCACAGTCCCTTGGCCTCGAACCCTCCTTCAAGGCACGTCTCAAGACCCTCCTCTCTTTGACAGCGGCGCCTTTGACCAACCACTTACCCCCATCCTCCCTGCCCTCCACCCTCCCTGATCCCAACCAACAGCTCGGATGAGAGAGAGAGAGCGAGAGACACACAGAAAGAGAGATAGAGAGACGCACAGAGAGAGAGAGTAAAACACCTTGTCCAGCGAGTACATTCACTGACCAGACTGGACCAATTAATAAACACTTACCGAGGGTCCGAGAGAGGACAGGCAGAGCTGAGCTGAGCACGAGCAGCGAGACACAGTTGCCGATGATCTAGAGAGAGAGAGACAGACAGAGAGAGCAGGTGAGGTCACCTGAACATCACACAGTATGCGAGCGCGTGTGTGTGTGTGTGTGTACACGTGTGTATATATACACAACACACCGTTAGCCGAGACAAACACTAAGCCTTTAAGAGTGCCTGTAGTTACCCCTGTCCACCCCTATCCCCCACACTCAACGGAGATATCCCACCACCACACCTCCACTCAACATGTTCTTTTATTTCAAGGTTAATATAAATTTTGCTTTTAACCCAACCCATCAGGGCGGTTCCTTTCAGGGTAGGACGGGTGTCTGGCCCACGCGGAAACCCGTCGCCTCGAGTCAAGAAAGTGTCGGGGAGGGAGGGAGACACTCACACACCGAGCGAGAGATACACAGAGACAGAGAGAGACTCACTTTGGTCAGGGGGGTGTCCTGTCTCCTGGGGGCGAGTTTGACGAACAATGGAGAGCTATAGAACCCAACGACGGACGAGAGCATCAGGTAACTGGGAGCCGGTTAAGGTGGGTTCAGTGACGTAGGGTTCTAACTGCGTCTTCGAGACGTCTCAAAGCGCTTCGCGGCATAGACTGGGAACTGAAGCGACCGTATATTTTGTGGGTGAAACCCGGCAGCCAATCGTGCACAGCGGCGGCCCCACAAACAGCCGTGGATTGAGTGACCAAATTAAAATTATTATTATTTTTTAATAAAAGGGGCGGTGAGGGGGGGTTATTACCGCCCGGAAAAGCGATCCGCCGATCAACTAACAACCGGGTTCCTACTTACTGTGGGGTAAACAGAGGCACATGGAGTAAGGAATCCTGCCCAAGGAGGAGGCCATTCAGCCCCTCGAGCCTGCTCCGCCATTCCATGAGATCAAGGCTGTTCCGCAGCTCAAGTCCAATTAACCCGCCCTTTGCCCCGTACCCCTCGGGGGGAAAACTGCTGAGCGACTCGGTCACCGTTGCCGCTAAGAAAGGATACAAGATGAGAACCACCTCAACTGCGGCCCCAAACGATCCAAACATGGACAGCGAGTCCTTCCCCAACCGAGGGGCCTGACAGGAGAGAGAGAGAGAGAGAGAGAGAGAGAGAGAATAGTTATCATCGTTAACTGACAGAACACCGGGGAGCAAACGAACGAGCGATTTTATTCGGGTCACTGAGCCAAGAGAGAGAGAGAGAGAGAGAGAGAGAGAACAAGCATCAGACTGTGGGTACCAATGGGTACCAATGGGTCCATAGTCAGTCCACCAGCGCCCTCCGCAGGCCACCACTGCGCATTACAGCACAGCGTCCCCGTTAATAATAATAATAATCCTTGCATTTGACACAGCGCCTGATCACTTCTTCGAGACGTCTCAAAGCGCTTCTCCAGGGTACGCTGTCGAGTGTAGCGACTGTCAAGTGGAGAGAGCGACGGTGTGTTTTGCGGCCAAACCCGTCAGAACGGTTCTTACGAGGACGAGAGATTTCAGGCCCTCATTCGGCAGAAATTCCTTTGCCCCATTCTCTTCCCACCCCCGCCCCCACCCCCGCCCCAAGGACACACATCCCCCCCCACTTGCCCCCCTTTTACCTGTAGTGCTTTAGGCATGGCTGTTTCGTCAACGAGTAGCTCCAGGACATGGAATCCCACCATCAGCACCGAGATACCCTGAAAAGATCACACACGCACTCAGCCGGGGGTTGCACGTTCCCTTCGCCTCGCGCCCTCCCCGGCCTCCTTCAAGACACATCTCGAGACCCTTCCTTTTCGACCTTCGGCCACCCTCTTACCCCCCCCCCCCCACCAGCCTCCCCGCCATCCCCCCTGATCCAACCCCCACCCCACCTTGGGTCCTCCCCACCTGAAAGACGCCGTATAACTGTAGTTTTGTATGGTGTATATCCCTTCACATCTCCCCAAGTCCCAGATCTTCTCCTACCCACCCCCCCACCCCCACCTTTGCTCTGGTATTTCAGACTTGTTGCTCACTACCCATTCCCCCCTCCCCACCCCCCACCAGGTAATATATCTAACCTTTTTTGTGCCTCTCCCCGATAATAGTTACTCACTGTCAGAGCCAGGAGCAGCAGCATAGCCAGAGGGTATCCCAGGTTCCGCTGCCAAGGCGATGCCCGTCGTCTCATCTCTGCGCAAATAAGCAAAATTATTCATGAATGATCCGTACATTTGATTCCGTGCCTTTCAGGTCGAGAGGATATCTCAAAGCGCTTCACTGTAGAGTGTGGTGACTGTGCACAGCGGGAAGATTTCGAGAGCTCTAACCACTGAACTGCAGGACTCCGAGGTTAAACGCTTTGCACGGACGATAAGGGACACACGGAGTTTTTGACGAATGCACCGAGTTTGAAGGAGGAGAGAGAGAGAGAGAGGGAGATGGAGGGAGAAGGAGGGAGAGAGACAGGGAGTGGGAGAGAGGAAGGAGAAAGAAAGAGAGATAGAGAAGGGAGGGAGAAAGCAAAAAGGCAAAGGGGGAAGAGTTGGTTTTTTTTTGCGGGGGGTGGGAAATGGAGGAGCGAATCGTGGGGTGAAAGTTTAGCTACTGACGGTGCAACAGACAGCGTGAGGAACGGGTTCACTTGACTGGGGTACCCACAGACGCCCCCGATCCTTACCCAGCTTCAACCTCCTGGCATGGATAGCCAGGAACTGTGTCTTCAGAGACTCCATGTTGAGGAACACCCAGCACGAGGGGGTTTGACCTGAGGAGGGTGGGGTGGGAGAGAAAAAAAAAAAGAATGGGTGTACTGATTAATCCCCGGTCACTCACGAAAGCCCAAAGTATAAAATCTCTTTGCACGACAACTTGCGTCTATTGACACAAGAGGAATAGACGGCAACGACTTGTCGCAGGCGAACAGTTTCCCCCGGAGTACCGGATCTCGAACACGTCACGGTACGACGACAAGGAATTACATTTCTATCGCACCTTCCGCGCCAGGAGGACGTCCCAAGGTGCTGGAACAGTCCAGGCTTCCCCCCCCTCGCCCTCCTGATCCCGACCACCAGCTCGGGCGCAGACCCCTGACTGTCCAGCGCCTTGGGACGTCCTCTCGACGCGAGAGGCGCCGGGTAAAGGTCACGTTGTTGTTGTAGTACGGTCCGCATCGCACTCACCGTTGAGTTTGTGCAGCATGGCGGCCTCCTCAAACTGCGTACAGTGAAGCTGCTCGTCCAAGTCTTCCAACAGCTGAAAGAACACAGAGCGATTGGTCACAGTGACTGTGTACGGTAATAATAACAACAACAACCCTTGCATTTGACACAGCGCCTGGTCGTGTCTTCGAGACGTCTCAAAGCGCTTCACGGTTCGCGCTGTAAAGTGAATCCGACTGTACGTTCCGCGGGCGAAACGCGGCAGCCAATGGCCACGGCAGCGGAGCCCGGAAGGATTATTATTATTTTTCCCTGGACGGAGCGGGGTTTGGGAGCGGAATTGCTTACCCTGGGCTTGACCAGCAGCTGCCCAGTGACCGTGAACATTCGGGAGAGGCCCAAAGGAGTGCACACTGCGGAGAAGAGGAGACACGGGTCAGTCCGACCGTCAACGTGGAAACCAAGAAGAGTTTCCAACCCCAAGATCCAACTCAACAACAGGGAGTCGGTGTATAATAATTATAATAATAATAATAAGCCTTGCAATTGACGTAGCGCCTTATCACGTCTTCGAGACGTCTCAAAGCGCTTCACGGGATAAACTGCAAAGTGTAGTGACTGTACGTTTTGTGGGCGAAACGTGTGTGTGTGTGTGTGTGTCAGGAATGGAACGTGCATTCTCCCTCCCCCGCCCCACCACCCACCCGAAGGATTGCGGAGTTCAGAGTCAACATCGCGGAGAACAACAACAACAACAACTTGTACGTACACAGCGTCTCGAACACTTTACTTTACTCACCCAGCAGCAAGAGAACCCCGAATAAGGAGATGCAGGAGTAGAGGTAGGGCACGGAATATTCCCAGAGATCTGCCGGGAGGAGAAGACGGGTCGGGATCAGGAATGAGGCCGGCACCAGAGCCCCGGGATAGCCGGAGGGCCGAGCGCAAGGGATCGCCCCCCCCACCCCAATCCCCCTGGGGGAATCTTTAACCAACTAAGAGGGCTGGTTATTTATACCAACGTATCTGGCCCAGGGGATGATTTTTATTCGGCCCGTGAACCATTCTCAACTTCATTTCATTCCTTTCCCCTCCCTCCCTCCCTCGCCCCAGCTCAGGTCCAAATCCCTGACCATCCCAGCTCCTTGGGCTGTTCCCCCCTCAGCTCCCGCTACCCACCTACCCCCTCCACTGACTCTCCCCCTCTCCCTCCTGTCCCCTCCGCTCACCGTACAGAGACTCCCTGCAGGCTGAGTCGTTGTCAACGATGGCTGATGCCACCCAAACGATGCCCAGCACCAGGAGGCTCAGGAGGAAGAGAACCACAAAGGTTTCGTAAACACGAGCCATAACGCCCTGCGGGGTTTGGGGTGGGGGGGGGGGGGGGGGGGGGGTGGTAAAAGAGAGAGAGAGAGAGCGTTACACCAACCAGCCCACACAAGCAGCCGTTCAAACTCAACACGAGCGCCCCCCCCCCCCCTCCACCTGCGTGGTTAGAGCGCGAGAGACCTGGGTCCGATTCCCGGCAGGTCAGGGCGAAAGCACGGGCAAGTTTCCTTATCCCACACACCCTCGTCTCCGAACCATACGTCTCGCTCGTACGTACGTCGCAGCAGTTTATGCGATTGCTTTGATGGCGTAAAGCGCGCACGGGACTCCGAGACTGCGTTGGTCAGTCTCGAGGTATCGCACGATGAGGAGCTCCGAACCTTTGGTGCCCGCTCACCTTTTTCGATCCGGCAAATCCCTCGGATTCAGTGAAGAAGTAGGCGAAAGGCATCAGGAAAACCAGCGAGAGGTTCGAGAAGAGGAACACGAGATTCCACAAGCCTGGGGTGGGGGGGATGGAGAGAGAGAGAGAGAGATAGAGAGAGGGAGAGGGAGGGAGGTCCGGGGGGAAGACAAGAGAGTGAGACACACAGCTTCCGGCCAGCGGAAAAAAACTGGAATAAAATCAACGACAAAGTGAGACTCTGAGGCTCTGGGAAGCTCCTATTTCCTGAACCCGGTTACGATCAATTTCCATTTAAATAATAATAATTTATTATTATTAATGTTATAATAATCCATTCGCCAATCGACTGACAGCCGGGGTTCCTACTTACTGCTGGGTAAACAGAGGCGCGCGCGCGTGTGTGCGCGCGTGCGTGCGTGTGCGTGTGGGTGGGGTGGGGGTGGTAAGGAAACTTGCCCAACATTTTGCCCTGACCCGACCGGGAATCGAACCCGGGTCCTCTCGCTGAGCCACAGGGACCCCACGCAAACGCAAGGAGTATTACGGTTCGGATTCCGGCTCGTTATCCGGCTGCGCCTTTGCTCACCGTGGACGAGCGAGCCGTTCAGCCACTGCATGTAGTAATTCTCGGGGAAGGAGAGGAGGATCTCGTTGCTGATGATGGAGAAGGGCAGCAGGAACACGGCGCTGACCGAGGCAGCCAGGGTGAAGGTGCACATCCACAACCTACCACAAGGGGGCGCCAGTGTTAGTGTCCGACCCACACACGCACTCAACACAGCAAAAAGGAGACCAGGACCTTATCTGCTCCCAAACATCCTCAAGGAATCAGGTCAATCCATCCTCCCTCCGCAGCCCTCACCGCCCACCCCTGCCAGCACCGCAAACCTCGGCGTCCCCACAGAACCAAGTTCCCTTTCCTTCCCCCACCCCCCACACCCCCCACCTTACTTTAAAAACCCCATCTCTCTCTCCTCTCCCACGGCCCCCGGTCAATCAGAGCGGATCAATAAGGAGCCGGGACTTACGCGATTCGGTTGACCGTTGCGTCCTCATTGTTGTCTGAAGGGAAACGGAGAGAAACAGAGAAACCCCTATTAGGGACATCCAACAGCGACACAGCTCAGCCACCCCACTCTGGGAAGCGTCTCGGAGGTTAGACCCTGACCCAGGTTAAGGGGACGCACTCGCTGTGCGCGCTGCGCTCGTTCGTGGAGAAGGGTTTGAGCAGACCTCGACAGTCACCGCACAAAGACACACAACCTTATTACAGTGGCCAGTCTCCTCCAAACAGCTCACAGACCTTGGCCGCGATTCAAGTCTACAAAGGCTATTTGCTTAGCAGGCAAATGCGAAGGCTAAATTCCACACAGCACGCTCTCTCTCTCTCTCTCTCTCTCTCTCTCCCCCCCCCCACTCTCTCTCTCTCTCCCCCCCTCTACCACCAAACACGTGGCCAAGTTACATTAATGTGGATGATGTTGGCCAGGACGCAGCAAGAGATGTTTGATGTCCGTATGACTGGTCAAGCGGCACAACAGCACCCCCCCCACCCCAACCCAAACTCACAACCTCCCAACTCAGAGGTGAGATCGCAGCCCCCCAACACCCCCCCCCCCCCCCGTCCCACCACCGAGCCAGGTAAGCCCACAGCTCTGCTTTTCCTCCACATAGGAAGCAGAAAACGGTGACGGGAACTGAAACCCAGTCACAAAATGAATTGCGTTAAACTTCCAGACTTTTTTTTATGTATATATAATATATATATACACACACACACAACACACACATGGCTCTGTTTGCCCAGCAGTAAGTTGGAACTTGTTGTTCGTCAGTTAAGCGATCGCTTTCAGGGGGTTTATTAATTCCCCCCCAAAACAAATAACAATTTGGTCACTCAATCCACGATTGACGCAGCGTTGAGCTACATGTGCGTTATTGGCAACTCTCGATGCAAAAGGAGAAGTTTGCAATCGCTGAAACAGATAAACAACAAATGAGAATAGCCCAGGCAGCTGTCAACAGCGTTCCCGAAACTCTGGACGGACAATTCCTGCTTATTCCACCTCCTCCCGCTCTCTGCTCCGCACAAAGTCTACCGATAGTGCCCAGACGCTGTCCAGTACCGGCGCTGATCAGTCCAGTTGGCTCTCATTATGTCAGGGTTACCCAGCGCTGGGAACAGATTGCTCGAGTGTCGAAATGGGAACCTTTGCCCCAGATTCTACCCGATCCGATCAGCAATAAGAGAGGACAGTGTGTTCTAACCTTGAGATATCACCCCAGTCGAAACTGTGCTACTTCTGTTCCTGGTCTCCCTCCACAACCCCCCCCTGCACCCCAAAACACCCCCCAAACACAAACGCACACAGACACGCATTGTCAGCTCATTACTAGACAGTTCAGAGGGACCCTGACAGCTCAACCACTGTGCCGGCAGCTCGTACAGAAGAAAACTGGCCACGGTCCAGCTGGACGCTGGATATTAATAGCCGAAGCTGCCTCCACTTCCTTCACCTTCGCTGTAAACAGCCTCGACTCAATCCCGAGTCCCAGCCAGCGAGTGGGATGCGAAAACCCGACCAAAATAACCCGAGGGTCAACGGGAGGAGCGTTAAGACTACAGCCAGAAAACTTTTTTAACGGTGACAGTATTAAGACGTGCTCGAGCCGGCGCCTGGTCGAGTCTTCGAGACGTCTCGAAGGGCTCCACGCGATACACCGTAAGGTGAATTGACGGCGTAACAGCAACCTGTCAAGCTTACGGCCACTGTAAGATGGGGGAGGGAAGGGGGCAAGGCGGAGGGATAGACGGAGAGGGTTCCAGAGTTTGTATAGTTTGCGGGCGAAACGCGGCAGCCAAATGCGCGCAGCAGCGTCCTCACAAACGGTCGTGGATTGAGCGACCAAAGAAAAAATAAAATTACTCTGCAGAGCTCACCGTCCAGGCTGATACTCCGGTGCAGCGATGGGGGTGAGGGGTGGGGGAGCGAGAGATGTATTGTCGGACACGCCGTTCGCTGTGTTGGGCCATTTCCGTGACAGGAGCAGAAAGCAGCTGTCAGGAAGTACGTACGTTTCCCACCCCCCCCCCACCCCCCGCTCTCTTTTCCTAACAGAGGAGACCAACAGTTGGGGTCATTTCCCGGGAAAAGACCCACATTCCCAACAGGAAATAACTTCAAACAACTTCCCGAAATGTTTTTTTAATCATTATTTTGTTTGAATAAAGAGAGAAAAAAAAACTGCAAAAACACCGGCCGCTGTTGGGCGGACGTGATTTTTCACCCGCGTGTACAATGACCTGAGCAGCACCGCGCTTCCCGTTGACCCAGCGTCGAGCGTAGTGACTGTATTGCGTAGGGGAAAGCTGTAGGCAGTTTGCGCCCTGCAACGTTCACACAAACAGCCAGGAGAAAATCATCTTATTGTGGGATCGGTTTTATTGCGGCTGAAAGACAGCGCCCAAGGCAACTCCACGGGAGGCGAGAGGGTGCGCGCTAGCAGATGGCTGCCAAAAAGGAGGACGCGCGAGAAAGCGAACTGGAATAAACCGCGAACAGCAACAGCGCACAAAAATAGAGAGACACCTTCTCCTTCTCCCCCTCTCCCCCCCTCTCTCTCTCTCTCTGTTAACATAGCAACAAGTTCCAACGCCTACAGGAATCTGGCTGAACAGAGTCGGGCGGGTTGGCATGTCAGGCTGTCGATCTCTTGCGACATTAGAGCGGTGCGGAGACAAAGGTAAGTTGGCTGGAGGTGGGAGAGAGGCCGAGAAAGGTCACCTCGGCGCAAGTAACTTCCCTCCGCACCCATCGAGGTACGTAGGCAGTTGAGGAGACGTCAAGGACTTCTGACGTAAGAGGGGGACGAGGTTGTTGCTGTTGTTGTTGTTGTTGTTGTGGACTGCAAGTCCTTGCCCATTCACTCGCATTCAACTAAACAAACACTCAAATTATTATTATTATTAATTATCTTCAATGCTCCCACCGCAAATAATTTGGTCACTTCACCCCACGACTGTTCGTGGGACACTGCCTTGCGACAATTGCCTGCCCACAAAATACACAGTCACTCCACGTTACTCTGGAAGACCTGATAAGACGCTGTGTGAAATGCAAGGGTCTACTTTTATTACGATCACCTCTGGGTCAGAAGATTTCGAGCGCTGCACTGAAGTGCCATCTTAGACTACACCAGTTCCAAGTCCTCTCATAGGGGGTCGGGGGGGGGGGTTCGAACTTACAAGCTTCTGACTCAGAGGCGAGAGAGCTACCGACTGCGCCCGGGCTGACACAACATATGGTAAACACGCAAGAGACCTGAAGTGCATCAACGGAGAACAGATGCCAGCTGAGCAGTGCACATACACGTCAGGGACACACTGAAGAGATTTCGCCCACAAATACATACGGTCGATTCACTTTACAGTCTATTCTGTGAAGCGCTGCGAGAAGTCTATATCGAACGCAAGGATTATTATAATCCTTAACTGTCCAGCGCCTTGGGACGTTCTTTCGATGCGAATGTCATTGTATAAGTAACGGTCCTTGCATTTGATATGGCGACTTCGAGACGTCTCGAAGGGCTTCACGGCATAGACCAGCCCACAAACAGTCACGGATTGAGTGTCCAAATTATTATTATTATTATTTTTTTATTCAGTCTTGAAGGGATCAATACCCCCGGGAAAAGCGATCCGCCAATCGACCAATAACCGGGTTCCTACTTACAGGATTTCAAACCGAATAACCAACGCTGTTTCCCCTCAACCCCCCACACCCCCCCCCGCCCCCAATCGCGAGGTGCTCGCTCACCTGTGGTGAAGTCAGCGTTCTTCTTGAACTTGGTGAGGATCAGGTAAGAGAAGATGTAGAGTGCAGAGAAGAGCAGCGCGCAGATCTGTGGAGAGATGGGAGGTAATTAAATGAACGAATGATAATTAAATAACTTTGCGGATTCATTAATTGATGACCCAGGGCTAATTAACGCACAGTGTTGCCGGTCAGGACGCCAGGAGAAACTCCCTTCTCTTTTCCAACAGCGTTGGGCAATCTTGAACAGCCACGGAACAGGGGTCGGAGGGACCTCCTGTTAATGGCTCATTTGAAGGACAGCACCTCTGGTAACACAACGCTACCCCCGGCACTGGGCTGGAGCGACAGAGTAGGTAAAAATGCCGAACATGGGCCTTGTTACTCTGGTTTGTATCCCCACATGTGGAGCCCTGTAGCTCAGTGGCAAGTTTCCTTACTCCACATACACACACACACACAGACACCATATACCACACACACAACACACAGAACACACGCCTCTGTTTATCCAGCGGTAAGTAGGAACCTGGTTGTTAGTCGATCGGAGGATCGCCTTTCCGGGGTTGATAATCCCTTCCAAAACAATAATGATCATAATAAATTGGTCACTCAATCCACGACTGTTTGTGGGGACGCTGCTGTGCGCAATCGGCTGCCGCGTTTCGCCCGCAAAATATACAGTCGATTCACTTTACAGCGTATCCTGTGAAGCGCTTTGAGACGTCTCGAAGACGCGATGAGGCGCTGCTTCAAAGCACAAGGATTATTATTATTATTATCATCATCTCTGAGCGATGAAGAGCCCCATCATCATAGCAACACTGAAGTAAATAGTTAAACAAAGCCTCTGTATGTTGCTCAACTAGTTTGTAGCGTGAAAAACTCAGCGGGAATGGAACCGATGCAGCAACACGCACTCACCCCCCACCCCTCACACACACACACCACACCCACTCAGACAGAAGCAAGTGCATTACAATTCTGCGTTAATATTGAACCTGCTCAAAACCTCCTCCTCCCTCTCCCCGTCCATTCCCTCCCCACCACGATAGCAGTGGATTCAAGTCCGAGGCTGGAGGCACATCAGATATCGCCCGATGCAGCCACATGTGCTCCAGATGTTTCCCCGCAGTCACGCAGCCATCGACTCTGTCTCTCCAGGGCCAGCGCGCGATCCAGGATTGCCTGGGGAACCCATTCCTGTGGAGTCCCTGTAGCTCGGTGCTCGGAGCCCTCGCCTCGCAAGCGAGGGGACCCGGGTTCGATCCCCAGGTGGGTCAGGTCAGGGTGAAACGTTGGGCAAGTTTCCTGACTCTCGCGTTTCACCCACAAAACATACAGTCAATTCACTTTACCGTGTATTCTGTGAAGCGCTATGAGACGGCTCGAAGATGTGATAAGGCGCTGTATCAAATGCAAGGATTATTATTATTATTATTAATATTATCCCTTACAAGATCTTAATTGGGACGTCCTTTGGATGGGATGTTAAACCGAGCTGTGGCTGTGTGGGGGGCGCGGGCGGGTGGGGGGGGTATAAAGATCCCGTGGTCCTATTCCCCCACACCCCACCCTGAATAAAATTGAACATTTGCTTTGTTTGCAGGGGCGTTGCTGTGTGCAAATCGGCCGCCCCATTCACCTACAAAACACTCTTATTTTACAGTGAAGCGCTTTGAGACGTCCTCTCGACTTGCAGGGCGCGATCTCGAATGCAAGGCTTAGTAATCCTGTTCAGCGTTGACGCTGGTTATTAGCGCGAAAGAATCCATGTTGAACGACAGCCACCTTTTTTCTACCCTCGCTCCTGCCGCCTGCGCGCTCATCTCAGATTCAGCCTCGTGGACTTGTGCTTCCAACGCAAAGGAGCACGAGAGAGAGATAGGGAGGGAGGGAGAGAGTAGAGGGAAACACAAGTTGTGTAGGGGTTAGTATTTTCCGCGAAAGGCCAGATGGTCAACAAGAGTCTCCTGCAACCTGCAGAGAAACCCACATCAAAGAGCCCTTCCTCCCAGATCACAAGGGGCAGAGAGGAAGGAGGTGGGAATGTCATCTGTTTCCTTCGCTCTGTTCTGCCGCGTGGTGGGGAGAGGAGACGTTTGGGGGGGGGGGGGGGAAGACGGTCACACTGCTCGCTCGCATTCTGGCCTCAGCTCAGCTTCCAACAAAACACAGATTAAATATCCGTACGATCCACATTTCCTGCGCAGTTGAAAACAGGACAAAGATGTTTCATTGTTTGAGCCAACCTCCTCTCCTCTCTCCTCTCGCTGGCCAAAGGGCATATCAGGGCCAGTCAAAAAAACAAGTCATGCGATATCGAGAGAGAGAGAGATAGAAAGCGATCTAATGCTGACCAGCACCGTACGTGTCTGCCCTCTCTGCTGAGCTCTGGCTCATGTAGTTGAGGGCAGGTCCACACCTAGAATTTGGTCCTGGATCATAATAATCATCTAATGTTGTAACGTCTCAAATTTCTACGAAGCCGACAAATACACAGTCATTCCACTTCACAGTAAACGCTGTGAAGCTCTTCGAGATGTCCTCCCGATGTGCGATGGCGCTATACCAAATGCACGTATCATCATTATTATTAGTACTGCTACTATTATTTGAGTCGAGTTGACCCAATGTTCGTGGACAAAAACGACAGCTGATTTGTGGAGATCGTTGGCCAGGACACCAGGAGGAAAAAAATCAATTTCCTCTTTTCGAATGGCCGGTTTAACATCGCAGACGGTTTAACATCTCATCCGAAGGACGGCACTTCTGATAATGCCATACGCTCTCTGAGTAATGGGGGTGGGAGGGGGGGGGGGGTTGGGTAGGCGGGCGGCAGAAACGGGGTTGGGGGCGGAAGCGAGCGAGCGAGAGAGAGAGAAGGAAGAGGAGAAAAATGTTGCACAATTACTCATCTATAAGATAAAAGGCACATTCTGTTGCGGCCTGAGATAAGGGAAGACGCAATTAGTTGCAGAGAGCCAACATACAATGGGAAACCTGCAATCTCACTTAGGTCAGAGCGCAGGATATCACGAAGCAGCGGACACAAAAAAAACAGCTGATCCGACGATCTAATAATCCTCCTCCGCGCATCGTCAACAACAACAACAACAACTTGCATTCATTTAGCGCCCCTCGCACTGGACTGCGTCTCGGAGGGCTCAACAATACGGTGCTTACCACGCAGTTGCCAGGTTCGC
Organism: Callorhinchus milii; assembly: GCF_018977255.1. NCBI lineage: Eukaryota > Metazoa > Chordata > Chondrichthyes > Chimaeriformes > Callorhinchidae > Callorhinchus > Callorhinchus milii. The sequence goes on from NW_024704768.1 coordinate 3,300,306, forward strand.
TTTGGGTTAATAATAATAATAATAATAATAACGGCATTTGACACAGCGCCTTATCACGACTTCGAGACGTCTCACGAATATACTGTAAATTGAATTGACGTCCCCCAGTGCCCTCCGTTCCACCGTTAGTGGCCGCGGCTTTCAGCCACTACGCCCCGAAACTCTGGCACGCTCCTCCTCTATCCCTCCGCCTTGCCCCCTTCCTTCCCCCTGTTCAACCGTGCCTAAGGTCCCCCCACCCCTCCACCGGTTCGGGGTCGTGCTCCGCCACTGTCGAGCGCTCTGGGGCTCTCTCCCCCCACCCCCCCCCCCCGCGTGAGGGGGCGCTGCGCGAATGCAAGTTGTCGCAGTTGCTGTCCTTCAAATGCAAGTCTGTTACAAGGCACAAGAAGAGAGCATCTCACTGCGTCAAGGCCACCAAACCTCCCTCCCCTCCCTCTAACCCCCCCCCCCCCGCAAACCTCCCTTCCCTGCTCCCCCCTCCCCCCCGCAAACCTCCCTCTCCTCCCTGCACTTCACGTTCAAAACACTCTCAAGATAGTCTCCCTTTGACCCAGCAAATGCTCCTTCTCAGCACTCTTCCCGCACACACACACACACACACACTGCGGAGAACATCAGTCACTCTGCCAACGCCTGTAGCTTCTCCACAGATCCAGACTGCAACGGGAGAATCCGGAGAGAACGAACACAGTCAACCTTGAGCCCCAGCTCGGTGTCGCTGCTAGACCTGACGTGCTTTTTGTTGTTGTTGTTATCGTTGTTGAGTGATCAGCAAAATAAAGTATTCGTTCCACCATCCGTTACACACACACACACACCACACACACACAGATATAATAGAGGTTCTTCTCTCCCCACTTCCCCTCCCCCCCCCCCCCAACCCGCTTGTCAGACTCCGCCACCGTGAAGCTCTGCGGGACCCTACCCCGGGCGAAGGGCGCCACGTAAATGCAAGCTGCTGTCTTGGCAAAGCCGCGAGGCAACGCAGAGGGGACGACCTCAAGCTCAAAGCGCAGCCTGCTCGCTCGCTCGCGTGCGTGCAATGGTCCCCTCGGTGCAGGTATCAAGTGGTTTCCCCCCCGGGATATTGCGCCTAATTTAGCTTAAATGCAAGCCCGCACACCGCAGCAACATACCACGCCCAAAATCCTGGAGGCATCGTTCCTGCCGACTCCTGGGAAAATGTTTTCCTTACAACCGCGATAATAACCCCGGCGTTCATGTAACAACAGCAATCCTTGCATTTTTATAACCGCCTTATCATGTCTTCGAGAAGTCTCCAAGCGCTTCACAGGATAACACTGTAAAGTGCAGAGTGACTGTGTATTTGGCCTTGGGCTTGATAAGACTGCCTGGAACAAAGTTGGGACGTCTGGTTGTGTTCAGCGCGTAACTTCTGTCAAGACTTGTGTATCTGTTGGCAAACGCAGCGCCCATTTTGCACAGCCGTGCCCCCTCAAACCGTGAAGCGCAAGGGCAGTTTATCTGGAGGATTGTTGGCCAGGACATCACACGAAGCTATGGACCACGTACATTTTTAAAAGGATAATCAATACCAAGGCAGTGACTGGGGCGGTTGAAATCTTATCACAATCTAATCTCAGTAAAACTTCAGACTTTGGATCCATGGCTTGAGACGTCAGCTGAACTTTACACCTATAGGCTCTCCCAAGCATTGATTCACTGTACTGTATAGTCACGATAGCTACAAGGTAGTACCATCATATAAAGAGAAGTCGTGCTGATTACTCACTCAGCAGTTTGTCATCACCAACAGCAAGAAACAACAACAAATGACATTTACACAGCGCCTTTCATGTCGGGAGGACTTTCCAAGACATTGGACGGTCAAGGGTTTTGTACCCAAGCTGGGGGTTGGGATCAGGAGGGGTGGAGGGCAGGAGAAGGAGGGTGACCGAAGGCACAGTCGAAGAGGAAGATCTTGAGATGGGCTTTGAAGGAGGCGAGGGAGGGGGCGAGGCGCAGGGACTTTAGTAGTGGAGTCAGGGCATACGCTCGCAAGCGAGAGGACTTGGGTTCGATCCTCACACAGGGCGAAAGCTTAGGCGGGTTTCCTTACTCCACACACACGCCTCTGTTCACTTAGCAGTAAGTAGAAACCCGGTTGTTAGTTGAAGAAGCTAACCGCTGCCGCTTCCCACCCACAAAACCCACAGCCAATTCACCTTACAGCGTGTTCTGGGAAGCCCTTCGAAACGTCTTGATGAAGCGATAAGGTGCGATATCAAATACAAGGGTTACTAGGGAGGGTTACTATTAATCAGTACCGAGAGTGGAGCCGTGAGAACCTTCTACAGGCTTGCAGGTCAACTAGAACTTCTTAAGGAACAGGCAAGAAATATTCCCATCCGTTGCCAATCCACAATGGACAACTTTCTGAACGCACTGCAGTCAACTGCAGCAACAGGAAACTGCTCCTTAGCACATCGTCAGGACATCTCAAAGCACTTTATTTTTATAGGTGAACTTGGCAGCCAATTTGCACACAGCCACATCCCGCAAAGCAGCCACAAAGTGAACAGCCAATTTTTAATCGGGGAAGGGGGGGGTGGGGGGTTTGCTGCCCGGGAGAAACGCCCATCTCTTTCAAACAGTGCCATGGGATCCTTAACTGTTTGAATGTTCTTCATTTAACACTTCAAAGCAATGTCAGAGCAGACACAGCTATTGATAATAATCCTTGCATGTGATCATCGCGCCTTATCGGGTCCTCGAGACGTCTCAAAGCGCTTCGCAGAATACACTGGAAGGTGAATCGACTGTACATTTCGTGGACGAAATTGTCAGATTTCGGCTGTTTTCAAGCCGAGAAAAGGCTCGGCCAACATCCATCCCGTACGAACCGATTACCGGAAACCTTTTGCGCAACACGTTGGGATGTGCACGTTCACAGGTTTCTCACTGACCAGGAAAGAAGTTGCTCACTGCCAGACAACCAGCTTCAGAGGGAACTCATTTAAACCTTAATTTGCCGCACATACCAACACCGCAAGTCAACATGTCTCCGTATTGCTTTACACTTATCTCGTCGACTGAGTACTGATCAGAGGAGAGGCACACGTTCAGGAAATGCGAGTTACAGCCAGAAATGAATGGAAATGGACAGCGGTCAATCAATTGAAACGTGACCCTGATCAAAGCTGGACCACTAAGAGGTAAAAAAAAAAGCCCCCCCCCCCCACCCACTTTGGAAAGGACTGACGAGGAGGGTAAGTAGATGCAGACCAAAGAAATCAGACGTTAAAAGAAATAACCAAGAATTAAAACCCCAACTCCAGGACATTGACAGCTAATGGCCATCGGATTGCGAAATGTTGGGCACAAGAGTTGAAGGTTTTTTTCTCTCTCTCTCTCTCTCTCTCTCCTGTGAATTGCCCTCAGGACACGAATCAGATCTGCAGAAGGCGTTTGGACAAAGTTACACATTAACCTCTTTTTCCTCTCTGTCCCTCTCATTCAAGAGACGAATCAACGTCCTATACATTTGCAAAATTTTTACTTTTCTCTCTCTCTCTCTCTCTATCTCTATCTATTTCTCTATCCATTCCTCTCTCTCTCTCTATCTCTCTACCTCTCTCTTTCTCTCTCTCTCTCTCTCTGCTTGATCGCCAGGCTCTTGAGCAAGCACTCTTACCCCCCCCCCCCACCCCTCCCCACACCACCCCCCCCCCCATCCAGAGCCCCCCGAGTGGTGGGATGGGTGGGGGGGGGGGGGGAAGAGGGGGGGGGGGTTCCCCCACCTGAGCTCGAAACGGTGCGCGAACAACAACAACAACAGCAAAAAAGAAAAAAAGAAAGGAAGAAAGAGCGCTTGGACTTGGGTTGCAAACCCCCCCCCCAAAAAAAACCTCTTCTCCCCTACCCCCTCTTCTCCCCACCTCTTCTCCCCTACCCCCCTCTTCTCCCCACCTCTTCTCCCCTACCCCCTCTTCTCCCCCCCTCTTCTCCCCTACCCCCCTCTTCTCCCCCCCTCCTTCTCCCCCCCCCCTCCCCTCCTTCTCCCCACCTCCTCCCACGGCACTCACGAGACACTCCCGGACGCGGTTGTGGAAGAGCTGCTCTCTAACTCCAACGTCGACGTCCATGTCCACCCTTCATGGCTGGGACCGGGGCTCTGCTCTCCGGTGTCTCCGCGCCGCAGCCGCAGCCCTCGCGGTGTCGCTCTGCCCCCAGCGGCCGCTTCCCATTGGCCGAGACCGGGAAACAATGTATCCACTGGGCATTGTAACTGTATCCCCGCCCACCCGGTCCATCCTGCTCGGCGCCGATTGGCCCGAGCCCCCGCGCGCGTCAGCCAATAGGAACCCGCGGAAGGTAGGCGGGCGTCACGCTGGTGGGCGGGGCGGGGGGTGGAGGGCGGGGCGGGAGTGTGAGGGGGCGGGGCGTGGGGATGTAATAAGGGATGTGATTGGCTATAAGACGCCAATTGATTGGCATCTCGTTCACTGTTTGCCTCCAAACCCCCCAACCCCCCCCCACCCAAACCCCCCAACCCCCCCAACCCCCCACCCCCCACGCCAACCCCCTCACCCCACCCAAACCCCCCAACCCCCCACCCCCCACGCCAACCCCCGCAGCCCCCCCAACCCCCCACCCTACCGCAACCCCCCCCCCCACCACCCACCCCAAGCCCCCCATCCCAACCCCCCCACCCCGGTCTGGAACCAGAGGGCACAGTCTTAAGCCACTCCGAAACACTGCCCTGCACTGAAGGATTCAATATAAATGCAAGTTGTTGTCGTTGTAGAATCAGAACTGGGAGATCCAGGACGGAGGTGAGCAAACAGAGTGCGGAATTCTCTGCTGCAGTCAGTTGTTGAGGTGGTAATAATGTGTTCTGGGACACTCCCCTGTGTGAGGGGCGCTATATAAATGCAAGTTGTTGTCGGTGTCGTCAAGCGAAAATAAAATTGAGAGATTATGGAGAACTTCCCAGTGCCTTGGGACGCCCTCCTGATTTGAAAGGCGCCATACAAAAGTAACCTGTTGTCGTTGTTGCTGTGGTTGAAAAAGCCAGACACGGGGCCAGGGTTCGGATCTAGGATACTCACCTAGAATAATAATCCTTACATTTGATATAGTACCTTATCATGTCTTCGCGACGTCTCAAAGCGCTTCGCAGAATATACTGTAAAGCAAATTGACTGTATTTTTTGTGGCTGAAACGCAGAGACCAATTGCGCACAACAGTGTCTTCTGTGGAGTGTAAACATAGGCCAGACTGGATGGCCCAAATGGCTTGTGTCTGAGCTATGAATCTAAAAATGAGCAAACAACAACATGCATTTATATAGCGCCTTTCACACTGGAAGCGTCTCAAGAGCGCGTGACACACCTCAGGTGAGTGAAGAAGTTACTGCCTTTTGTGCATTTTCATCTCATCGAATAAAGGGTGGGAACTTCTATCCTACTGGAGTTCAGTTGCAAATCGCCTTGAGCACAGAGCCACCGAAAGACAGAGTGTAATTTGATCTTTGATTGCTTTAGAAATGCCAATTTCCTGGCCTACTTTACAACTTATCAGATGGTTGCTTCTGGTGTGAAATGTACCTTTTGCAGATGTGGAGTCAGGGCTGGGTCTGATATAATTTTCCAATAGCCAAATAGCGCACCACAATGTATTGCAAAACCTCACCGATGAAGAATGCTTACATGCTTGAACTACTGCAAATGCACTTGGCAGGGAATAAAAATTTGTTCTGGAAGATGAATATCTACTGAGGTACAAAGTAGCTCGGTTTCCCTCTACAGGCTTTACATCTTTGCTGCATCGTATACGCAGAGGTGCCGTCACTTAAGAGTGGAACCGGGAATGAAACGCAAGGGGAGGGGGAAAATGGCATGTTGGTGATTTATTTCACTGCTATAACAGAAATGGTACTACTGGTGCAGATTAGTTGCTGTATTTCCTCCACTTCAAAGTACTTCGGGTGAAAAATTAAACTGAGGTCATTTCTTGTTCAGGTAGGGCTGAAAGATGCTACGCTACTTTAAACTTCCATTGGTCTATAGCACCTTTCACAAAAACATCTTGGGAGGATAAATTAAGTAGTTATAGTGGAAATCTGGAACTCTTTCCCCCCGCCGCAAAAAGCTGTGGATGCTTTGGGACGTCCTCCCGACGTGAAAAGCGCTATATCAAATGCAAGGATTATTTTTATTTATGCTGGATACGCTCCATTTTTTAAGAGTGAGGTGGGTAGACTTTTGTTAGAGTCGGGGTATGGAGGGATACAGGGCAAAGGCAGGTAATTGGAGTCGAGGTGCAGATCAGTTATGATCTTATAGAATGGTGGAATAGGCTCAAGGGGCTGAAAGGCCGACTCCTGGTTCTTATGGTCCTCATTAATACGGTGCTGCAGACAATACTTTGCCAACAAAAAACGTTGCTGCACTGTGACAGTAATCTGGAGGGTACTTGAATCGGCTGCTTTCAGATTTGGGCATTTATTGGTTTCTTTCAAGCCAGCGACCTCTGTTGGAATGAACAAGTATTGGACAGCAAAGGAATCATGCTGAGCTCGACTGTTATCCCCCCACGATAAGATCGCAACTTCAGCTACATTTGGAAAAATCATTCATGAGACACAAAATCCCACCCCACTCAAGTCACACCCTTTACTATTCCAGCACACTCATTTTTATTGGATTCTGAAAGGTTCAGTGGATTTCCTCAAATGCATTCCTATTAATTCAATTTTCACGTCCAAACCAAACACAAGGCCAAGTTGTAGACTTGTAATGCAAGGATCGTTTCATAAAGGATTAAGAACTTGATATTTTGTCACGTGCTGATCATTCACATACAAAAACCTGCTCAGGGCAGCATTAAAAGTAGTTTTTTCAAGCTCTTTTATTGCATCTGACATGATAGAAAAGAAGAACCAGACAGAAGCAGACATGATCACAGATCTGAACAAATTAAGACAACCCGTTAAAGATTGACACTCTACAAAGCAACAAACTTGTACTTTCCCTAAAACCCTTGTTGTGTAACATCACATTCAATTGTTGAACAGAAACACTGGAATGAATGGAGTCTGAATGCAAGAAGCATGCCTTTTGTGAAAGTCAACAAGATCTCACTCAAAAAAACCTTCATATTAATACTCTTCCCCTTCCTCTTCACCATCACCTTCAACTGAGTCAACACCAACTTCTTCATAATCTTTCTCCAGAGCAGCCATATCCTCCCGAGCCTCAGAGAACTCGCCTTCCTCCATACCCTCGCCCACGTACCAGTGAACGAACGCACGCTTGGCGTACATCAGGTCAAACTTGTGGTCCAGGCGAGCCCAGGCCTCAGCAATAGCTGTGGTGTTGCTCAGCATACACACAGCCCGCTGCACCTTGGCTAAGTCACCTCCAGGAACCACAGTGGGAGGTTGGTAGTTGATGCCAACCTTGAAGCCAGTCGGGCACCAGTCCACAAACTGGATGCTCCGTTTGGTCTTGATGGTGGCAATGGCTGCATTAACATCTTTTGGCACCACATCACCGCGGTAAAGGAGACAGCAGGCCATGTACTTGCCGTGCCGTGGGTCACATTTGACCATCTGGTTGGCTGGCTCAAAGCAGGCATTGGTTATTTCAGACACAGAAAGCTGCTCATGATAGGCTTTCTCAGCTGAGATAACAGGTGCATAGGTGGCCAGTGGGAAGTGGATACGGGGGTATGGCACCAAATTGGTCTGGAATTCAGTCAGATCAACATTCAGGGCACCATCAAAACGGAGGGAGGCTGTGATAGAGGATACAATCTGACTAATGAGACGGTTCAGGTTGGTGTAAGTTGGTCTGTCAATGTCCAGGTTTCTTCGGCAGATATCATAAATGGCTTCATTGTCTACCATGAAGGCACAGTCAGAGTGCTCTAGGGTAGTGTGGGTGGTTAGGATGGAGTTGTAGGGCTCGACCACTGCAGTAGACACCTGTGGGGCTGGGTAGATGGAGAACTCCAGCTTAGATTTCTTGCCATAGTCAACTGAGAGACGCTCCATCAGCAGTGAGGTGAACCCTGAGCCAGTGCCACCACCAAAGCTGTGGAAAACCAGGAATCCCTGGAGACCTGTGCACTGGTCAGCCTGTCAAACAAATCAAGCGGGAAAAAAATACACTAATTAATGTCAAATCCTCCCCAACACTTCCACACTATCCATCACTCTACAGGTTAAGTCTCAAGAAACCTACCAGTTTACGGACTCTGTCCAGGACCAGATCAATGATCTCTTTGCCAATTGTGTAGTGGCCACGGGCATAATTGTTGGCAGCATCTTCCTTCCCAGTGATGAGCTGTTCAGGGTGGAACAGTTGACGGTAGGTGCCACTACGAACCTCATCTGAGAAACAAGAGCAGAACATTTTTCCAGTAAAGAGAATAGAGCAACACGCACATCACGCATGAACTACTATACAAAGTTGTGTTTAACAGAAACAGGTAATGTATACCTATGACAGTTGGCTCCAAGTCCACAAACACAGCCCTGGGGACATGTTTGCCGGCTCCTGTCTCGCTGAAGAAGGTGTTGAAAGAGTCATCTCCGCCTCCCATGGTCTTGTCACTGGGCATCTGTCCATTAGGCTGGATTCCGTGTTCCAGACAGTACAGCTCCCAACAGGCATTGCCAATCTGCACACCAGCCTGACCCACGTGGATACTGATACACTCTCGCTGTGAAGAAAAATTGATAAGCTCGCTTCTTAAGTATTGGGATAAAACGTAAAATAAAAAATCAAGCCAATAATCTGCAGGAGACACAGCAATAACAATCCTCGCATTGGATATAGCGCTTTATCTCATCTTCGACACGTCTCAAAGCGCTTCACAGAATATACAGTGAAGTGACTGACTGTATATTTTCATGGGCGAAGCAATAAGCAAGCAATAATAGCTCAACAATGTCAACAGGTGGGTGTGTGAAGCGCTTTGAGACATCTCGGAGACATGATAAAGTGCTGTAACAAATGCAATGATTAATTTGATCCTTAGTAGCAGTAGCATTATCAGCGTTTTGCCCCAACGAGACCCGCTCGGCCTGTCCTCGGCGGACTGTGTATAAAAAAAATCACCAATCAAAAGGAGATGTACGGGTCCTTCTGCTTGTGGGACCTGGTGCACAAAATGGATGCCCCGCTTGCTTAAGAAAAAATCTTAACGGTACACATCAGTGGTTTGCGGGAAGCACCTGGAGACCTTGCCGGCTCAGGCGAAAAAACATTCTTGCTCTTGCTTCTGCTTGTGCGCCGCGAGGGTCGGTGGGAGTTGTAGTTCATCGCCTGATAAGAGCGCCTGAGAGGAACCAGCGCTGGGAACTACAGGTCCCAAGGTGCGGTGCGTGCACACTGCAGCGCCGCCCAACCTCAGCACCGCACCGCACTGCCTCTCCCTCCACTCCCTCCACCCATCCACTAAGTCACCCAACATACGTACGTTTCGCCCCACAAAACATGCGGCCAATTCACTTCACGGTGAGGCGCTCTGCGAGGTCGCGAGGGCACAAATAAGGCGCTATATCGAATTGAAGGATTATTATATTCTGTGAAGCACTTTTGAGATGCCTAGAAGACAACAACAAAATTACATCTATCGAGCGCCTTTCTCGTCGGGAGGACACCTCAAGGCGCTGGACAATCAGCAATTCGTTAAGTGCTGTATCAAATGCAAGGATTATTATACTAATCCTTTGTAATTACCTTTTACGCAAAGGTGGGGGTGGGAAAAAGAATAAAAGGTGAAAGCTAAACCTCATAACGTCTCTAACTCTGACTCAGCCGCCTCCTCCTGCTAACGTCTTGTAGGTCACTTGCATCCACGTGGTGGAAAGGAGAAAGATGAGTGAATGACTGAAGGGCGTGCCTTGCCCCCCCCCAAAAAAAAGGGAGCTGTAGCAATCCATTCGGATGGTACGAAACATCTCGTGCAAGAGGGATCCATTGCAGTCATCGCTGCACATTCGCCTCCACAATGTCAATGCTTTGCATGGATCAAGGAGACTGCAAGGCTCCTTGAGAAGAGAACAAGAGGGATGGGGTGGGGTGGGGTGTGGGCTGGCTTCCTGCTCTTCACTGCAACGCAGAGGCATGGGGTGGGGTGAGAAACGGAAAGCCCCTGCAGCAATAAGGGTATTGCGTCTTTCTCCTCCATATCGATGCATTTTTTTCCAAATGTAAAATAAGAGCATCTCGGTGACACCAGGGCTGTTTGCTAAACCTTTTTTTTGGGGTGGGGAGCGCGGGGGAAAGGAAGCAGAATCTGTGCGGAGTGGAAATTATATATATATATATATATATACACATACAATAATAATCCTTGCATTTGACGTAGCACCTTATCACGTCTTCAAGACTTCTCACAGCGCTTCACAGAAACAAAATGCAAAACGCGAATGCCAGGAAAAGAAAACGCCGACAAGATCTGGTTTCAAGGCTTGTGCGGATTGCATAACCGTGGGTCCATCATGCATTTACAATGTCCTCTGGGGGTGTTTTTTTTTTCCTCTCTGGCTCTCTCTCCTCTTTCCACCTGGGTCCAAAAATACAACCACGCCTTTGGCTCACTGAGCCATTACATCCACACCCATCCACACAGAGTAAGACAAAAAGAAAAGCACCTTATACATACAAAAGACCCCTTAAAACGCTTTAGATTATTCCTAATGCATTAATCATCCTAAAAGCCCTGATGGTTTGTGAAGTATTATATATATATATATCTATATATATATATAGATATGTCCTCTAGGTGCACCCCCCCCCTCCAAATATTTTGCCATAACATATTTTGCCACTCTTAATGGCCAAAAAAAAAGAAATCGAGGATGAAGCATTTGAGGGTTGAACGAATGAGATAACTGAGATGAGATAACTCAGCCCTTTTAAAGCACATGTAACGTGCGAGAGTAAATAATAATAATTATTATTATTATTATAAATGGTAAGGAAAAAGAAATACTCACCATGATTAATTATTTGAGTCTAAGAGACGAATTGTGTGTTTGTGTGTATATATATATAGAGATATTTTCTTGCAGGTGAAAGGAGGAGTCGATGGCTGTTACTCTCTCGACAGTAACGAGTCGATGTAAGTAACCGAATGATGGCTGCGGGCAGGTGGCGCCCCTTATATAACCACCGAGGGGGGGCGGGGTTTGGGCGGCGTGCCGCCACGCCATTGGTCAAGCCTGGCCGGGGAGGCGGGCCGTCAGTCTGCCCCGGGCCCCGGCCCCGCCCCCACCACCGCCCTCTCCCGACCGCTGGCGCGGGCCGTCAATCACCGGCGGGCTGCCAATCACCGGGCCTGGTGCGCGTGCGCCCTTGGCGCGCGTGCGGCGGATTCAAAGCGCAACGGCTTTTAACGGTCGCCCGCGCCGCGCGCGCCAAAAAAAAAAAATCGTGAGGGAGGAGAAGCTCCAAAATGGCGTCTGTCGCTTCCCCCTCTCCCTCCCCCCTCCCCACCCTCTTCCAACTGTAGAGCCAAGTGGTTCTTGCTGCCTCTCACACTCTCCTGAGGCGGAACTACGTAAGTCTATTATGTCTAGTTTTATTATATACAAATAAATCCACACACACACACATATATATATATATATATATATATAGTTCTCACCCCCTAAATGCACTGTGTGTAAAAAAAAATTGTCAAATTCCTCCTGTGCCAAACGCCACCGAGTGGTAAGTGTTTGATGTCATTAAAATGTTAATTTTTTTTTAAAAAAACATAACATTTGGATTATGTCTCGACTTGTTTTTAAAAAGAAACGCGTTACGTTGTAGGGAGGGGGAAGGGGAGCCCCCCAAAAAAGAACCAGTTCCACCTGCTTATTAGGTCTAGTTTTATATATAATAATACATACAACGTTTTATATATTTATTTTTAAAAAAGCAGTAAAACGGTTCCCTCCCCCCCCCATGTCAATTTCCTCCTGATTCAAACACCACAGAATGGGGAAAGGGGGGGGGGGGTGAAAAGCAAATAAAAATAGCCAGTTCCACCCGCTTATTCACTTCACAATTCATTAATTCGAGATTCAACATCTTTTGTATTTTTTTAATATATCTATATATATATTTTTTTAAAAAAAGAGGAAAAAGGTTGTTGCTCTGTGGGTTAGATTTGCAGGAATTTAATACCCTCTCAACTCCCCACCCCACCCGCATCCGCCAGTATTTTGAACACCAGCTGAAAACCGAAGGCATTCATTCACTCCCCAGTTATTGCTGAGCATTTTGGTTTCAGACGCAAACCCAACACACTTTAGTCGTAAATCATGGAACCGACCCTCCTCCACAGCCTCTCCCAACCTTGCATTTGTGTTTTATTGTACCCATTTAGAAAATTATTTTAACCCACCCCCCACTGGCTCTTCTGAATAAATCAAAGGATTTTTTTTCACACCCACACAGACAACTGCAGACAACTGCAGCAGGGGCGTTGAAGAGCAAGTGGTGTGGTTTAAAGATATATATATATATATTTTAAAAATCATCAATTGTGCAATGAACTCCCATCGCATTCTCTAAACCTGTGGTTAAGGATTCACCAGTAGATGTTTTAAACCTTGACCCTGAATATTATAGTGAATAAGCCATACTACCTGCTGTAATTAAAGGTGGGGTTTGTTAATTATTCCCTGTTTTAATAAATAGTAATCCTTGCATTTGATATTGTGACTTGTCACGTCTCCGAGACGCCTCAAAGTGCTTCACAGAATTTACTGTAAAATGAATATATTTTGTGGGCAAAATGCTGCATAAGACATTGCACTAAACTAAGAGCACTAAACTGCCTCTGGAAAAAAATGATTATCTACAACAACAACTTGTGTTTATATAGCATCCATCACGCTAGACGGCGTCTCTAGGTGTTTAAAACACACAGGCTAGAATTGATGTGTGGTTTACATAAACATTTCAGAGAGCAGGTACTAATGGTTTTATATATACCAGTACTGACAGATGGTGGCGATATTTGCACGAGTCAGAGGATGAGGCCTTAACAGCTGATTTATTTTCTACTTTCTGAGTTGGTGTATACTAAAGCATAACCTCACATAAGCTACGGAACTAAAACTGAGCCGAACACCCCCCATCCTCACCCGGCTCCACTGACTCCCCAGCGGATCCCCCAGGGCTTCAATGATACACAAAGGTTTGCAGCATATGTGAGCTAAAGTTGTGTGTTTGTGATGTTCCCTTGTCAAATAACAGTGATTGAATCCCAGAAGAAGCTGCTCCCAGCTATGTTGTAGTATATTGGTTAGAGCTTCGCCTCGCAAGTGAGAGGGCCGGGGTTTGATTCCCAGGGGCAATATCCCATCAAAAACATTTTTTTAATAATAATTTGGTCACTCAATCCACAACTGTTTGTGGGACAAAGCAGTGCACAATTGGCTGCCGTGTTTGGTCCACAAAATGGCTTTAAAGTGCTTTAAGATGTCTCGAAGACTTGATTAGGGGCTTTGTGAAATGCAAGGATTATTATTATTATTCACTGTGATGATATCAAGACATTTGAGTCCATGTGGCCTCTGGAGGCCTCATAAAGCAGAGGCTATATGTTGCGAGTCCAAAATTCTTTTTCTGCAATGTAAATGGGAAAGTCCTCACATACGTGCCTGTTGGCAAGTACAGCAATTCCCAACTGGAGAAATAACCAACCCCCTGAAACTGTCACGATTATGAGGGCACCACTATAAGTTCTACTGATGATCACATTTTTAATTAACAGGAGAGGAGAGTCTGTATTCAGTGGAACGTTAACCAGATAGGAATCCATCAACTAAACCACAGTCTTAGGAATCCACACGCCCAGACATCTGTTTTGTCTAAAAATAAATGAGATGATTTCTCAAATACGAACAGAGTTCTTTAACACGTCATCTTTACCAAGTGTAACATATATCTCAGTATTTCATCACTTAAAAAAAAGTTACAGCACTTTACTTTTTACTGTACTTAATACATATTACCTATTAAGCTCTTTGAGATATTTCAAAATGATAGTCATAAAAAAAATTCCAAGTTGTTTCTTAAATCAACATTCTAGATTATTTTATTAGCATTTGCTGGTGCGTAACTTGGGCAAATAAAGATTGGATGTAGAAAGTGCATGTTACGTCTGACTGAAACTCATGTTCTTTTGTCAGCATTTTCCTAAACAGACCAAGGAAATCTAGCTTGCTAGCTGCAATTGTGATTACAAACCGTTGCTGGACACGATAAAAGGGCAGAGTTTTTTTAATGGAAAGTCCTTTGGTAATGCTCCTTTAACCCTGCTGTGTTTGTGTGTGTGTGTGTGTGTGCGCGCGCGCGTAATGAGATCCAACATAGTAGTGATACCAGGATCTCAGGAATCCAATGTGTGAGGTTCAGGGATATGCTTTGGCTTAAGAAACTAAAAATATGTGGTTGTTGTCAAATTCTATAGGCATTGCTATGTCAAGATTGTGCAGAAATAGAAACATAATCAAGGGGAATAGAGGCATTGAGTCATGTGCGGATCATCCCAACCCTCAAATTACGTTACTGCCTTCAAAATCTTCCTACTTACACATTTATGAGCTAAAATTAAATTGCTAAATGAGTTACAAGTTAAATTTCAATTCTGTGAATTGAACACAGAGGGAAATATGAATTACGTCTGAAATTTGCATCAAATGTACCAGTGTACAGGTCAGGGCGGGGGTTAAAGATCCAGTGTCACCTTGAATCCAAACTGACTTGTGCTTTCCCTCCACTCAGTTGGCTCTGGCCTGTCCATGTCACTCTCCTGAACTCCAACCCACAGTCCCTCTGCCTCGCCGCCACCCTTGCCTCCTAAAGACCCATCTCAAGACCCTCCTTCATATGACACACGGCAGTAAGTGTTGCCTGGTTAGTCATCCATGAGGAACTTCAATGTGAACCAATCCGTTAAAAGTTGTATTTCCAGTATGTGTGTGTGGGGTGGGGGGAGAGGTCTCCAGATAGTAAGAAGGAACAGGAACTCTTCAACTTATTTTCCAATAACTTACGCAGGGGAGCTAACCGATTGTAATGGCCCAATTGAGCTGGAGCACGGATGGAACTGCAATCTTCTGTTCCTTAATAGCTTGGTGTACTTTTTACAGCATTTTGGACCATTTGGCCCGTCTTCTGACCGGTTCCAGTGAAAGTCGAGGTTTCTCATTTAAAACTGCAAGGTAGAATGCCAAACCAGAGATAGACAGGGATCAGATTTATTAACAAACAAAGACAGATTGAACATATGGATTTGGTACTTGTATTTCTGCGTGCAAACTTTCATTTTACACATACACTGCTACACTCACGATATTTGATATATATGTCAACTGAAATTCAATCTCACATCTGTTGAACACTGAAATAAATAAGTTACTGAGTGACCAATTATGAAAATCCAGCTGGGATTCAATTGAGTGTATTTGTTGCAATACATCAGACTGGACCATTTTGGTGACCGAGCTATACCTCAATCTAATAAACATTGGTTGTGATAACGGGCGTGTGTGTGTGGGGGGGAATTGCCACAGTATTCCACAAAATAATTGCATTAAATTTTGTAAATGCGGATTTACCATTTCTGGACTAAAATAAGGCAAGCCAAGATGCTAATTGACATGGCTCACAAAGGATAAATTTGGTTTACTAACAATCCCTCGTTACACAAGGTGGAGTGTCTCCTGATGCAATTCAGAATGCAATTACACCATTTTCACGGTGTAACTTTAGAAAGGTAACTAACTGATGGCTTACAAAGGTTTGCAAATGTATTGAGGACAATGGAACTCTTTGCAAGTTATTTTAAGAAGTAGTGCAAACCTACTTACTGTCAACCCCTATGTTAATTTTAGCCGCAAGTGACTCTTTGGAGTAGTTTGAAGCTAAAATTAGCAAGAGGTTGGGGGTAAACAACAACAACAAGAAGATTCCATTTATTGAGCGCCTTTCACGTCGGGAGGACGTCCCAAGGCGCTGTACAGTTGAATCAGGACCCGAGCAAGGGGGAAATGGTCAGGGTGAGGGGAGGGAAGGGAGGGAGCGAGGAGGGGGTAGAGAGGGGAGCTGAAGGCTCGGTCAAAGAGAATTTGGAATTAAGACCTTAACTTTGGAATTAGAAAGAATTTACGTAAATCTTCTCTGAATTTGGCCTGAGGCTGATACTGAAAATGCTGAAAACAATATTATCATATACATTAGTGCCAAGAGAGAAATTTATAAGTGAACTTGAGATGAGAACCAAACAAGTTTGCTTTGCCGCAGACTACTACATGGCACTAAGCATTGGCATTTCCTCTAATTTCATTTGTCTGCTTCTCACCTCTCAGGAGAAATTTGAGCTGGGTCTAGCTTTACTCTACTTATGTATTATTTTGTGAATTTAGCAAAACCTTAAATATAGCCAGAATTTTGATGTTGGTTTTCTGAGTTATTTTAAGAAGTACAAAACAAGAACTGAATGAATTCAACATTTGGCAATTCTGGATGCTCTAAAATGCTACATAAGAGTAAATCCAGAACAGGGTGCATTTTCTTCCTTCACATCATTTAATACTGCTTCCCAACTATGAATCTATGTCTTTCTTGAATCCTTCAATCAATTTCTCAACTATAGCTTTTCAAATCAGTGCATTTAGAAACTTGTATGATTGCTGATCCTAGCTTGGCAATGTTGCTCTGGGATTATATTGAAAGACTTTTTCAGTGTTTGAAGAATGTTACCCTAGGATGAGAATGAATGGATTCCTGCAAACTTAGACCTGAGGAATGATTCCATGGCCTCAATAGATGACCTTCGAAACAAGAGTATAGATGTTTCCAGAAACTTGGAATGAGATGAATAGTTTATCTTATCTGAATGAATGTATTAATACTGCTGGATAAATATGAGTGGTGGTGATGGCCAATGATAACAGTGACTAGAGCCCCTATCAGGCTAATAATCTAGTGTGAAAGAATGAAAGTAGTCGTAAGAAATTGGAAGCACGAAGCACCATTGCAAAATGAATCGTAGCACAAACCAACAGTATAATTTGGGATAGTGTCCTATACGTATGTTAATTCCACAGGTCACAAATGACTAATTCTATATGGCAGTAAGTCTTCTACAATTGTACACCTGGTCCACCAAACAAAACTTATGTAGATGTGGTCAGTTGCAGTAACTGTCTTAAGATTAAAATTACCAGTCAAGGACTCTCTGGAAATGGGACGTTTGACCACAAGTCTATTTCCTTGGCTAGGAACCTCCTTCTCACTCTTCATTATAACATTTTAAAAGTTGTTTGAATGTGAACTTTTATTCTTGAGTTTTCACTACAATAAGGGACATGCCACTGTTGGTCCCGCTGCAGTCCTATGAGCAACTTTTCATGTAATTTGATGAAAACATTGGAAAGGCCATCTAAATGTGTTTGAAGGTTAGGATCAATATCCCACAACTCTCTGTGGTAGTGTGTTAGAATACCAATTTGCAATTAAATAGCACCATTCCTAGAGAATAAATGTCTTAAGAAAAGGAAGAGTTTGAGGATGGTGACCAAAGGTATAGTTAGAAATGTTTTTAAGAACTTTGAAGACACGGATAGGATGCAAGGCAAAGAGATTTTGGGGAGAGGAAAAGAGTTGAGGGCCCGGACGCAAAGTGTCTGAACGCTCAAGATCCGAGTTGGAGGAATGGAAGGTACAGGTAAGTGAAGTGGAATTCCTGGAATGAATATGCTTCTGTTTTTAATTGGGCCCATATCTTCAATTTGAATTTGTTTCAATATAATCTTCAACATATACCGGGGCAATGATTAGATAACTGTAAAGCTCAGTTTTTAGGAATATTCTTTATGCAAAAAGATATGTAGGCCTAAGAGGTTCTGGGACCGTATGCAGGTTGAGGTTTCCAACCTTTTGGCCACCGAGGGCTGGGTGCTTTATTTGAGAAACATCCAAAGTTTCTCAAAAATTTGGATGTTTCTCAAATCATAGGGCTGCACAAGCAATATTTTTGAGTTTCCCTTCCAGAAATATAATATTTACGGGTTATCGAGGGAGCAGGTGGGCCAAATGAAATGGAGGAAAGGAGGGGCCAGATGTGTCCCGTGGGCCGCCAGTTGGATTACGCTGTGCTAAAGGAGGAAGTACTCCAACCCCTACTCTAGATACTGTTGATTGGGGGCTGGGGGTTGTGCTGAGCCATTTATCTGTTGCAATCAGTTAGTTTTTTTTGCTCCATCTCCATCCAACACTTTACAGTATATTCTGTGAAGCGCTTTGAGACGTCTCAAAGACATGATAAGGCGCTACATCAGATGCAAGGATTATTATCATTAAAGATATCCAATGTGGCTTTCAATAGCTTTTTTTTAAAAAGAAAATCTACACTCGAATTGTGAGGAATTGCAACTCAATGGAATCTTAAAAGTATGATCTTTTAGGTGTAATTGGAAAAAGAGGGTGTGAATCACATAGCACGTGAGTTGCTTGAGAATTAACAGGTTGAAAGACAATTTTAACCTGCTCACCCTCTGTTATCCTCTTGCTGCCCGTTAATGCAGAACTTGTAAGGTTTGCACTTTGTTCCATATTTCGCTTCCCTGTTCCAGCAATACCCTATTTTTGACTTTAGCAAAACATTTAATACTCTTCCCCTTCCTCTTCACCTTCTCCTTCAACGGAGTCAACACCAACTTCTTCATAATCTTTCTCCAGAGCAGCCATATCCTCCCGAGCCTCGGAGAACTCGCCTTCCTCCATACCCTCACCCACGTACCAGTGAACGAACGCACGCTTGGCGTACATCAGATCAAACTTGTGGTCCAGGCGAGCCCAGGCCTCAGCAATAGCTGTGGTGTTGCTCAGCATACACACAGCCCGCTGCACCTTGGCTAAGTCACCTCCAGGAACCACAGTGGGAGGTTGGTAGTTGATGCCAACCTTGAAGCCAGTCGGGCACCAGTCCACAAACTGGATGCTCCGTTTGGTCTTGATGGTGGCAATGGCTGCATTAACATCTTTTGGCACCACATCACCGCGGTAAAGGAGACAGCAGGCCATGTACTTGCCGTGCCGTGGGTCACATTTGACCATCTGGTTGGCTGGCTCAAAGCAGGCATTGGTTATTTCAGACACAGAAAGCTGCTCATGATAGGCTTTCTCAGCTGAGATAACAGGTGCATAGGTGGCCAGTGGGAAGTGGATACGGGGGTATGGCACCAAATTGGTCTGGAATTCAGTCAGATCAACATTCAGGGCACCATCAAAACGGAGGGAGGCTGTGATAGAGGATACAATCTGACCAATTAATCTGTTCAGGTTGGTGTAAGTTGGTCTGTCAATGTCCAGGTTTCTTCGGCAGATATCATAAATGGCTTCATTGTCTACCATGAAGGCACAGTCAGAGTGCTCTAGGGTAGTGTGGGTGGTTAGGATGGAGTTGTAGGGCTCGACCACTGCAGTAGACACCTGTGGGGCTGGGTAGATGGAGAACTCCAGCTTAGATTTCTTGCCATAGTCAACTGAGAGACGCTCCATCAGCAGTGAGGTGAACCCTGAGCCAGTGCCACCACCAAAGCTGTGGAAAACCAGGAATCCCTGGAGACCTGTGCACTGGTCAGCCTGTCAAACAAAACAAGAGGAAAAAAATACACTGATTAATGCCAAATCCTCCCCAACACTTCCACACTATCCATCACTCTACAGGTTAAGTCTCAAGAAACCTACCAGTTTACGGACTCTGTCCAGGACCAGATCAATGATCTCTTTGCCAATTGTGTAGTGGCCACGGGCATAATTGTTGGCAGCATCTTCCTTCCCAGTGATGAGCTGTTCAGGGTGGAACAGTTGACGGTAGGTGCCATTACGAACCTCATCTGCAAAAGAAGAGCAGAAAATGAAGATAATTAAGCAATAAGCACATCACTCATGAACTACTATACAAAAAATTGTATGTAACGAAATAGGTGATGTATACCTATGACAGTTGGCTCCAAGTCCACAAACACAGCCCTGGGGACATGTTTGCCGGCTCCTGTCTCGCTGAAGAAGGTGTTGAAGGAGTCATCTCCTCCTCCGATGGTCTTTTCACTGGGCATCTGTCCATTAGGCTGGATTCCATGTTCGAGACAGTACAGCTCCCAACAGGCATTGCCAATCTGCACACCAGCCTGACCCACGTGGATACTGATACACTCTCGCTGTGAAGCGGGAAGAAAAAAAAACAATTGATGAATTTGCCAATATTGCCAGCTACTTGCAATTTACAATCTGTTGCACCTCTTGCCCCCAATCCCAATCTTCTCCTCACCCAACATTCATACTTGCATCTTCCAGTGGAGGTCAGTCATTGCATTGACAATCGTCTCTAAGGCGGCCAGACTGATTCTCATGCACTTCTTGCCGCCCTGGCTGATAACGGACCTGAGACCCAGCCAGTCTAGATTAGGCTATTACATACTGATACAGTATTTACTAGCGGGGTAGCTCCCAGAAGAGTATCCCTTATGTTCCTCGATTAATATTGGTGTGATTTAATTTACTGTTGGAAATTCCAAGTCATTTTCAAATTCAAAGAAATTAGTGAAAAAACAAGTGCATTGTGCTATAGCCAACTGTCATAGCTATTTTTGCAAATTGTAAAAAAAAATCACAGATTTGCAAATTAAAGTGACAAATCAATGGAAATTGGACCTCCATCGCCTGAACTTAAATTAGAGATTCAGAAATTCAATCGGGTTGATCGACCTTTTCTGTGGTAAAATGGAAATTCTGATAATGGTTGAACTGTATTTTACACACTTGATCATATTGATTTATAAGCGTTGAATCCTACCAACACTGATGTTTCGCCCAGTTGATGTATCACAGTTTGTTTTGTTCGTGGTATTATTAGTTTTGCCCACAAAAGTTCACTTTACAATATATTCTGTGAAGTGTTTTGAGACCTCTCAACGATGTGATAAGGCGCTGTATCAACTGCAAGGCATATTACTATTTTTTGCCAACAGTACTCCATATGTTTAAGCCTTTAAAAGGGACGTAGCGTGAATTCTGTATTTAACTGGTACCCACAATATAGACATAGTATTGAATGTGAATGCCCTTTCGCTATCCCAGTTCTGGAATGCCTCACCCCACTTTTAGTTCACAAGATGAATCTTGCTTTAAAACAGTGTCATGTTGGCAGCTGTGGCTTTTTGCAATGGCAGCAGGGGTTAGTTAGGCGGAGACTGTCAGATCCACTGGGCTGTAAAACTGCTCATTCATCCATGCTGCATTGTGTCTGGGCTGAATAACGCACAATATTCATGCTTTTGGGTGGGGTTTTGCTGCACTGCGGACTGACTTGACTGCATCCTCCCTCCCGCACGCATACACAAAACACTCACCACCATTCACATAGACTAGAGCCCATCCTTATTATTGTCTTGTGTGCTACAAAAGGAAAATTAAATCATTTTCTCCAGCCTTCACAATTTTTCTTTTTTTTTTCCTTTCCAGAAGAGAAGACGGGTCATCTTTTTAATGCAATTGGAATCCCTCCGCCTCGGGAACGCAGTACCAAACAGTACAATGTGCATTTTTCAGTGACCTAGTTTTAACTCTGGCTTTGATCCCTGCCCAACTGCTAACAATGTAGACAGGAACTGGTAAGAGCACTGTGGGGATTTGCATCTCTAACAGAATGGGTGAAGTGATCGAATCTGCACATTTTATCACATTTTCCCCCACAACCTTTTGCCCACAACCCACCTTACAGTGCATCCTGTGAAGCACTCTCGAGATGTCTCGATGACACGATGAGGCGCTATATCAAATGCAAGCGTTATTATAACCCGGACACCAGAACCAGATCTCAAAACCTTAACGAAATGCCATTGTTTAATGTAAAGCCAAGAAGTGCGGTGGTGGGGGTGGGGGGGGTCCTGAAGATTTAACTCAATAATTCGGCTCCTCTGAGCAAAGCTAAACCAACCATCACTGCCATTCCCTGCTGTCCAACGTCAGTCACATCTCAAAATATTTTTAAGAATATTTCTGATAGTTTTTGCTCTTGTTAAATCCCACACACACACACACACACAGGTTTGATTGCAGACGGTTTTTGCCAATGGGCAGAGCCATTTGGACCCGTTACACACCTTCACCTCAAGTTGACAGTCAACATCAATCGCTGTGAATTAAAACGGCGTCAAACATCCGCGCAGCTCTTTTGCCACAAACCACAGCACAAACCGACAGTATTAAAACGATATGCTCGGCGGGTTTTTAAGGGGAAGACGAATCGCATTGGGTTTTTACTCTGGACAGAGTCTCGATGTGGGCGAGGGGGGTGGGGGGTGGGGGGGGGGGGTTGCAACGCCAAATAACTTTTTTGTTTATTCGCTCTAAGGTTTCCTCTGTAACCCACCGCCCCTTTCACGAGTTGGTAAAAAAAAATGCAATAAGCATCTTGTCGGGGTTTTTCATGCACAAGTATAGTCCTGAGAAAGAATTAAATCAGTGATTGATGCTTTCCCCCCCACCCACCCACCCCCCCCCCCCACCCCAACCCACCCCCACCACCACCGCCACTCAAACTCAGGTTAACCAAACGATTAACGTTACAGCGCTCCAACTGCTATCCACACACGTGTCGACTTCACTTCCAAAGCCGTCCAGAGGAATGGCCTTTGGACTTACCATCGTGTCTGCTCGAACCCTGGCGGGTGGACAGTGGACAAGTGGAATAGAAAGAGAAGGAGAAGCCTTGAGGGAGGGGGTGGGGGGTGGGGGAGGAAGTCTTCTTCCTACAGCGCGACTTTAACGGGTCGTCGTAAGAAAGAACCTGAGGATCGTCCTCCCGACAGATGCTCTTATACCGGGGTTTGGACTCCCGTCAGTACAGCGGAGTCCCGGTGCTGATTGGAAGAGGCGGTGGATTGACGTTGGGCACAGCCTTCCACAGCGAGAAATCGTTCTCCAGACACCAAAGACCTGTCCAGATATCGTGGGGTGGGCGTCAATCAGCTCTTGTTTGTGCCCTTCCTCACACACAGGACTGATACTGTATGCGATAGAATACCATTATACAGTAAAATCAGAGCTAACGTTCCGATTTTTTGGGGAGTAAATTCATGTTTCTGATTTTATACGTATATTTATATATATATATATTCATTTTTCTGATACCAATGAACCACAACATTGTTTTTTTTTAAACATAGTACTGTTTTACGTTAATTCGGTTTAATTTTTTTTAGGTACGATTTAAGCAGTTTGGAGGCTACGTCACATATTTTAACATTTTACGATGTGTATTGTGTCTTTTAACATTTTACACTATATGTGACCATGTTTTGCAAGGTGAATCGCTGAAATATACCCTTTCAACCATTAGAAATCAAATGCATCTAAGTGCATTTGTATTAAAAAACAATTGCTTTATATATATTTTAAAAAATTGGGGGGGGGGGGCAATATTGCCCACCACATTTCCCTGTGAATAAAGAGGGACACCTACCCAAATCATTCATTCCTCTGAGATAATAGACTGGGTTTCAAGGGAACAAATCACTTGGAATAATTAAACCAGATATATTTGGGTAATATGGATTTGAATTTTAAAATATGATGGTGAAAATCTAATTTTGTTCAGAGGTATCAGAAACATGAATATCAAAGGTCCATTGTAATGTCTCTCAGTGTTGGATCGATGTTTGCTGGAGACACTATAAACATTACAAAGGCATTACATCTTTGCCCAGATCTCATGCTGTCAGACGCGTCTCTCTTTGGCGACCCCACCCTTTGCTGTAAGGATAAATACAGCGGCAGAACTAACAACCCATCTTTGTTCAAACGCTATTTAAAGGCTTTATATATCAGAAAACGGTTTTGTGAAGTGTGTGTGTAGGGGGGGTGGGGGAATAAATACCTATTTATTAATAAATAATTGGTTACACTATTCTTTAATTATATTTCTATGTTTTAAAATATTCCTGTACCACTCTAAATCACATTATTACTTGCAACATTTAAGCCACAAATATTTTGGTGTTAAATATGCATTTGAATATTAAATAATAAATCGCATTATTACGGGAACAATGATCCTTGCATTTGACACTCGATAGCACCTTTCACATCAGGAGGAGGTCCCAAAGTGCTTCACAGGATTTATTGTAAAGTGTAGTGACCGTATTTTGTACGTGAACGCCTATGCGATAACTAAGGACAGCACATTTCATTAATTGAGCAACAAAATACAGTAGCAATCAAGACCTCAATACAGTTTTATCAACAAGCAAGTTCTCTACTTGATAGAGGTCATATACCAGAGTAAGATGATGATGATAGATTGATTTGGTGCCTGTTACAATGCGGATTATTGCCGTAAAGTTATTTGAAACCAGAGATGTGTCCCTTGTAAACGCACTCTAATTATCTTTTTCACAGAATGTACATGAAAAAAGTTTCTGTTCACTTGAAGTGAAAGAGCAATTTTAATGGACAGCTGGTACCCGCGATTGTAACATGATTCACACTGAAATGTGTTGATTGCGATGTGTTGCAATGTGTTAATTGCAGATCCTGCAGTAACATTGGAGCTCCTACAAATACTGCAGCACATTTTCCTCTCCAAGTCTCCCACGCCACACCTTTCCTGAAGATGAAGAGCTCAGGCTCTTATCAGGTATCTGAGGAGTGGATATTCTCCCAACTATGAACCTAGACCCTGACTGTCAGTGGGAGGGCGAAAGGGAAATGCACTTGCCTGGGTTCGATTCCTAGGCAGGTTTTGTAACTCTACACGCCTCCGTTTATCTAACAGTAAGTAGGAACCCGGTTGTTAGTTGACTGTTGGATTGTTTGCGTGTGATATAGCGTGTTATGTAGTGAAGACGTCTCAAAGCGTCACAGAATATATTGGGTGAAACACGGCAGCCAATTACACACAGTAATATCCCACAAACGGTCATCGATTGAGTGACCACATTTTTTTTGTTGAAGGGATTATTACCCCCAGAAAGTCATCCGCCAATCGACTTAACAACCGGGTTCCTACTTGCTGCTGGGTGAACAGAGGCATGTTGGAGTGAAACTTGCCTAAGGTTTCGTCCCGAGTGGGATTTGAACCCGGGGCCTTTCGCTTGCGAGGCGAGCGCACTAACCACTGCGCTGCAGGACTCCAGACAACAACAACAAATTGAATTTATATAGAGTCAGTTGCACAGACACTGGCAACCAGGTGGCAGCAACCTTCCAGTAGTTCAACCAAGGTCCGTGCTTTGTGCGTTAGCCCAGACAGTGAATGACAGCAGGCGTATCCGTCACAGGGCAGGGTCACAGCTGAGCCCCATCCTGGCCTCACCCACTCGCTCAATATGCACACTCAAGCTCTTGTCAAAAGTGGGGGGTAGGGCAAGAGCTCTGCATAGTGTTCAAGTGATAGGAAGCTGGCTGATTTCCCCTCCCCCCCCTTACCTGGGACACACTGACACATTAACCACCCCCCTACCACCCACTCACCATCTGCTTCTCGCCAGCTGAAATCAGCTAACTTAGCATAGATAATGGTTGAACCTGGGACCTTCCTCGTCTCTGCATCTTAGCAGTACACCAGGGAAATGCAATCAATCTGAGATGCAGTTTTTTATTCAAATGTATATTTCGCTGTGCTCCTCTGCTCTCTAATCCCATTGTATGGTGACTCACATTGCTGACTCTGCCTTGGAGCAGAGAGAGAGAGAGAGACAGATCAATAACTGCTGAGACTGAATGCATGAAGTAGACAAGTAGTTAACAGGCAGTGCTGTTTTATTGGATGTGCATAATGCTAAAATATGTTTAAAAAAAAGCCTCCCCATCTCTGACCTGTGGTTATTTTCCAATATTCTCAGTCGCCCGGTGCTAATAACCCCAATTTCTCCACAGCCCCTTGCAGTCCGACATGAGAGAAAAAAATAATTACGTTGGTTCGATCAATTCTTAGATACCGGTTGCTAGGAGATGAATAGGTCTGTTGCTGTGGAGACCACAGTGAATTCCCCCGGGTGCCGTAAGCTCCCTCCATCACATCTGATCACGCGACTCTTAAAATCCATAAAATTGTGACAGCATTTGCAATTCAATTTTCAGCTTCCCCTTGTCGTCGTTTATTTTACCCTCCCCCCACCGCACCTAACTGAGGAAAGCCTTTGAGAGAGAATAGAAAAGACGCTGAGCGTATAATAAATTCTCCTGCCCCTGCTGCATTGGACCGGCAGGGTGTGGCCATTCAAGATGGCTTCCCTTTTCTTCTGGGGGAGGCATTGATTTCAGACCCTCTCCCTTTAAATTAAAGTTTTCTCCTTTTCTCCTCTCCTAGAGGCGATCGTTTGACCAGAGGGTTGTGAGAATCGACTCTTCCCCAGAAAGGTGCACAGACTGTTTCAAAAAGACAGGCAGGTAGTTACACGTTTTGCAAGTCAATTAATTAAGATAATCTTTGCGCTTGATATCATGCCTTTCACAGCGTGAGGATGTCTCAAAGCGCTTCACAGGATTTACTGTACAGTGCGATGATTGGGCATTTTATAAAACAATGTAGGCATTTTGTGCACCGCAACGTCCTACAAACAACTATGAAGTGATATGTGGAATTCTCAGAAGCCAGAACTTCGGGAGAAACTCCCTTTTTTGAATAGCGCCACGGGATGTTTAACATCCATCTGAACCAGTTAACGGTGAGATCACCAGTGATAAAAATTATCACATTCCGTTGAATTTCTCACTCCTATGAGAGCAAAATTGTTTGAACACAGAGGCTAATGTATGTAATGATGTATGTGATAATTTCTGCTAGTAAGTAGGATGTTATTTGAGCCACATCTCAGCATTTACTGTGGTCCTGAGTAGCAGCTGACTCACAGATAGACACCTTGCCTCCTGCCGTTAATGTCTGTCCCTGTAATTCAATGAGGTTGTAGAATTGGTTTGATGGAGCCTCTGTACCAACTGGTGGGCGGCAGTGAGCAATAATGCATATACAGCATGTGAATTTAATAATAAAAAATAATCCTTGCATTTTACTACAGCGCCTTATCACATTGTGGAGATATCTCAAAATGCTTCACAGAATATACTGTAAAGTGAATTGATTGAATATTTTGACCGTGCCTTCGGTCACCCTCCCACCCTCACCTCCTCAATCTTCCACCCCTCTTAATTCTAATACCCAGCTCAGGTGCAAACCCTTAACTGTCCTGAGCCTTGGGACGTTCTTCCAACGTAAAAGCTGCTGTAGAAATATAGTTTTTTGTGTTTTATATTCATCAATACTCAGAAATGTACAAGAAAATACCCCAAATATATTGAAGTTGTTTTAAATACTGTTCTCCATGTGCATATAAGGAGTGCGGGTTTGGAATTGTTGGTTCCAGGCAGTGACTTCTCATTCGGGCACCTGTCTCCACACATGCTCTTTGGTACAAGTTTGCCAAATCTCGCACAATGCTGTCTGTGTCGCGTGGGGCAAGTTTAGGATGGATGCCAGAAAGGGGTTTCATTTACAGAAGAAAATGAACAACTGCAAAGTGTGAAAATGAAAGAGCGATGGTTGAGGCAAGGACATTGGGTCTCATGTAAGAATAATAATAATCCTTGCATTTGACACAGCGCATTATCACATCATTAGGACATCACAAAGAGCTTTACATAGTACATTGTAAAGTGGATTGACTGTATATTTTTAGGGTGAATCGTGGCAGCCATTTGAGCACAGCTGTGTCCTACAAATAGTTGCGCCATCATTTTCATGGCAGATAATGATCCGTCACCATGTTTGGTGCAACATCTTCCATAACATGGATGGAGCGAGGAGGAAGTTACTGCCATTAGATATTGTTACACTTGATTCATCTGCAACAGAAAGTAAAAGTTCATTGTAAGATAAAAACAGGAGGATAACAGGGCTTTGTAAACACCCTATACATCACCAACCAGATTGTAGATTGTTCTGTCTGATTGAATTTACCAAAGTAAGTCAAGATTTGATGGGCACAGAATCAATCAGAGGCGAGCACAGTCAAGATTCAGATGAAGATCGTTCGCCCGAAAAGAAATTACAATTCTGATTCCTCAAGGTATTGGAAGTAGCTCAGAAACTAAAAAAATGGAATCACTTTGGCCTCAATGGTTTAACATTTTCATATCGAACAAACAAACCATTCGCACATCAGGGAGTGGAGTCTCAAACTCTCTTGATTGCCGGCAGGACACAACCGCCCATTCTTAATGTACAAAGAAGCCGTTCATATTTTACCTAGTCTGCTACCAATTGCTGGTGTCTACTCAGCACTGTTTGTCTTCCCATTCCTGTTGCTACCAACAGTGTAACCGAAGTGCTCGTTGCTACGGGCTACCTTTGCTTTGCTGTCAGTAACAAAAAAAAGTCAATAGCAAACCACTCAGAAATCCCCGAGAAGTATTCGCAAGTTCAGGTTTTAACTCTGAAGATCCAAATCTGCTCTGAGATCAGTTTCTTTTACATGCAATTAGGTTCTATGCAGGAGATATGTAGGGCCGGACCAGGTCATCATTGTGAAGTCCTGCAACGTAGTGGTTAGCGCATTTGTGCCTCGCAAGTGAGAGGACCCGGGTTTGATTCCCGGGCGGGGCGAAACCTCAGGCAAATTTCCTCACTCAACACACACGCCACATGTTTACCTGGCAGTAAGTAGCTTGTTAATCGATTGGCGGTTCGCTTTCCAGGGGTAATAATCCCTCCCATAAAAAAAATTTGGTCATTTAACCCATGACTGTGCGCAATTGTCTGCCATGTTTCGCCCACAAAATACACAGTCAATTGTATTTTGTAAAACTCACAATATATTGTGTGGAGCGCTTTTTGCAATGGCTCCTTTTAAGAAAGCGCCTCACAGGATTTGCTGTGAAATGGAGTGACCGTGTGTATTTATAGTCAAACATGGCAGCACAATTGCACACATCAATGTCCCACAAACAGCCATTAAATAAGTGAACAATTTTATTTGGGGGATTGTTGCCCAGGACACCTGGAGAAATTCCCTTCTCTTTTCGAACACTGGCACGGGATCCTTAACGTCCACCTGGACAGGCAAATGGGATAATTCGCAATGCAATCTCAATTTTTCAGGCAAAATACTCCCTGCAGCGTAAAACCGGTTGGATTTCATCTGAAGGGAAAGAGGAAGGATAACAAACAAGAGAGAGAAAAAACTGAATTAGTAGTTTGAGCTGCCGCGTTTTGCCCACAAAATATACTGTCAATTCACTTTACAGTATATCCTGTGAAGCGGTTTGAGACGTCTCGAAGACGTGAATAGCGTTACGTATCAAATGCAAGGATTCTAACAAGTGCTGTAATATGCAGACATTTTCTTTGCCGGCTGTCTGTCTGTGCTAAGGCAGTCTCACACAGTCTGCGTCTCTGCCTGCTTTAGCCTGAACTGGGGCTTGGAATCAGTCCAAATGCTGACGTAAGATCTGCCTAAGGACACTAAATTTTATTTTACGCACTGATTCCAGCCAGCTCCACCAGCCTCCCGTTTCCATGGCAACCGATGGGCACCATTCAACCCGAGCCAGACATTTCACAAGCTTTTCTCTATCCTTCCCGCTTTCTGCAATATCTCCTTCTTAACAAAAGGGTTCAGCTGACTTTACAGTATATCCTGTGAATATGTAGGGGATGCTTTGGGGAGCGGGATTTTGGGGGAAAAAATCATCTAAATGAGATGGACCTTTGGATAGAATTGTTTATTTCTGTTCAAACAATAAGGCAATATTGGGCAGAGCAGTCTTATTTTAGTCGCTTGTATTTTATGGATCGACTTATACATTTTAATCAGTACCAAGCAAATGGCATATAAATCTACATGTATTTAGTGTAATTGCACAGGTCGCTGATGTCACATTTACTTGGGAAATCTCACAAAAAGAACAAAGCAGCAGCCACTAATGTACTGTAAACGGCGTAAACAATGTAAATATGAGACTAAGGAGGAGCTGAAGATGGCCATGAAAATAATGGCGCTCACACACACACACACACAAATCCTCTGGTTGTCTAAATACAGTTAAACACTTGTACTGAATACAATGAAGTACTTCTAAATACAATTATCATCATTCTGCCATATTTTTCAGTGTTGGGCAAGCGCTCCGGGACGTTTCCCCGCGTGAAGTGCGCTATATAAATGCAAGTTGTTCTTGTTGGTCAGTGCAGTATAGAAAGACATTGGGAGTAACAGTTCTTTGTGGACGTTCTGTACCAACGGTCGGCGCTAAACGACGCATTACATTGTGTGGGAATTTCTGTCTGCCTCGGCTGGTGTTTTGAGTAGATTTTAATACGATTTAATATTAATTTTAAATGCAAAATAGGCGGAGAGGCGAGCTGAAGCCTTTGTTACTGAGTCACAATGGCTTAAACTCACTTCCCCGCGTACAGCCCCACCCAGCCAGCCAGCTGCCGCTTGCATTATTGCAGAGTTTCAGCCTGCAAGGCAACATTCCACCTCCTCCTAGCCGTAAGAGTCACATTCATAAGTACAGGCTGAATCAAAATTCCTTACTCATAGATCTATATGCATGCTCATAAACATTTACACGTATCTCTTGATCCATAAAAATGCTTGGTGCGAAAGAACAGTAATAATAATCATAATCCTTGCATTTGATATAGCGCCTTATTAAGTCGTTGAGACGTCTCAAAGCGCTTCATGGAATATATTGCAAAGTGGATTGACTGTGTATTTTGTGGGCAAATCATCTTTCATCTAGAGATTTTTTTGTGTGAATCTGCATTGTGGGTTATCCATTCCTGGAACATATATATCCCATTTTTTAAAATTAAAATACTCCATACCTTAATGCAGCACTAGAACAAAGAGTAAAAACTGTATCCGTTTTAAAACTTCACGTTGCTTGAAAAAAAAACAAAGTACAGGTTTAGCTCTTGTTGAAAAGAAATAATCTGTTACAAGTCACAGATTTTTGTGAGAAGAATATATATATATACACATAGTCAAAGAGCAGGGGCATTGACAAATAAATAGATTACACTTATTGCTTAACTAGGAAATGTTCAATGTGGAGCAAGATATGTTACTAATAATGATTACAGAATAACTTCTATATTTTTAGATGCAAATTAAAATAACATCTTATTCCTGCAGTGCAATCGTTCATTGCAGGACACCAAATTACAGATTATCTTTCCTTTAATTGTCCTGTTTTGAGAAGATCACAGCACATGCTATTGATCATGTTATTGATCGTTCCCTTTTGTCTACGCACAAAATATTTTTCAATATATGAAATAGATATTTCTGACATTACTAGATACTTTTTCCGACAAAGACTGGCATTGTTTGCCAGCTCAGCCTCATCTACTGATTAGCTGTTTTAATGTCTCTGAAAGGCAGTACATCGATCGCTGTTCTGGGGCGTCGGCTCGGACTGGGAGCGAGCGGGCTTGAACCCACAAACCTTCTTACCCAGGGGCAAGAGTTGTACAGACCAAGCCAAGCCAGTCTGGCAAAGACTTGGGTTATTAATGCGTTGAGGAGGGATGGATAAAGTCTCTGTTGTGGTATAATGGGGGTAGCTGTCAATAGATTTGATGGTTCGGTCATTTATTTACTGTAGCTGATTTATTCTGTAATACATGTTATATCAATAGGTGTCACAGATGAACTACTTTTTCCCCTCTGCAGGCAAATGTAATTTATCGTTACAGCATCCCATTGCGGCATTGGCTTTATGAAGGTCATTTTTATCAAACTACACAACATCCTGCCTGACACCCCTGCAAATAAAAATCCCTCATTCATTCCATGTTTGTGGGACATCGCTGTATGTACATTGGCTGCTGTATTCACCTGCAAAATGCACAATCTCGATACTTTGCAGTTAAAATCCTGGAAAGCGCTATGAGATGTTTCATCAACATGACAAGGTGCTATATTAGACACTGTCTCTGGAATTAGTCTACTCTCTCTCTCTCTCTCTGGAGGTTTGCACCCTGCTTACCTAATTCTGGACCTTAATAATAATCCTTGCATTTATTATAGCGCCTTATCACATCATTGCGACGTCTCAAAGCACTTCACAGAATATACTGTGAAGTGTAGTGACTGTGTATTTTGTGGGCAAAATATTTGCAGATTTGCAAGAGCCAAGGCTTTAGGAGGGGAACCCCACAGTGTGCTTTGTGGGTGTGAAGAAAGAAGTAACTACTGGAGTTTAATCAGCTAAAACCACACAGATTGCCATGGAGAGCACTGTCTGACATGTTTCCCTCTGCTTCTCTAGCCTGGACCCCCTACCTGTTAGGGCTTTCGTTTGGTTAGGGCTTGGGATCTGAAGCAGCCGGTGTCCGCCAAGCGAAGGGAGCGGACGGGCTGATATAGGGTTAGGAAGTCGGAGAGATAGGGTGGAGCAATACCGTGGAAGGCTTTGAAGGTGAGAATGAGGGTTTTATACTGAATTCTCTGAGGAATGGGGAGCCAATGAAGCCGGGCAAGAACAGGAGTGATTGGTTCACGGAGCCTGGTGCAGGAGAGGACACGAGCTGCAGAACTCTGAATAATCTGCAGCTTATGGAGGGAAGAGTTGGGAAGTCTAGCAATGTATATATAGACTAGATCAGCCAAATGGCCCATTTCCATG
Organism: Callorhinchus milii; assembly: GCF_018977255.1. Lineage (NCBI taxonomy): Eukaryota > Metazoa > Chordata > Chondrichthyes > Chimaeriformes > Callorhinchidae > Callorhinchus > Callorhinchus milii. The sequence continues at coordinate 3,332,991 of NW_024704768.1, forward strand.
CTGTAACCTTCTATGTCATTCTATGTAATGATTCTTGGATTTCAATTCAAATTGGCTGCTGAGGCGTGTAAGCATTTGCCTGAAAGGCCTTCATTTTGTGAGCTAATTGTATATCTTCTCTCTTTTCCTTTGTTGGGTAACCTGCTCCCAGTTCTCTGCCTATGACTATACCTGGATGTGCAGGAAGTGGTCTGTGGGGACAACAACTTGTACTTATATAGCGCCCTTCACGCAGGGTAGCGTCTCGGAGTAACAACCACAAAATGACATGCAAAAGACACACCGTGCAATCTGAGGCTACACGAAGGATAAGTCTGAAACTGGGAGAAACAGTGTGTTCAGTGGATCAGCCCATGTGCCTGACATATTAAGCTATATTGAACAGAAAGATTCAATTCTTGATCTGGTCTGAGCTGGCATTGAGGTTAGGGAAGCTACAATAGGCTTTAGTGTTGCTCAACTTCGAGCTCACTGTCCACTGAAATATTGAGGGAGCATTGCATCTACAGAGATGCTATACTTCAGATAAGACGTTGAACTGAGTGAGGTCTCACCTGTCTCATCAAAGGACTTAAAGATGACACTAGTCAAAAAGAGACGAGAGTCTCTCTCAGTGTCTTGGCCAACAATCCTCCGGATAAACTGATCATTTTTTGATTATTTTTGAACACCGTTGTTCTAAAGCCTTCAGAGAATTTTAAAAAATTTGGTCTCTCAATCGACGATTGTTTGTGGGACACTGCTGTGCGCTATCGGCCGCCGTCTTTCGACCGCAAAATTTAGTCAATTCACTTTACAGTATATTCTGTGAAGCGCTTTGAGATGTCTCGAAGACGTGATGATATCAAATGCAGGGATTACTATTTATTATTATAGGATCGTCAGTCCTGTAGTGTTGTGAATGTCATGCTCGGGATTGCAAAATGAGATGATGTTATTTCTAGGAATGCAGGCAGCAAACAAAACCACCTAAGATGCCACACATTGCTGACTCACAGGCAATCTGCCCACGCACAGACAGAATGGCATGCCTGTATTTGCTAAAGCACAGATACCGTCTCCAAAGTGGTTTAACTTAACACCGAGGCTTTTTTCACTGTATTTGATAAGGTCTTCCTGAAAGATATACTAAACAAATAGTCTTCTATTTTTAAAAAAATATTTGCAGTTCATTTTTGCACTACTGTATGATTCATTTTTTTAAAGTAAGGCCAAACCTGTTTGGAGGCGAAACAGAAAGACATAGTAATCAGATCACTTTTAAGACAAAGTGGGTAACGGCTAACTTTTATGTGTGAAGCTTCCTGTTTTGGTAGCAATTCTCTCTCTCTCTCCCCTCCTCCTTCATACCCATAAACACACATAAATCACTTCTTTACTGGCAGATTGTTTTTATTTTTGAAATTTCAATCATCTCTATCCATCTCCTGTAAAACTGCAGTCAGTCCGCCCACAAATACTTGTCACATTTTACAGAAAAGTTCTATGAAGGCTGCTCTGATCAGAAATGAATTGTTAAAGTGCATACAGTCAATTCAATTTACAGTGTGTTCTGCGAAGCGCTTTGGGACGTCCTCCCGATGTGAAAAGCGCTACATCAAATGCAAGGATTATTATTATTATCAGAAGTGAATTGTTTTTTTAAAAAAGTGAGACGATTTGCAGAACTGCAATCTTGATCACAAGGTATTGTTTTAATTAAAATGAGCTGAATTGCAGAACTTCTATCGCGATTATCAGCGTTCCCCAAAACAAGAGACCTTTCTGTTTGACGTTCAGTTATCCTCCCAGCACCCACCCGCCCCCTACTTTCCAATCCTCTTGATCCTAACCCCCAGCTTGGGTGCAAACCCTTGACTGTCCAGAGCCCTGTGAAAGGAGGTATATAAACTTCATTTGTTGTGGTTGTTTTTTTTGAAATATGGCAAATCAACTTCATATGATTTTAAGAACGTAAGAATTTGTTAGACAAAAGAAGACCAAGGTCCATCTAGTTCACCTTCCACCGTCCTGGCAGTCGCTTGACATGTCGTGTCCCAACCTATATACTGTATCCTGTATCCTGAGATATTATTTTCTAGCAGAAATCTATCTAATTTGTATCACCGGTCTGGGTGCAGTGGAGCTCCCAGTGGATTTGGGCTCCACCGGAACAGAATTGGCTTGAATGTCACAGAGTTACTAACCACAGCGTTTAAAAGGGATGGTGATTAATGCAACTGGTCCACTAATGCGTTATGCAATCCCTGTCCAATGGCCGTATTGTGTTACATGGAGATACAGGAGCCTGCACATGATGGCTATTTGAGTGGAGCTGCCATTAGTGGAGTGGGTGGAAGCGATTGAAACAATAGTCATCAGTGTCGTGACACATCAGGAAATGCTTCACACAATCAGTTACTTTTATATGTAGTCCAGGTTTGACTATTCCCGAAAACCACCGCAACAAAGAGTAGGCAGGACCTTGATTTAAAGTCATATCTGATGGACCTGGGGCAATGCAGCATTCCCTCGGTGCTACACTGAAGGTCAGCTGTTATTGAGAGCAAAATCAAAGTCTCAAAGCAACAACCTTCTAACCCCAAAGTGAAAGTGCTACCCACTGAATCAAAGAGACAGTTATGCCAACCAGCACATAAATAAATTAGCTGTATGGTGCACATTTAACTCCAGAGTCACTTAAAGTAGAATTGATTTTTCTGATGTCTCGAAACATTTCTCTGGCGGCAGCCACATTGCATTATGCAGACTGATCTCTGGACTGCTGAGTCAGTGGATCTCAGCAAAGGCTGCAGTTGGGATGTTTTAAAGATGGATTGAGTACCTTGGGTTGAGGAGAATAAGACAAGGTTCCCACCTCAATATAGTAATCCTTGCTGGATGTGAATGTCCGGTGATGGTTGGCTTTCTCCATTGAGACTCTTTCTCCCCCCACCCACCTAATTTGCTGTTTGAAATGCTGGAACATTCTTGCTTTATCCATCCGCCTTGCTCTCTCCTTTCCTGAAAATCTTCCTCTTCGGCCTTGCCTACAGTCACCTGCCCCCAGCTCATCATGGTGTTTTGCCACCGCCAAGCACTCTGGGCCATTACTCTGCGTGAGGGGCGCTATTATAAATGCAAGTTGTTGTTGACGCCTGGCTGTTAAGGCTCATTGAAACAGGATTATCAGCTAGTCAGTCAAGGTGTTAGAGGGTGTTGCCCCCGTGGAACCAATTTGAGGAGAGACGAGAAAAATTGCAATGGGGGGAACAAGATTGTTAAAAAGGTTGTTTTTTTTCTTATTGTCTCATGCCAGTTTTGTGTAACAGAGATTTTTCCCCAGCTGAGGTGCAGAGGCTTATGCTGACTGAAATATCTAGGTCATTTTATTACGGGGATGGTGATCTGCTTCACAAACAGACTCAGTTCCACGCTTTTATGCAAAGACAAAGCCCGTGCAAATATACTTGCTTTCATTTCAGGTGAATTGCAGACACCTCCACATTTTGGGGGGGTCAGCCGGGGGTCTGACAGATGCGGAAACCCATCACCATGCTTAAGGAATATCCAAACCAAACTGAGAATTCCATGCATCCCACCTACACATCTGATGTTTAAGCCACATTGAAATGGATTGCCAAATAGTCACTGGGACCTCTGACTGGGAAAGAGTACATGGGATAAACCGCTTGGAAGCGCTCTCTCTCTCTCTCTCTCTCTCTCTCTTTCTCCCCCCCAATCCCTGAGATTGTAGCAGAAAGTTCCAGAAAAGTATCAATGCATTTCCTCCGTAGTACAGAGGAATTCTTGTACCATATGCAAATGTTGTGTCTCTGAAGCATTTCAAAGGAGCTTGGCTGAGTCCCAAACACATCAATGTGTTTTTCTGTAACATTTTCTCTACTGAAAGTGGTGACTCATTGTAGGGTACAGTTCCAGAGACACTGATAGCCTCTCAGTGACTTGCCTGATTGGTCATTCTTTGATGTAGTGAGTGTTGGCAAGCCTTTTGACCGTGGGTGGCATAAAAGCCGAGACCAGCGCTGTTTTTCTACAAATGCGTTTGCCAAGAAGGATTACCTGATAGTGATCATATTAAATATACTGGCTGTTTCACCCCGCCCCCCCCCCCCCCCCCCACAAAGGGTAGGGACCCTGAGTTTGTGGGTCGTCACATGTAATGGAACTCAAACACTGAATCATTGGACTGCTGCAGTCGTGGCAGGACTGAGATAACTGCATCTGCACGTAGCTGTCCAGCTCGGTCTGATCTTCCATTTTGATCCAATATTTATCTGTGAAGTGCATTGAGACGCCTCAAAGATGTGATAAGGCGCCATATCAAATGCAAGGATTATTATTGATATATATTACAACATAGTCACTCCACTTTACAGAATATCAAAAGGTGCATGAACGCGTGTGTGTGAGTGTGTCAATCAGAGGGGTGGGGGGGTGAGCCTGTGTGTGGGGCTGAGTCTGGGGGGAGGGGGGAGCCTATGTGTGGGAGTAAGCCTGGGGGTGTGAGACTGTGTGCGTGAGTCTGGGGGGGGGTGAGCCTGTGTGTGTGGGGAGGTGAATCGGGGGGGGGGTGAGCTGGTGTGTGGGAGTGAGTCTGGGGGGGGGGTGAGCTGGTGGTGTGGGAGTGAGTCTAGGGGGGGGTGAGTGTGAGCCTGTGTGTGTGTGTGGGGGTGAGTCTGGGGGGGGTGAGTGTGAGCCTGTGTGTGTGTGTGTGTGGGGGGGGTGTGGGCGTGGATTTGAATTTGAATCTCCCGCTCTCCCGGCGGCCCAGTGCGCAGGCGCGGGGCGGGGCGGAGGCTATATATAAAGGGGCGAGTCGGGCGGCGCCACAGATTCTCGCGGCGTCTCTTCACCGTCAGCCATCGAGAGAGAGAGAGAGAACCACCGCCACCACCGAGAGGCCCAGAGCACCGCGACCTCCGTCACTCACTCACCCACTCACACACACACACACACAGCGAGACTGCAGCTATGGTGAGTGTCGTGTCAGGGGGTTCCCCCCCCCACCCCCCCCCGGGGGCAGAGACAGGGACGGTCTCAGGCGCTCCCAACGGTTTCCCGCCCTTGTGGGTCTGTGTGTGTGTGTGGGGGGGGGAGTGCCGCACAGGGTCTCTCTCTTTATTTCTCTCTCTCTCTCCCCTCCCCTCTTCCTCTCCCCTCTCTCCCCATCTTCCTCTCCCCCTCCCCCCCCAGGCTCTCCCCCACCCCTCTCTTTTTCTCTCGTTTCTCTCCCTTTCTTCCTCTCTCCCCCCCCCTTTCTCCCTCCCCATCCCCTTTCTTCCTCTCCCCCTTCTCCCCCTCCCTTTCTCCCTCCCCTTTCTTCCTCTCCCCCCCTTTTCTTCCTCTCCCCCTCCTCTTTCTTCCTCTCCCCCCCTCTCTCCCCTCCTCTTTCTCTCTCTCCCCCTCCTCTTCTTCCTCTCCCCCCTTTCTTTCTCCCTCCCCCTCCCTTTCTTTGTTCCTTTTTCTCCCTTTCTTTCTCCTCTCCCCCCTCCCCCCCCCCCAGCCCTGACTCCCTCCCCCAACCCGCTCCTTATTCCCTCCCTCCCTCTTGCAGTGGTTCCTGGTAAACTGGGGTTTGAAGCTGTGTTTAAGGTTTGAGTTAAAAATGCAGTTTCCTTTTTGAGATCCACATGAATGAAATTACCAGTGGAGACGAACGTGAGGTTAAACTTACAGAATAAAATCTGACTGAATAAATACCTTGGGCGCTGGGGAGGCGTTCAGCGCAGACTGCGGATCTTAAAAAGAACAAGGAATTGGTGCTGACGACTTGAGAGTATAAGTTGTCTTAAAATCAGGAAATGCGCGGTAGTTCTTAATTTTTTTTCAACAAAAAAAACCGCTCACGGTTACCTACGCAGCTAGAATTTGCTCTACTGCGTATTTTTGTGGGGTGGGGAGAGCAATGGTTAAAGCCTTTAAAGTCATTGGTTGGGGGGAAGGTGAGCAACGGTATTGTCTGGTGAATAATGATTTGTCGGGCGATGAGATCACGAGGGTCTGACCTCAATTCCGCCTGTCGGAGACGTTGCCTCTTTTCACAAGTTCTGCTTATCTTAGTAGTTGGGTGTCGGACGCGCTGCTTCCAATCCGCCAAAAGAGGTTAAAGTTTCAGTGCAAGAGACCGCCGTTGAATTGTGGCCATTTCTGTCGTGTGAAGTCTTGATTCAACCCTTGTCATCAATCATTTGGGTTCTCCCCCAACCGCCTCCCCACTTTGGTGCCCTATTGTGTCTTGGGTGTTGCAGTTCCCATATGCTTTAATAAATGATACCGCCAGAGACAGAGATGAGCAGTGATGTCCTGTGGGGGATTTTTTTTTCACAAACTCTAGAATGATCTGCGAAAGGGCTTTAGGTTCCATCTCTTAAAATCTGTTTTTGGGGGGGAACGTAGATGCAAATCTTTCGCTGGAAGAACGTTAGTATTCGATCCAAAACCAGCGGTCGCCGGGAAAGCTTTTTTTTTTTTTTGCGTTTTAGTTAGTATTCGATCATTTATTTTGGGTCCTTTTGATATAGCAACTTGGATCGTGTTGAGATGTCGGGAAGCACTTGACAGGATTTGCAATAAAGTGTAGTAACTGTATTTGTAGGTGACATGGCAGCTGCTTATGGACTTGTGATTGAGAAGATGTAATTTGCTTTTTTTTAATGCTTCCTTCACTTAATACTTGATGCTTTAATAATCCCTTCGCAGCGAGAGTGTATCAGTATCCACGTGGGTCAGGCTGGTGTGCAGATTGGCAATGCCTGTTGGGAGCTGTACTGTCTGGAACACGGAATCCAGCCTAATGGACAGATGCCCAGTGACAAGACCATCGGAGGAGGAGATGACTCCTTCAACACCTTCTTCAGCGAGACAGGAGCCGGCAAACATGTCCCCAGGGCTGTGTTTGTGGACTTGGAACCAACTGTCATAGGTAAATAACACCTGCTTCTGTTAAATACGGTAAAACTTGCAGAGGTTTTACTTTTATAAATCGTATGATTGCTCAGCCAAGTCGTACATTCGCCCGAGTCCCATTCAGTTTCCGATCAAAACAACTTTGATTTCTTCGCCCTACTCGTATTAACCACCAACGTATAACTCCACTCCCCTATCCCACACTTACCTTGATTTTTCCAGAAATGTAGTCTTGACCCGTCACCGCATGCACACTTACCTGCCACAGTGATGAACTACTGCATTAAATTAAGAAGCATATGCAGTGTACATTATTGATTGAATAGACTTGTGCAGTTTTACCCGTAACTCAGACTTCGCGTTAAGTCGTATTAAATGTTCTGGCCCCGACTGATATGATTTGTGTGAGTTTTACTGTACAACATTTTGTTCACGAGTGATGTGCGTGTTGCTCTATTCTCTTTGCTGGAAACATTTTCTGCTCTTGTTTCTCAGATGAGGTTCGTAGTGGCACCTACCGTCAACTGTTCCACCCTGAACAGCTCATCACTGGGAAGGAAGATGCTGCCAACAATTACGCCCGTGGCCACTACACAATTGGCAAAGAGATCATCGATCTGGTCCTGGACAGAGTCCGTAAACTGGTGAGTGTAACGTGAAGCTGCCTTGGTAGCTCACATGGTCTAGTGAGTCTGTCCGCAGTGCGGTTCAGTGGAGTCCTCTATCGTGTAATGGCTAGAGCACTCGCCTTGCAAGCGAGAGGACCTGAGTTCGATTCCCAGCCAGGGTGAAATCTCAGGCAAGTTTCCTCACTCCACACACCTGCTTCTGTTTACCTAGCAGTAAGTGGGAACTCGGTTCTTAGTCGATTGGTGGCTAGCTTTCCAGTGGTAATGATCCCTTCACATATATATTAAATACTAATAATTTGGACACTCAATCCACGATTGTTTGTGGGTCACTGTGGTTTGGCCCACAATATATACAGTCACTACACTTTACAGTATATTCTGTGAAGCTCTTGGGTAAAGTACTGATGGTGAATACCTTTAAGGGAAGTACACAGGATTATATTGAAGGAATTCCACAGAATGTTTAGCTTGTCATTTAGTTAAAGGCTTACTTGAAATCCACTCATTGTCTTCCACAGGCTGACCAGTGCACAGGTCTCCAGGGATTCCTGGTTTTCCACAGCTTTGGTGGTGGCACTGGCTCAGGGTTCACCTCACTGCTGATGGAGCGTCTCTCAGTTGACTATGGCAAGAAATCTAAGCTGGAGTTCTCCATCTACCCAGCCCCACAGGTGTCTACTGCAGTGGTCGAGCCCTACAACTCCATCCTAACCACCCACACTACCCTAGAGCACTCTGACTGTGCCTTCATGGTAGACAATGAAGCCATTTATGATATCTGCCGAAGAAACCTGGACATTGACAGACCAACTTACACCAATCTGAACCGTCTCATTAGTCAGATTGTATCCTCGATCACAGCCTCCCTCCGTTTTGATGGTGCCCTGAATGTTGATCTGACTGAATTCCAGACCAATTTGGTGCCATACCCCCGTATCCACTTCCCACTGGCCACCTATGCACCTGTTATCTCAGCTGAGAAAGCCTATCATGAGCAGCTAACAGTAGCTGAAATAACCAATGCCTGCTTTGAGCCAGCCAACCAGATGGTCAAATGTGACCCACGGCACGGCAAGTACATGGCCTGCTGTCTTCTTTACCGCGGTGACGTGGTACCAAAAGATGTCAATGCAGCCATTGCCACCATCAAGACCAAACGGAGCATCCAGTTTGTGGACTGGTGCCCGACTGGCTTCAAGGTTGGCATCAACTACCAGCCTCCCACTGTGGTTCCTGGAGGTGACTTAGCCAAGGTGCAGCGGGCTGTGTGTATGCTGAGCAACACCACAGCGGTTGCTGAGGCCTGGGCTCGCCTGGACCACAAGTTTGACCTGATGTACGCCAAGCGTGCGTTCGTTCACTGGTACGTGGGTGAGGGTATGGAGGAAGGCGAGTTCTCCGAGGCTCGGGAGGATATGGCTGCTCTGGAGAAAGATTATGAAGAAGTTGGTGCTGAAAGTGGTGAAGAGGAGGAAGAAGGAGAGTATTAATTAATCCTTTCTGTCTTTAGCGCTGTCCTGTTTTTGCTTTCTGTATTCGGATCCTGTGCCTTACTACTTCTGTCCCAACTTCTTTTTCTGTGTTGAATAAAATGTGATCACTGAACACGTTTCCAAATGCGTCCTGGCAGAAATCTTACCTAATTGAAGCGCTCTGGGACCCTCCCCTACGTGAAAGGCGCTTTATAAATGCATGTTGATGTTATAAATAATATTTGTGCTGTAAAGGGGGCTACATTTGGAGATGGTTGGTGGTGGGGTGGGGGGTGGATTTTTTTTGAGACCTGATTTATATTTTGTAGAATTGGAATTCCTTGCAGTGAAGCTTTCCAGGTTTTCTATCCTTTCTATCCCGTGGCTGCTTAAAGGAAGGGAAAGAGGGTGATGTTGGTAATTGTGCAGGGATATAAAACTGCGTTTTATGTAATGCCTTTCATGGCGGGAGGATGTTCCGAGGGGTTGGACAATAGAGGGTTTGCACCTGAGCTGGGAATTGGATTCAGGAGGGTAGGAGCCATGGGGGTGGGGGGAGAGGGGGAAGAGGAGTAAAGGCGTGGTCAAAGAGGAAGCGGGTGGACCTTGAAGGAGACGATGGAAGGGGAGAGGATGGAGTTCCAGCAAGTGAGACACCAGTAGGCTGGGGGCCTGACCGCTGGTGGTGGGGCAGGTAGGGCAAGGGGTGTGAAGCGGGCAGCGTGGTGGGTTTAAGCAGGTCAGAGGAAGACTGGAGGGATTTAAGTGAGGGTGAGGCTGAGGATCTTGAGCTTGATCCTCACGGGCAGGGACGGGCCAACTTGTGCCTGTGTGACTTCTACACCTGCGTATTGTGGTTCATCTTCTGCAGGTTTGCCATTCCCTGTTTTGGGGGAATGGGGATCTAATGGGTGTGGGCAAGAATGAGGGTGTCAGACTCATGGGGGGAGGACATGGTCTGCAGTTTGGTGAGCAGAGAGTTGGCATAGTCAAACCTGGGTGTGTTAAAGCAGTGGCTAAGGGTCTTGACAGCCTGAGGGGAGAGGTAGTGGAGGAGGTTTAACGAGGACACCATTGGTGATTCTCGAGGCACAACTACCGCAACCTTAGCGAAGCAAGTTCAAGCTAATGTCGAATTTAAGCTTCTTTTCCACAGGGAACATCTAATGGGTTCCTGGCGTTTGATCTACAGCGAGGAGGAATAACAAGGATTTTGAACGGAAAGTGCTTCCTCTCAACTTTGCTCCCCAAGGGCATCAATAAGATGCTTTAAAAACCTGGCTCCTGTAATTAAAGTAATAGACTTTTTAAACGAGTAGTGGGAGAGTGTAGCTGCCGGTTTGCGGAAGTAGGGCTGAGTTTCATGTGCCGGTTCGAACGTGTGCACGCAATGTAGTTAGCCATTGATTCAATCACAGTAACCAGTAACCTGTGGGCTTTACTTAGGCCCCGGGCAACCCAGCCTTTTGCCACGTGCTCTGTTTGAGAAAGATCCACAGGCTGCATACAGCCATATTTTTGTGTTTGCCTTCCAGAAACGTAGCAACGTATACACAGCACCTTTTCTGTTGTTTCTGAAGGACGTCTCAAAAGCGCTCGGCGCTGCTGGCTGGATACCTGAGCCGGGTGTGGATTCTGGTCCACCGCAGTATATTTCCATCAGGGGATCGTCCTGCGAAAGTAACTAACCCGTTGTCTAATAAATTCATGTTGTCAGTTGATTGATTGTGTGTTAAGAGTCGATGACAACTGCCTAGGAAACGGCAAAACTGCCGCCCAGCCACTGCTCGGAGCTGCGTGCGTGCGTGTGTGTGTGTGTGTGTGTCTGGTGAGGACAGGATCAGGTTGGATAACTTGACCGCGCTGTCGAGAAACTGAATAATTTAAACGAGGAACATTCGCGTGGCCAAGGTATTCGCGGATCAAAGCGCTCAGTGGAAAGTTCTGGGAGAGGTGAGCTGGAAACGGATTAAAACAAACGGCCTAAAGCGCAGTAACTATTGGTAGTTCGAGAATACTTTCAACACGATTTTAACACGCTCAAGAGGAGGGGGGAGAGCAGCAGCCTACGCAAATCGCACGTTTTTAATTCGGAGGGTAAATTCTTGCTAATTTCTCAACCATCAGTGTTTTATTTTATAAATGAAATGAATATAAATATATAAAAATGAATATAAATGAAAATGGTAATCATCCTTGCAGTTAGAGTATATATATATGTATATGCAATGGGACTCCCTGCAATCGGAAGTGAGTAATATATATATGTATTACTTTAATAAACTTAGTGCATCCAAGTGGGTCTATCTCTGAGAATTTCCACGTGTAGGTAGGGACGGATGCAAGGATTCCTCAGCTTGGTTTGGATACTCTTAAGCCCGGTGATGGGTTTCCGCGTGCGTCAGACACCCGGCTGACCCCCCTCCGCCAAAAAGTACCCCTGAAACGGAACTCTTGCCAAGACAGCAGTGGGTTGACCCGAGCTGTCGTTCTGTGACTGGACACTGGGAGGTGTGGAGGAGCAGCGTGGGGTTAACATCCCCTCATTAATTTACCCCACACCTTTCTCTCTCCTGCAGAGAATTAACTGTCCTTCATAATAATAATGATGATAATAATGCTGGTATTTGATATAGGGCCTTATCATGTCGTTGAGACGTCTCAAAGCGCTTCACGGAATATACTGTTTGGTGGATGAAACGCAGCAGCCAATTGAACACGGCAGTGTCCCACAAACAGTCGTGGATTGAGTCACTAAATTATTATTCATATTTTATACCTGGGTAGATTCATTCAAGAATTATTATTATTATTATTATCAACCTTCACCTGAATTACTTCGAACCCTGACCGCCTATGGCGGCGCAGATGGGGTACAGCAGGCCAGGGAATGGGCGAGGGGGGCGAGATTGTGCAGGTTTCGCCCACAAATATACAGTCAATTCACTTCACGGTATATTCTGTGAAGCGCTTTGAGACGTCTCGTGAGACGTGATCAGGCGCTGTATCAAATACAAGGATTATTATTTCATTGTGTGACCTTGCTCGCTCCCCTTTCAACCTCCAAAACGTGGGGGACAAAACGTGGGGACAAAGGAAAGCTCCATCAATGGTTTCTTTGCAAAACAGTGACCTAAATAGTGAACAGCAATTTTCTCAAAATGCAAATACAGGGCTGTGTGTGTGTGTGTGTGTGTGTGTGTGTGTGTTCCTGGTAAACTCAGACCTGGAAGAACAAAGCTCAAAGCTTTTACGATGCAAAGAGTTATTTGCAAATGTGTCTGCAGCCAGGTTCCTGAAATGGAATGGTGGCAATTATACCACAGAACAAAGAGCTTTTGTCATCGTACACATCTCCTCTGGCAGCAGGGAGGTGTCCCACTCTGCTCCTGTTCACCCTGCAACCCAGAGCCCTGATGGGTAGGGTGGTCCTAGCTGGGCAAGCAGTGGGCAAGCTTGCCAGACAGTGCTGTCGATGGCAAGCGAGGTGGTTTTCGCCAGTTAAGACACTCCAGTAGTCACCCCAACGCACACTCTGGGAACTACTGCAAACCCCTGTACCCGATGTTCGCATTATTTATTGTGCTATTTTTTTCTTAGCGTAGTGTGAGTTTGACGAAGACCGTGAGGAGCTTCAGCGCCCTCACTAGCCTGGGATCGTAGAAACACAGGAACAGGAGGAGGCCATTCAGCCCCTCGTGCCTGTTCTGCTATTTTATTAGATCATGGCCGATCTGTACCTCAACTCCGATTTCCCTCCCTTAGCCCCGTATCCCTTGATACCCTGACCTAACAAAATCTATCCATCCCAGGCTTTAGGGCAAGGGAGAGAGTTCCAGATGTCCTCTCCTCTTTTGGCGAAAAACTGCCTCCTGATTTCACTCCTTAAATGGCCCGGCTCTAATGTTAAGACGATGCCCCAATTGTTCTGGATTTCCCCCATCAGAAGGAATAGTTTCTCTTTTGGTTTGTGCCGATTTTCCCGCATGGGCATCCTTGGCCATCCTGTGGATTCCTGGAGCTCAGAGGGTTAGAGCACTCGCCTGGCAGGCGAGAGGACCTGGGTTTGATCCCCCGTCAGGGCGAAACATTGGGCAAGCTTCCTTTTACTCCGCACGCCTCCGGTTACCCAGCAGTAAGTAGGAGCACGGTTGTTAGTCGATTGACGGATCGCTTTTTTTCCGGGGGTGATAATCCCTTCAAAAAACAAAATAATAAATTTGGTCACTCAATCCGCGACTGTTTGTGGGGACGCTGCTGTGCGCAATCGGCTGCCGCGTTTCGCCCGCAAAATCTACAGTCGATTCACCTTACAGCGTATCCCGTGAAGCGCTTTGAGACGTCTCGAAGACGCGATAAGGCGCCTTATCGTACGCGGGCATTATTATTATTAGTTTAGGGGGGACGGTGGGAGCTGAGCGAGGTGAAGAGTTCAGGGGAGAGAAGAGAGATACAGCGAACGGTGATCACTTTTGTGACTATGCAACTGAGCTGACACACACAAGCTGCAAATCACAAAAATGACACCGGCAGCTGGCGAGGCTAATCCCGCGGTCCTGGAGACAAACTCTCTGGGAATGTGACCCGTGGGGTCAAACAGGCGGCGGTCCCAGCTCTCCAAGGGAGGGACACGCGGGGAAGAAAAGGAGGTGATGGGGGGCTCAAGCATCAAGCCCGAGAGAAATGCCAAAACCCTCGTCCGACTGAGCCTTCTTGTTGAAGACATCAATCCAGAGAGATGCCAAGTCATTGACTTTTGACGGGAAAGTTTGGAGGCGCTGGTGTTGCCCCGACTGGTGAGAGCTTGAGAGACGAAAGGCGCAGATGCTGGAATGGAAACAGGAGTCACCGGGACCGTTTCAGGTCGGACCGCTACCAAAGGACCTAAAATGTTAACTCACTTATCCTCTCTCCGTCGCTGCTGCCTGATCTGCGGAGTGTTCCGTAGAAACAGGAGGAGGCCATTCAGCCCCTCGAGCCTGTTCCGCCATTCGATAAAGATCACGAGCTGATCTGTACCTCAAGTCCGATTACCCGCCTTCGCCCCGTATCCCTTAATTACCCGGCCCCTTCCGCAGTATTTTGCCACCGGTTTTAGTCCTGATCGCTCGAGACATTTTGCACGGTGCCTGGTAAATCAAATTAGCTTTGTTTCGGGGTGTGGGGGGGGGCGGGGGGTTGTGTGGCCACAATTAAAACGCGTGTGGCAATTGAAAGAGCTGGGTTAATCTGCGGCTAATTCTTCTGGAATTCTTTCTGGTAGCCGATGGTTTTTTTTGTGGAGGATGGGAGGGAGGGTGAAATAATTATTCCCCTTTCTTCCATCGCCTCTGGTGTGACTGATTGTAGGAGGAGGGGGAGGTGGGGGGGGGGGGTGGGGGGAGAATGAATGAAAGAAATTGCTTTAAGCAGCGATGGTAGTGAGCAACCTGTGTGTGTGTGTGTGTGTGTGTATCGCACAGTCTCTGGGGAGACGGTTGCGTAGGTTACTGAAAGGAAGGAGAAGCCACTTGCGTTAACCCTCAGAGTTGAATCTGAACCCCGGCCATTCATTCTGGCTTCCCCTGTTTCTTTTAATGAAATAACTTTTCTTTTCTTTTATTGGTCTCTCTTCCCTTCCCCCATTCCCCCCCTCTCCCCCCACCCACCGCTACCCTCTCCCCGCCCCCAGACAAAATCGCTCGAAAAAAAAGAACGAGAACTCGCGCCCTTCGCGCAGGTATTAATAAAATAATAATAATAATCCTTGCATTTGGATACAGCGCTTTTCACGCCTTCTCGACGTCTCAAAGCGCTTCGCATTAATATTAATAATAACAAATAATAATCCTTGCACTTAAGTGCCTTATCAGTTACCACCTCGTTGAGACGTCTCACAGCGCTTTACGCAATATATTGTAAGGTGGATGGACTGTGTGTTCTGTGGGCGAAACATGGCAGCCAATTGCGCACAGCAGCGTCCCACAAACAGACGTGGGTTGAGTGACCAATTATTTTTCTGGAGGGATTATGACCCCCGGAAAGCGACCCGCCAACCCACTAACAACCGGGTTCCTACTTACTGCTGGGTGAACTTGCCTAAGGTTTCGCCCTGTCCGGAAATCAAACCCGAGTCCTCTTGCGAGACGAGTGCTCTAACCGACACACTACGGGACACTTTATATCGGGCTCTGTCTCGGAGCGCTCGCGGGTACAGTGGTAACGTGCCTGTGAAATCGGTGGTCTGCGGCAGCTTTTGGAAGACGTGTTACTGACACCGCAGGCTGCGACAGCAATCATCACATTAAACTGTCCCTCGTTCCGCTGGCAGCCCTCGGCAATGTTTATCTGGTACGAACGGGAAGGGGATTAGCTTGGGAGCCAGAGAGGACTTGTGTTTTTCTAATCGGACCCAAATGTCCGATCAACACTCTACTGCCAGATGGTCCAGATTAGCGAGCGCTAGTGCCTCTTATTGCTGTTGTCTGGCACGTGGCGTTGCTCAGTATTCGGTCGTTAGATAACAATTGGGTGCTTGTCCCCTGGGTGTTTATAGTAACCCATTCATTTGATACCTACAGCGCGTTGTCACATCATTCAAACGTCTCGAAAGTGCTTCACCGGACACACGGCGTTAAACAACAACAATAACAATAAATCACACATGTATAAGCGAGTGTCTGTCACGTCGAAAAGATGTCCCAGGGCGCTGGACAGTCAGGGTTTTTTGGGGTCCCGAGTTGGGGGTCAGAGGGGTTGGAGGGTAGGGGTGGGGGGAGGGCAGGAGGGGGGCCGAAGGCGTGGTCAAAGTGGAAGGTCTTAAGACGGGGTTTGAAGGAGGCAAGAGAGGGGGGTGTGAGGCTGAGGGATTGAGGGATAGAGTCCCAGAATGTGGTTCTCCGATCCCCAGCTTTCACCTTTTGATTACCGTGGGGTCAGATCGCTCCATGTCAGGAGTTTGAGCTCACGGTCTAGGCTCACGCTCCAGTATAGCGCTGGGGTGTGGGGGGTGGTTGGGGGAAAGGGGGAACCAGGGGGCTGCATTGTTGGCGGTGCCGTCTTTCGGATGAGAGGTTAAACTGAGGTCCCATCTGTACCTGTTCAGGAGGACATTGAACATCCCACGACGCTACCCAAAAAGAGAAGGGACTTTCTCGCTCCTGGTGTCTTGGCCAACGATCAAATCAGATACAAATTGGCGCCTCTATCACCTCGGAAGGACGTCTCAAAGCGCTTCGCAGGATTTACTGCGAATTGGAGCGACTGAATGTTTCGCAAGCAAACGTGGCAGACACAAAGAGCGAGTGACCGGTTCGATTCGGAGGATTCAAAGGCCACCGCGAAGGGTTAATGATCTTTCAGATGCGTGAATTTTGTCTCTGTGCCTCTTTCACTGCTCTCGTTCTCTTTCAATTCAGTCGGCTTCCCTCACCTGCCTCTGCCACCTTTATCCTAACTCTCTCCCTGTCTACACAATCTGCGTCTCTTGAGCTGTTGAGTGTGTGTGCGTGTGTCTGCTTTTAGCAGATATGTCTCCCCTCCCCCTCCGCCCCCCCCCCCCACACACCCCACCAAACTCCCACCATCTCCATCCTTTCCATTTCAAAAGGCTCTGCGAGTTTTGATTGACACACCCTCGGCTGATTCAGACCAGGGGGATTAAGGGTCTTGAGACCCTGACAAAGGAGAGAAAGGTTCAGAGAAATCTGTCGCCAATTCAAGGCTTAGAAATTGCCATAACCTGACAAAGCAGCCCTCGCTTTAGAGAGCTTGGCTCCGGCTGTGAGGTTTAGCAATGCCCAGGATCTCACCACTCATTGTCGCTCGCCTCACCTCTGTCTCTCCTGATGTTCTCTAGGCTTTTGCTGAAAATTGGGGGTGAGGGGGTTCCTGTAGCTCAGTGGTTAGAGCACTCTCGCCTCGCAAGCGAGAGGACCTGGGTTTGATTCCAGGGGCGGGCAGGGCAGGGCAGGGGGCGAAACATTGGGCAAGTTTCCTTACTCCACACACGCACGCGCGCGCACGCGCCTCTGGTTACCCAGCAGTAGATAGGAACCCGGTCGTCAGTCGATTGGCCGATCGCTTTTATGGGGGTAATAATCCCTTCAAAATCAATCCACGGTGTCTGTGCGGGGAAACTAACGGGGGGGGGGGGGGGATGTGGTCCTAGCTGGACAAGCAGCGGGAAAGCTTCCCAGACAGCAATGTCAATGGCAAGCCGTGTGGGGTTAGCTGGTTAAACCCCAACACTCTAGGCTCCCCCACCCCCGCCCCCCACCCACCACCCCCTCCCCTCAACAACACAACAGCAAAATTCCATTTGTATAGCCCTTTCACATCAAGAGGACGTCCCAAGGTGCCCAAGGCACTGGACAATCAGCGTTTCGGACTCTTGGCTCTTGCCACCCTGGACCTAATACTTCTCGGAATTAGGTCAGCAGGGGGCATCCCTCCAGGGAGAGAGAGAGAGAGAGGAGAGAGAGAGAGAAAGTGTGCATGCATTGCATTCCAGACACATGCAATTTCCTTGTGTAATAAAATGGATCATAATCCTCCTCGAATTTAATATAGCGCCTTGTCACGTCTTCGAGACGTCTCAAAGCGCCTCACTTCCCTGTAGAGCGAATCGACCGGTCATGTGGGCGAAACGGTGGGTTGCAATGGAACGCTCAGTCTAGATTGGATGCTCTTAAGAGTGGGGATGGGTTTCTGCAAGTATCAGACGCCCACCCGGCTGACTGCTCTGCACTGCCTCCCCCACCCCACGCTCTGGAACTCTCTCAAAATCCCATCGTCCCTCGTGGCCTTGAAAACCCCGCTCGAAACTTATCTCTTTGGCCTTGCTTGTATTTGACAGCTTCCTCCTTACCTCCTACGATCCACAGTCTCGCTTTGAGATGTTCATCCTGCACAGGAACAAGAATCACAAGAGTCAGCCATTCAGCCCCTCGAGCCTGGTCCACTATTCTATTGGATCCATGACTGATCTGTACCTCAGCTCCATTTACCCGCCATTGGCTCCATATCCCTTGAGCCCCTGACCTAACAAATAGCTGTTGGTGTCTGTCACAAAAATTCCAATTGACCCAACAACCACAGCTTTTGGGGGAGAGAGTTCCAGATTTCCACAACCCCATTGGTGTGGCATCGATCGTTTACTTTGTGGCTGTTTGTGGGACGTTGCTGTGTGTTTGCGTGTGAAATTCGCTGAACATGGTAGCAACACCAACAACAACAACATGATTGCATTTATAGAGCGCCTTTCACGTCGAGAGGACGTCCCAAGGCGCTGGGCAGTTGGGACGGGGCCCGAGCAGTGGGGGGGAAATGGTCAGGGTGAGGGGAGGGAAGGGAGGGAGCGAGGAGGGGGTAGAGAGTCGAGAGGGGAGCTGAAGGCACAGTCGAAGAGAATTTCCTGTGGAGTATTTCAATGTTACAGGAGCTGAATAATAATAATAATAATAATAATAATAATAATAATGGTTGCATTTGTTACCATACTTTGTCCCATCGAAAGGACATCTCAAAGCGCTGTGTAATGGACTGACTGAATTTGCGGGCAATGTCCCACAGGAATGTCCCACAAACATCCATGGAGTGAGTAACCGATTTTATTTGGGGGATTGTTGGCCAGGACACCGGGAGAGAGAGGAACTCCCTTCTCTTTTCAAAGAGCGCCCTGAGATATCTAACATCCACCTGAACCGGCAGACGGGACCTGGGTTTAACGTCTCATCCAGAAGACGTATAAAAATTGGGGGTTATTTCGTCATTATTCTGCGTGAGCTAACTTTCCTGATGGCTGCTCTGGCTGTCGTGGCCTCTCACGCTCTGTGTGTTATCTTTCCTCGTCCCAACTACAGTCCGTGAGTGAGATTTGCTACGGAAAGTTCCATATCAATATTGGATTTAGGTGTGTTAATAGCTGGGACTTAGAAGAATAGGTAAGTGGGAGGCGTGTAGAGTCGTGATAGTAATCCTTACGTTTGACGCAATGCCTTATCACCTCGAGGCATCTCAAAGCACTTCAAAGGATTTACTATAAAGTGGAGTGACTGTGTATTTTGTAAGCGGATGGGGTTAAACCAATTTGCACACAAGCAATATCCCACGAACAGCCATGAAGTGAGTAACAAATTTTATCCAGGGGGGTCCAGGGTTTTTTTTGGGGGGAGGGTTTGAGGTGAGGGGTTGGACAAGAGAGAGGGAGGGAGAAACTCTCTTTTCGAGTAGCGCTGAGGGAGATCTTTAAGGTCCACCTGAACAGGGCATACGCGGGGAGTGAGGCTCAACGTCTCAGTCGAACAACGGCTGTGCCTACAGATGCTTTGGCCTTTTGAGGCCAAACAAACCACCCATTAGGCCCCAAATTGAAGGCAGTTATAGCCTGGACACCCACTCAATTGCCTACAAAACACCCAGTCACTACACTTTACAGTAAAATCCCGTGAAGCGCTTTGAGACGTTCTCTGGGCGGGTGAGAGACTGAATAAATCAAGCATAAGGGACGAACAAGTATTCGGAAATAGGTTGACACAGCTCTCATAGGCTAAGACCGGGTGAAATTTCGTGGCACAGGTGTCCGAGTGTTGTTGGCAGCAACTATATGAAAAGTGAATCGAAATGGGGTGACTATTCGGGTTCGTGGAGAGGGGTAGGTGTTCAGAGCCAGATAGTCTGTTAAATTTGTTCGATTGAGATATCAATCTGTTTATCTCTCTTAAGGTGTAAAAATGTTGGTTTGAGTGCTTTGGGTTTACGGCTTTTTTGTGAGATTTTGTGAGTTAATGGGTTTTATGAAGGATTGATTGAAGGAGGTCATTCTCTTAGTCAATTAGGAGTTGAGTTAGTCAAAGTATGGAGAAATGATTGAGTAAAAAAAATCACATTTGGGGCATAAAGGAGATGGGAGTGGAGTTATAGGACAGTTGTTGAGTTTTGGAGTTTTAACTAACATTTTACTTTAATATCACTAATTATAAAAACTCAGAAGAGAAGGAGCGTGACAAGGCGCTGTATCAAATGCGAGGATTATTATTATTATTGTTATTATATTATTAAAACTTTGCGGTGACATTGCTGCAAATTGTCTGCCGCAATCACCTACAAAACACTTCACAGTAAATCCTGTGGATCGCTTTGAGACAACCTCTTGACATGAATAGGCGATGCATCAAATACAAGGATTATTAATTCTCAAAGCGCACCATAATAATGCCTGGAAACATGCCCATACATACATTATATATATATATATATAACATATACTCCACGGCTGTTTGTGGGGGACGCTGCTGTGCGCAATTGGCTGCCGCGTTTCACCCACAAAACACACAGTCAGTTCACTTTACAGCGTATCCCGTGAAGCGCTTTGAGACGTCTCGAAGACGTGATAAGGCGCTGTGTCAAATGCCGGGATTATTATATATATGACTCTTTCACCAGGGGATAAAATTGTGAAATGTACCCACCGTGAAGGCAGTTATTCGGAGGCTTTGACTCCAAACCATCCACACGCACGTCCTAATCACAAGCCGAGGTGTGGGCCTGGCGAGAATAGAGAAAGGAGAAGGTATCAACTGTGGGGAAAAGAAACAGACAGAGATAATAATAATAATAATAATAATAATAATAATAATAATAATCCTTGACCCAGCGCCTCATCAAGTCTTCGAGACGTCTCAAAGCGCTTCACGAGATACGGCGTAAAGTGAATTGACTGTGTATTTCGTGGGCGAAACAATGATACAATGAAGATGCGAGAACGATCGCGGGGCGGGCGAGGGAGTGGGAGGGAGGGGAGGGGGGGGGGGGAAATGGAGGGATGAATGGATGGATGGCGGGAGGGTGGGAGGGTTGAGAATTCAAGGCACGAAAAAATCCAAGACGCAAGACAGGTTTAGGCGATGGCTCGGTCGCGCGACGTTCGAGGTTCAATTTACGGATATCTTTTTTTGCAGACGTAAGAGAATAAACATCTTGTCAAGAAAAAGACTTACCCCCGAAGAGGAGCACTCAGTCTGTGAACTTCTGAACTCAACCTCTCTCTCTGTCTCTCTCTCTCTGTCTGTCTGTCTGTCTGTCTGTCTCCCTCTCTCTCTCTCTCTCTGTCGTGTCTCTGACGGAAATAAGTGGCATTTTTTTTCCGCCTCTTTTCCTTCTTTTTGTGGAAAAAAAAACAACTCACGGTTACTAATTCCCCATTTGGCAAGAAAATGCCTGATCTCCTCCCAGCCGCCCCCCACCCCCCCCCCACCCCACCCCACCCCACCCCCCGCTCGCTCACAACCCCTTGCTTTAATCTGTGAAGAGCAGCTTTTTTTTGTGCGATGGGGGGTGTGGGGGGGAACTGGGTTTTAAGGAAGGGGACTGCCTCGCCAACCTTGCCCTCTCTCTCCCTCTCTCGCTCTCTCTCTCTCTCTCTCTTTCTCTCGCGCTCCCCCTTCTTAAGACTCACTTCCCCCCCCCCACCCTCCGCCATAAGAGAAGGGAAAGGAGGTTTAAGTCTGTGGGAGAGGATGGATCCAGTTACCCACCACTGCCTACGATGGTCATTGCCTATTTCTGATCTCCCTCTCTCTCTCTCTCTCTCTCTCCCCCTCTCCCTCTCCCCCTCTCTCTCCCCTCTCTCTCTCGCTCTCTCTTTCCCTATTCATCTTTGCTGACCACGTCACATCAAAGTGGTTGCCACGACAACCCTCTCGATATATATTGGAGAGGACTAGAGGTGCAATTTCCATGTCTCTCGCTCTCTCTCTCTCTCTCCCTTCCTCCCTTCCCCCCACCTCTCTCGCTCTACTCTCTCTCTCTCTATTACTCTATCGCTCTCTCACCCTATCTTTCTTTTCCTTAATTAATCTGCCTCCTGCATCCCTTTCCCTGGGGGGAGGGTGGGAGGTGGTGGGGGTGGGAGGTGGTGGGGTGCGGGAAAGGGATGGAGATATAGAAGAAGCCCGGGAGCGGGCTTGGTTGGTTTGGGGTGGTGGAGGGGGGGGGGGGTGATGGGTGGGGGTGAGACGTCCCCCCCTTTGGGAGGTGGGCGGGCGGTGGGGGGGGGCTTCGCCAGTGACCCTGTGTGGCGACACCCCCATTCTGCCCCTGTGAGCAGAACCTCCTGACAAACGCATGAATGATGCCTTTTGTTGAGGAGGTGCGGGTCAGAGAGGGTCAACCGCAGAGTTTTGTATCTTTCTTTTTAAATAATAATCGCCGCTCTGCTCCAGACCACATCAATAGTCCAGCCCGGTACGGCCCACATTAGCCCCCTCCTCTCCCACCCCCCCCACCGCCCCCCACTCCCCTCCTCCCTTCCCCACAGACAAAACCAACCCTTAAGAAAGGCGGACAACCTTTCACCTCCTCCACAATGACAACCCGAGCATCACTGACCCTATTTCTCTCTCTCTCTCTCTCTCTCTCTTTCTTTCTCTTTCTCTCACTCTCTCCCTCCCTCACATACGTAGATTTTCAAATGAAACGCCGGAAGATAAATGACTTGACTCCGACAGGGTTTAGGGCTGTAGCCCCCACTTCCCACTGCACGGAACTCTCTCCCTTTAAAAGCAATATCAAAGACGGATTTCGCTGAAACCGGCGACAATTTTAGGGCGACGACATATTCCCCGAGTCTAAAGCGACCCTTTTAACCCCCCCCCACCACATTCCCTCACCCCTCCAACTCTTCCCCCCTCCACTCCACTCCAAAACCCCCGGTGCCTATTTTGTAGGTAAACGTAGCAACCAGTTCAGGCACAGAAGAGTTACACAAATAGTCATAAAGTGACTGGGCGATTTGCCTGGCCAGGACGCAGGGAACGCAATTCCTTTGCAATCACTGGCAAGCTTTCCCCCCACCCCCACTTCCGCTGTCCAGCCAGGACCACCCTACCCGTTAGGGCTTTGGAGGATTCCCTGCCAATGGGGACATTGACTGGTCTGCCCTTCCAACTCGTCAACAACAACTTGCATTTATATAGCTTCCCGGAGGGCTTGACTGTGGTGGAGTCTGACCCCGAGCCAGGGGGAGAGGCGAGGAGACCGTTAGCATGATTCAAAAGGGGCTGGATTTGAAGGTGGGAGGGAGGGAGGGAGGGAGCAAGGCCAAGGGATTGAGGGAGTGATTGACAAGAGTTTCGGGGCATAGTGGGTGAAGGCACGGCCACCGATGGTGGAGCCGAGGGGGTGAGGGACGAACAGGAAGGCCGGAGCTGGCCGAGCGGAGGTGGCGGAGTTGGGTGGGGGGGGGGTCAGCAAATCGGAGAGGAATCCAGTCACTGGACGCTGGACAGTCAGGATAAAGACCCATTGCTCTATAAATGTAATTTGTTGTTGTTCTTGTTCAGGTTACGCGTCTCCAATGCGGTCGCACATCACCGGTGATCCTCTCTACATTCCCTGGAGCTCATATCAATTGGTTACCGATGTCCTCTTCCGTCTTACCCACTAAACCACAGACAAAGGCAAACAAATTTGGGCTTGAAATTTTAGTTTCCCCCCCACCACCACCCCCGTTACGCCCACCCCCCCCCCGACCCCACCCCCTATCCTGCTCTCCCCCCGCCTTTCCGTCACACACACAAAGCTGAGTTATCCCCGAGCTGTCGCTGTACGATGTGAGCAAAAAATCGTGATACCATTACAATGTCTAATCAGCCCTCAAAGAAGAAATGATGATATATATTTTTCTCAGATAATTGGGTGAGTCGTCAAGACTTTTTTGGTCACCCGGTATTTATGCGTTAAAGAGAAAAAGGCAGTGACCCACCATGTTACACACCGGATGCCCCCATGGTCTTGATGGGTGGGTGTGGGGGTGGGAGGGCGGAGGATTGCGTGAGTGGGTGGGGTGGGTGGGGGGGTGGGGGTGCCAGTCTTGGTGGAGGGATGTTGACCTGATCACACTCATTGGCCTTGGGCTGAAGGGCCACATCTGCCCGAAGAGAGCAAGGGAGAGAGAGAGAAAAGGGGGAGAGAGAGAGAGAGAGAGAGAGAGGTCGTAGAGGTCCTGTTCGTCACAACTCATATGTATTCAGGAAACGTCTCAAAGCAATAAATCATAAAGGTTTTATCAACGAGACGAAACCTGTCAGCTCTCAGTTCCTCGGGACACCAACCAGGTGCTTCATCTGAGTCGGGTCAGGAGAAGAGGGTGGGGGGTGAGCCCTCTCTCTCTCGCTCTCTCTCCACATCAGTAAGGCCTCGAAACTGGTCCTTTATTTCTTTAATGACTGGAGCGTCGAGCGGGTTCCGAGGGGCAGGGGTTAGCCCAACAGCCCAGCGCGGCTACCCGAAGCCGAGCGGAGTGGGCGCCCTCGCCTTGCCCCACCGGGCGCAGAGGACGTCTCAAAGGGCGTTGAGTGTTCCGAGACGCCGTCCGGCTCGAAGGAGCTCTGTGTTAAAATGCGAGCTGTTGTTGTTGTGGTGGTCGCGGCACTTCACAGGGGTTTTTTTTTTTGGGGTGGGGGGGGGGGCTTGTCCCCGCGGGTGAACTCGGCCTCCGATTAATTCGATGCCAGGGAAGAGACGTTGAGAATTTTACGTCTAACGCACAGCGCCTTTCGCGCCGGGAGGACATCCCGATCCTGGCTTCGGGGGGGGGGGGGGTGGTGGTTGGAGGGGTGCGGTTGAGGGGGTTGGGGTTGGAGGGGGAAAGATGCCAGAAAGAGCCCAGTCGAAGATCTGGGGGAGGGGAGGGAGAGAGAGAACGAGCGAGCGAGGTGGGAAATCTCCCCTCCCCCACCCCCCACCCCCCCACCCCAAAAAAACAGCCTCGATAAGCAAAAGTCCGTGTTATTCAAGACCGTCAGCCCGATTGGGCCGCCTCGAGGAGGGGCCGGGCCGTCGCCACGACAACCCAGCGAAAGCAAGAGGCCCCGTTACCGCGGCAACGGGGGAAAAATGGCCTCATTTCTATGCTACGTCGATTGAGATCCGAGCGAAAACCCGAGGCCGGATTTCCTTACCTGATGCCGGTTGAGCGCTCTCTCTGTCTCTCACCCCCTCCCCCCACCCCCACCACCCCCACCAACCCCACCAACCCCCCACTCATCACCTGTAGTGTTCAGTCCAACCTGAGACAGTCTTTGAAGCCTCATCACGTTCGGTCTTCTGCCCCCACGCTCCCCCTCCCCTCCCTCTGCTCTCCCAATCCCCCCCCCAACCACCGCCCCCGACCCATCTCATCTCATAATGGGGTATCTCTTCCCCCCACCCCCTCCCCATCGCCCTCACTGAGCAGGAGAGGGGAGGGGGGGAACACTGGTCGAGCAGGTTCCTGTGGACTAAACAGTGAGCAGCAGCTCAGATCTGCAGCCTGGCCTGGTCCCGGGTTAATCATTCTTGACCATAAATCAGCAGCCGGGAGCTTGGAATTTCCCGACGCCTTTCATCCCCGAGGTCCGTCCGACTCAATCCTCCGGGAAGTGCTTGCGCCGCCCACAAAACAACACGGTCACTCCACTCCACTCCGCGCGCGGCGAGTCCCGCCATCGGAGACAGCGAGTTGCGCCGTGGGACCTTTTGACGTCCGGAGCAGGCAGGCGGGGACCCCGTCTCGTCCGAGCGAACCTATCTGGCGATGAGGACGTGGGACGCTTCGCCAGAAACGGTGGTTGACGCGGAGTCCGCGATAGCATTCAATAAACGTCAATTATTCGACAATAATAATAATAATAATAATGTAATATCGCAATGACAATCCTCGCATTTGATACAGCGCCTGTTCAGCGACACCCCAGAATCTCCCGGGAGGAAGTGTAGTGACTGTGTGTTTTGCCAATTTTGCGCCCGGCAGCAGCAATGAAGGGCGGGATCAATTTTATTTGAGGGATTGCCGGTTTCTTGTTGGAATCGTGCCACGAGATGTTTAACGTCCACCAGTTTGACAGATGCTTTGGATGAGACGTGAAACCGAGGTCCCAGCTGTCTGTTCAAGTGGATGTTAAAGATCCTGTGGCGCTAATTGGCAGCCAAACCAACTCTCTTGTCGAGCGGAAGGGAAGCCAACGGAAGAGTCCTTGGGTAGACTGCCCCTTGGTGGCCAGGACACGAACTCAGTCTGAAGGCTCGAGGAGCAAATTGCGTTAGGCTCTGGTCTGAAAGAGGAGAAGGAGAAAAGAAAGAGAGAACGAAGAAGGATAGAGAGAGAGAGAGAAAAGGAAGGAAGGAAGGAAGGAAGGAAGGAAGGAAGGAAGGAAGGAAAAAAAAGAGAGAGAAGGAACGAAAGAGCGAGACAGATAGACAGAGAGGGAAAAGATAAGGAGAGAGAAGGAACGAAGGAGGGAAAAGAGAGAAGGAAAGCGAGAGAGAGAAAAAGAAAGAAAGCAAGCAGCGAGGGAGGGAGGGAGGGAGGGAGAGAGGGAGGGAGGGAGGGAGACATCTGAAAGACAAGTAGGCATGAAGTGAATGACCAATATATCGGTGGGATTATTTGAGGAAACTCCCTTCTCTTTTCCCAGCCGCGCCGCAAGATCTTTAACGTCAGCCTGAACAGAGCACAGACAATGGCGGGAGAGGGGTGGGGGGGTGGGGGGTGGACGGGGGGGGGGCTGCATTGTCAGGGAAATTTAGCAATAACAAAAAAGCCCACCACAGCTTTACAATGAAACGTGTGATGGCTGATCCCATCCCAAACAAAAATCTTTGTCCTTCTCCATGGTTTAAGATCCTAAACGAGTTCTGCCCTGGTTTACACGCTGCTGACCCCACCCCACTCCCCCACTCCCCCTCCCCCCTACCCTCCTCCTCCTCCCTGAAGGGTTGAAGACCTGGAGATGAGCTGGTCTGACAGATGGCCTTTGCTTGGGGTGGGGGGGTTGGGGGCGTAGGTGGGTTCCTGGCAGCTGAGGAACTGGGTCCCCTCTTCCCCCCCCACCCCCCCCCCTCTCCTCTCTCCCCTCTCTCCCCACCCTGTGAGGGAGCAGGGGAGAGTGGGAGCAGAGCAGGGGAGCAGGGCGGGTGGAGATGGATATAATCACCCCCCCCCCCCCCGCCATGGCACTTGCCCTTCGTCAGAAAGATGTCCATTGGCGCTGGACAGTCAGGGGCTTTTGGACCCAAGCTGGGAGTTGGAGGGTGGAAGGCAGTGGGGGGGTTTGGAGGGTGGGGTGGAGGGCGGGAGAGGGGGTTTGGGGTGGGTGGGTGTGAGTGTGGCCTAAGGCACAGTCGAACGAGTTGCGGTCAAAGCATGAATGAGGTGAAGGCAGGGAGGGTGTGATGGGGAGAGGGTGGAGGGGGCTGGATGTGGGCTGTGAAGTCTGGCAGCGAGGTCTGAAACGTGAGTCAGTCTGACACGGGAGCGAGGAATCTGTCAAACTAACACGGTTGAGCTCACGGGTCAACACACCACCGGGGCTGAGGAACACTGTGACGGTTGTTCACATTCCCGCAATAAAACATCTGGGAATCACTCCCAACACAAAGCTATTTTACCTTCCTTATCATTGGGTTAACTTTTGGTCACTTATTAACCAGGATTCCCACCTCCACTGTTGAGCTCTCAAAATACACAGTCACTACACGCCGCGGGTGTATCCCGCGAAGCGCCTCGAGACGTCTCGAAGACGTGATAAGGCGCTGTATCAAGCGCAAGGATTATTATTAGTATTATTCAGCCACTGCTAAGCAATCCGAGACTCCGTCTGTTGCGTGGACGGTGCTACGTACATGCAAGTTGTTGTTGTTGTTGGTTTAGGGGGGGGGGCGGCAGCTCCGTTGTTGTTCCCTCGCTGTGTCGTGGGCGTTGGACTCAGGCAGGAACCAGGACCTCAGCCCTACCCCTCGCTGCGATGATTAAAATGGGTCAAAGGCTTTGATGGTGGGGTCCTCGCACAGAGCTCTTTGTTCGCACAACGAAGGCTTTATCTCCCATCGCTGGTGCCCTCTGACACACACTGCCAGGACCGCCCGGGCTGTTCCCAAGGCAACAGCCAAAGGCAGAGCAAACCCTGGCCTGTTGACAGGCAGTAGAAGGATGGCTTCATCTTAATGAGTGTCCAGTGTGAGGGGAAGGGTGGGGAGGGGAGTCGGGGGGGGGAGAGTGGGGAGGGGGAGATTATTCTGAGAGTCAACCCACTCAGCTCCTGTTAACCCCGCAGCCAAAGCACTAACTAACGAACTAACTAACTAACTAACGGGGAGGGTGGTCCCAGCGGGACAAGCAGCGGGAAAGCTTAGCCAGACAGCGCGCTCTCTCTCAGTGGCCGAGCTATGTGTGGGTTTAGCTGGTCAGACCCCAGTAGTCACCCCAACGCACACTCTGGGCTCCCCCCACCGCCCCCCACACAAGCCTCGGCTCTGGCTTAGTAGGTCATTTAGTTCATGGCTGTGTGTGAATTGAATTGGTTGCCCCGTTCGTTCACAGAACACACAGTCACTACACCTGCTTTAAACGTTTTCCACCGTCTGAGATGATTTGACGTGTCGAGGATGATCTGACGGGGTGGGACCTGGCGGAATTTCCCACGTACTTCAAAGTCAGAGGAGGTTGTGGGTTTCCGCCTCATGTCGGGGCTTTGAGCTGATGCTCGAGTTCGGTGTCGGGAACGAACCCTGCGCTGTTCTCAACCGCCCGCTCCCCCCGCTCAGCGGGCTCCGGCCTGCTCCACATCCCCCTGCCCGACCCGAACCAACCCGATCCACCTCACCCCCCCCACCCTCCTCCACCCTTTGGAACTCCATCCCTCATTCCCTTCGCCTCGTTCCCTCCATCACCTCCTTCAAGGCACGTCTCAAGACCCCTCCTCTTCATCTGCGCCTTCGGCCGCCCTCCTACCCTCCCTGATCCCAGCCCCCCCATCCCACCCCACTCCACCCCACTCAGGTCCAAATCCCTGACTGTCCAGCACCTTGGGATGTCCTCCCGACCTGATAGGCGCTGTACAAATATAATTTTGTATGTCCAACTCGTTGGAGTTGCTGTCTTTCAGATGAGCCATTAAACTCAAGCCCCCCATGTTATGCTCTGTTCAGATGGACATTAAAGAATACACCGTAAAGTGAATTAACCGTATATTTTGTGGGCGAAACGCGGCAGCCAATTGCACACAGCAGTGTCCCCCCCACAAACAGCCGTGGATTGAAATGACCGAATTATTTTAAATTATTTCGAAGGGATTATTATCCCCCGGAAAAGCAATCCGCCAATCGACTAATAACCGGGTTCCTACTTGTTACGAGGTAAACAAAAGCGCGTGTGAGTGTGAGTGTGTGTGTGTGGAGTGAGGAAACTTGCCCAACGTTTCTCCCTGACGCGCACGGGAATCGAACCCAGGTCCTCCGGCTTGCGAGGCGAGGGCTCTAACCACTGAGCTACAGAGCTTCACAGCGAGAACCCAGGAGGGTAAAGTGCAGCAGGATCCTGGGCAGAGTCCAGTGAGTGTGAGCCTGGTGGAGCGCAGTGTCTCACTCTGTCAGACTATGTGCTGTCCGGCTGCTGCGATCGTTTGTCTAATGTACATCTGCGAACCCAATGCTCCCACAGCAAAGAGACCAGACCAGACCAGACCAGACCGGGCTCTATTGAGCTTCTCAGACCACTGGGGGTCCAGAGAGAGGGAGGAATCTGCATCCTTTAAAGAACCATATAATAATAATAATAACCTTTGCGTTTGATGTAGAGCCTTATTACGTCGTTGCAGCATTTCGCAGTCTATATGGTAAAGTGAATTGACTGCATATTTTGTGGGCGAAACGCGCACAGCAGCGTCCCCCCCCACAAACAGCCGTGGATTGAGCGACCAAATTTTTTTTTGTGGGGGGATTAGATCGTGACCCCCCCCCAGAGAGAGATCCGCCAATAGACTGACAACCAGGTTCCTACTTACTGTTAGGTAAGCAGAGGCGTGTGTGCGGAGTAAGGAAACGCGTCTCAGGTTTCGCCCTGACCCGCCCGGGAATCAAACATTCGCCAGCAAAAAAACACACAGTCACTACACTTTCCACTGTACAGTGAATCCTGTGAAGCGCTTTGAGGCGTCCTCCTGATGTGAAAGGCTCCGTATCAACGGCGAAGATTATTCTTATTATTATTAATCATAATTGGTAAAATAATAAACTGATGGAGGTTTTTGACGCCGGAATCCATTGGTGCTACAAATGTCTCTCGAGCCTTTGCTGAGAAAGCTCATTCCCAAAGTAGTCGATGACGATTTATTTACTTTTGATGTTTAAGGATGTTTAATACATCTGTTCCGAGTCCCAGGCTAAGTTTCCCACACTCTCTGTTTGGCATTAAATCTCTTTGGCGTCAAACAGCGACATACAGCAAAGCATCGCTGAACACACAAGGGTGTAATATACACAGCACCTTCAGTGCTGAACAGCAGTCTCTCGGCTCTGCCTACGGGAATAATCCTCGCGTTTGATACGGTGGCCTTGTCACGTCTTCGAGACGTCTCAAAGCGCAAAGAGAGAGGAAGGAATCTGCGTCCTCAAAGAGCCACTTAATAATAATAATAATAATAAGAAGAAGAAGAAGAAGAAGAAGAACCTTTGCATTTGACACAGCGCCTTATCACGTCGTTGCAACCTTTCCAAGCAGGACACACTGTCATGGGAATTGACTGTGTATTTTGTGGGAGAAACACCCAATTGCGCATAGTAACGTCCCCCCACAAACAGCCGTTGGTTATTTTCTTTAAGGAATTATTATCCCCAGAAAAGCCATCCGCCAATTGACTAACAACCGGGTTCCTACTTACAGCTGGTAACCAGAAGCGTGTGTGTGTGTGTGTGCGTGTGTGTGCGTGTGCGTCTGTGCGTGTGCGTGTGTGTGGGGGACTAAGGAAACTTGCCCAATGATTCCCCCCGACCTTGACCCGCCCGGGACTCGAACCCGGGTCCATCTCGCTTGCGAGGCGAGAGGGCTCGAACCCCTGAGCTACGGGTGGCTGCAGAGACAGATCAGGTTCCCGAGACGCGAGCCCAGCGCGAAGTGCAAGTTGTTGTCGTCGTTGGTTGTGGCCGATACAAAGAGAAGGGAGTTTCTCTCTCTCAGTGTCCTGGTCGACAATTACCCCCTTCCCCACCCCCCGCCCCCCCCAACCCCCCCAACTCCCTCCCCGATAAAAATGACTCGTTCACTTCACCTTGTGCGGAACTGACAGTTTAATGAGGAACATGTGAGTAACATCATTACAAAACAAAATGATATTGCTTTTTGCGATCGAACTGAAAAATAACCTTCTTGGGGTTAAAACAAACAAAAAAAGACCCCCCCCCCCGATATTTTTTGCCATGTTTCACAGCCTCGGGGTTTTGAGAAGAAAAACATCCCACCTTTGTGCCTCCGTATTGTTGGAGACACAATAGATGTGGTCAACTGCGCTGCACTGGGAACACACAGCTTTGCTTTGTTGCGAGGGAGATCGATAAAAAAAAAACGCCACCACGCAGCGAGTGTGCCTTTAACTCGCTCGTTCTCTCTCCCCCACACCCCCCCTCGCCCCCACCCCACCACCACCCGCTCCCCACCCCCTCCCCACCTCGGGTTTAAATCTCCCGAGTGCGTGCGTCTGTGTGTGTGTGTGTGTGTGTGTGAATAAATCTTTTTTAAACTCAATCCTTGTGCTCTGTGCTGGAAACCAGCCAGGAGAGACAGAGAGAGAGAGAGAGAGAGAGAGAGGGTGGGGGGTGGGGGGTGGGGGGTGGAGGGGGTGTGGGGGAAGATTATTTATTCATTTGAGCTCAGGAGAAAGCGAGCACTGCAATACCGGTCAGTGAAAGGCGCAGTCAATCACCCGCTGGGATCTATATAAACAGGCTGACAAGCGAGGACCCACATTAATTCCCTGCTTCCTCTCCGAGCAATCAGTCGCTGCTCGCAGTCCCGGCTCGCCTCGTTCCTCCTACCAAGAACATGGCTTCCTACAGGTTGTCCACCAACAAAGCTTCCTACAGGAGAACGTTTGGAGCTCCTTCCGCCTCGCCCGTCTCCCTCTCCAGGCTCTCTGGCTCTCCGAGGCTCCTCGCCTCTCCTTCCAGCCTGAGAGCCAGCGGTTTCCGGCACAGGCTCAGCACGCCGGTCTCCACCACCAAGATCTCCTACGGGAAGGTGGACTTCCTCGCGGCCGGCGCCCTGAATCAGGACTTCCTGACCACCCGGACCAACGAGAAAGCCGAGCTCCAGGAGCTGAATGACCGTTTCGCCAGCTACATCGACAAGGTGAGGTTCCTGGAGCAGCAGAACGCGGTGCTGGGGGCAGAGCTGAACCAGCTGAGAGCGAGGGAGCCCAGCCGGGCGGGGGATGTCTATCTGGAGGAGATCCGGGAGCTGAAGAGGCAGTTGGACCTGGTGGGGAAGGACAGGGACCATATCCAGCTGGAGAGGGACAACCTAGCTGAGGATCTCCACAACCTCAACCTCAGGTAAAGAGAACCCGTCCCAGTTGCGGAGCGTAGCGGTCAGCACGCACCGCACGCCTCGCGAGCCGCGGGACCTGGGTTCGAGGGGACGGGGCGAAACCTTAGGCAAGTTTCCATACTCCACACACACGCGCACCTCTGTTTGCACAGCAGTGAGGAGGAACCCGGTTGTTAGTCGATCGGCGGATCGATTGCATTTGACAACAGCGCCTTAATCACGTCTTCGAGACGTCTCAAAGCGCTTCACGGGATATACGCTGTAAAGCGAATTGACTGTACGTTTTTCTGGGCGAAACGCGGCAGCCAATGGCGCCCAGCGGCGTTCCCCCGCAAACAGCCGTGGATTGAGGTGACCCAGTTATTATTATCATTACATCGACGTTATTCCCGTCGCCGTTCGTAGAGACTTCCAGGAAACCAACTGTCTCCGCGACGCGAGAACGGCTCAGATTGTGGGCCCTCGAAAACGTTAATAAGGGTAACCCTGGACCCGAAGAGAATTCGCGCACACGCCCTTCTCGCCGCTAACTTTGAAAACTTCCCCCCTCTTTGCTCTTCCCTCTCACTGTTTGCGGTCTGACCGGACTCCGTCACGGACTCAATCGATGCTTTTTGTGCTGATATCAATCAACGCGGCTTTGTGCTTCCGGGAGACAACACCATTTGCCAATAGAGTAGACGATCAATAACTGTTTCATTCCCTTCTCCCACCCCCTGGGATAGTTTTTAAAAGGATTAGAATAGTATTGCAGAGTTGGGGTGGGGGAGTGGGGGCGCGTGGGGATGGGTGGGGGGGGGGAATGGAGGGTGGGGCGTGTGGGAGGTAGAGAGAAGCGGACCGGCTGATTAAAGCAAGCGGACGGAGGTTGAATGTATTTAGTTGGAATATTTCTCACTGTTTTGAAGGGGAGAAGCAGCAAAGAATTTAGAACGTGTGTCTTGGCCCCACTCACTGTTAACACAACCAGGGAGGGTGGAGGGTGGAGGGTGGAGGGTGGAGGGTAGGAGGGGGGACCGAAGGCGGGGTCGAAGAAGAGGGTCTTGAAGGAGGCGAGGGAGGGAATCGCGGCAAATGGGCTGCGGGATGGAGTTCCAAAGGGTAGGGGCAGAGAGGCTGAAGGTCTGACCGTCGATGGTGGGCGGGGCAGGACGTGGAGCAGGCCGGAGCCTGCTGAGCGGAGATGGCTGCGTACAGTCACTACACCCGTCGGCAAATCCATGCGCGATGCTTTCGAGACGCTTGAGAGCTTTGGGCTTCCTTCTGTGTCAGTCGGCAGACGTTAGAGGTGCCTTGGCCCTGCCCACAAAGAGAAGTGACTCTGGCTCTTAGGCTAAGTGTCTGCACTCAGCTCCCGGTGGATGTGCTCACACACACGCACACACGGCTCCACATTAATTGCAGTTAATTGAGCAATCTATAAGACCGCACGTAAGTATCCGAGCCAGAGAGTGGGTAACACCTCGGCCCTTCACCTCAACCTCTCCCTTGCCCGGTTCAAGGCTCTGCTGAAGACCCTCCTCCTCGACCGGGGTCTTCGGTCACCCTCCTACTCCCAGCCCTCCCTCCCTCCCTCCCTCCCTCCCTCCCTCCCTCCCTGCCCTCCAACCCCTCCGGCTCTGTCCAGCCCGAGCCTTGGGACGTCCTCCCGAGGGCAAACTGATGGACGTGCAATGGTGCCAATCAACGGATCGGGCTTCAAACGAAACTGGCAACTCATTCAGGGAATCGGTTGGAGAGGCAGCTCATCTGCAAGGGTGCGGGAGGCGGACCCTTCCCCCCACCCACCCCACCCACAACCCTCCACCCACCCCACCCCACTCGCTGGTCTCCCTCGCTCCACCACCTATAATCAGCCTTTTGCCATCAATAGTAGTTTGGGGTTCCTGTAGCTTAGAGGTTAGAGCACTCTCCTCGCAAACCTGGTTCGATTCCCCCCCCCCCGGGGCGGGGAGAAACATTGGGCAAGTTTGCTTACTCCACACACACACACAGGCGCCCGCGTGTCTGTTTAGCGCTCCAGGACGCCGCGCGGATGCAAGCTGTTGTTGTTGTCGCTGCGATGTGTGGTGCCGTGTGTGTGCGTCTGCAGGTTGGAGGATGAAGTCCAGAAGCGAACAGAAGCTGACAACAACCTCCTCCAGTTCAGGAAGGTGAGTGACTATTCCAGAGAGAGGTGGTTCTCAGCTTGCCCCAGTGCACGCAGCCTGATGTCGTTTCCCCATGCCCACCCCGCCCACCCCACCATTCCCCCCCCCCCCCCACCCCCGACGATAGCGTGTGAGTAAAGAACAGAAGTCGCTGGGAACACACAATGGGATCAGGCAGCGGCTACGGAGAGAAGAACGTGAGTTTCAGGTCAGGACTGGTGGGGTTGGTGGGGGGGTGAGGGGGGGGAGGGGGTGTTGGAAGGTTTATAAGCAGATTATCAGGACGAGAAATGGGGGGGTGGGGGTTGGGGAGCCAAAGACAAAGTCGCAGTCGTTCGAAAGGTCATCGATTTTCCTCTCTCCATAGATGCTGCCTGACCCGCTGTGTGTTCCCAGCCAAGGGGTGTGGGGGGGAAACGACGGCAGACTAGGAATTGGGGTGGGTGGGGGGGGGGGACATAACTATTATCCCATTGGGAGCCTTGGTGTCTGGCAAGGTTCCCACTGCTTGTCCAGCTCGGACTACGCCACCCATCAGGGCTGTTCCATTGGTTTGATTGGCGGAGGGTTTGGCCTCTATGTCGGGGCCAGAAAGGGGGGTGGGGGGGAAAAAGGGCTCAGAAAGATTTCCTTCTCCCCCCAACCCCTTTTCCCGTCCGCGTCTCTTCCTTTTCCCGGAATCCCAGGACGTTGATGATGCCACCTTAGCCCGTCTGGAGCTGGAGAGGAAGATTGAGTCTCTGATGGACGATATCGAATTCCTCAAGAAAATCCACGAGGAGGTGAGAATTCCTCTCTCTATCTCTATCTCTCTCTATTGCTCCCTCTCTATCTCTATCTCTCTATCTCTCTATCTCTCTCTATCGCTCCCTCTCTATCTCTATCTCTCGTTCTCTATCTCTCTCTATCTCCCCCTCTATCTGTGTATATCTATCCCTCTCTCTATGTCTCTCTATCTCTCTCTCTCTATCTCTTTCTCTCTCTTTCTCTCTTGCAATCCCTCTTTCTTTCTTTCTTTCTTTCTTTCTTTCTTTCTTTCTTTCTTTCTTTCTTTCTTTCTTTCTTTCTTTCTTTCTTTCTTTCTTTCTTTCTTTCTTTCTTTCTTTCTTTCTTTCTTTCTTTCTTTCTTTCTCTATCTCTCTATATCTCTCTCTATATATTTATCTATTTCTCTCTCTATCTCTCTATATCTCTATATATAACTTTAACTCACTCACTCTTTCGATCTCTCTCTCTCTCTCGCTCTCTGTCTGGGTGGGGGGTCGGGGGACGCTGCTGTGTGCAATTTGGCTGCCGCGTTTCGCCCACAAAATACACTGCGCTGTACAGTGTATCCTGTGAAGCGCTTTGAGACGTCTCGAAGATGTGATGAGGCGCTGTATCCAATGCCAGGACTATTATTATTATTATTATTATTATTAAATCGTCAGGAATTGCAGGACATGCAGATGAGCAACCAGGCCACCCAGGTGCAGATGGAGATGGAGGTGGTGAAGCCGGACCTGACGTTGGCGTTGAAGGAGATTCGCACCCAGTACGAGAGCATCGCTACCAAAAACGTGCAGGAGACCGAGGAGTGGTACAAGTCCAAGGTCACTCACTCACTCACTCACTCACTCACTCACGCCTCGCCTCGCCTTGCAGCGCCCCCACTGAGGGCTCACTGAGTCTTCCAGGAACCTCCCAAGCCAAGAAGGTCCTCCTCAGGCTACAGAGGTCAACTCCCTTTGTTCCTGTGTGACTGACGCGTGTGTGTGTGTGTGTGTGTGTGTGTGCGTGTGCGCATATGTGTGCGTGTGCGCACTGTTACTCACCCCATCACAACCAGTCCCGCTCCCTTCGCTCAACGGGCTCCATCCTGCTCCAGGTCCCCTGCCCGCCCCGTCTCACCATCCACGGCCTGGCCTTCAGCCTCTCTGCCCCACCACCCTTTGACACTCCATCGCACAGTCCCTTCGCCTCGCACCCACCCCCCCCCCCCAACCCACCACCTCCCTCGCCTCCTTCAAGGCACGTCTCAAGACCCTCCTCTTCGACGACCCCTTTGGTCGCCCCTCCTACCCCACCGCCCGCCCTCCAGATCCCAACCCCCAACTCGGGTCCGAATCCCTGACTGTCCAGGCCGGAGCCTGGGGACGTCCTCCCGCGACGGCGAGAGGGGCCGCGTGAGGGTCACGTGTCGTTGCTGCGTTGCAGTGTGTCCGAGCGACCGAGTGACCGGCCCTCTGTGTTGCCCCCACCCACAGTTTGCGGACCTGACGGAGGCCGCTGGCAGGAACACTGAGACCCTGCGGCAGATGAAGCAGGAGCTGAACGACTCAAGGCGTCATGTTCAGTCGCTGACCTGTGACCTCGACGCCCTGAAGGGAACGGTAAGCGGTAACGACAACGACAACAACAACTTGCAGTTAGACAGCGCCTCTCACCCAGGATAGTCACTTGCTTCAGTCACTGCTGGGGATTAAGTGACCAAATTATTATTATTGTTTTTTTGGGGGGAGGGTTTATCCCGGGAATCGAACCGCTTGCGAGGCGAGAGCCCTAACCGCCGAGCCACAGGACTCCGATCCTTCCGGATTAAAACCTGCCGCTCGCTTCATTGGCCGTTTGTGGGGAGGTCGCTGTGAGCAAATTGGCTTGCCTCTTTGGCCCTGCGCGAACGCGCAGTCACTACACCCCAAAGGTGGCTCGAGATGTGAGAGAGAGGCGGTGGACCAAAGGTAAAGGTTGTTATTAATCATAATAATTATTACATTCCTCCCCACTCTAGAACGAGGCTCTGTTGCGTCAGATGCGAGAGATGGAGGAACAGTTCTCCGCCGAGGCTTCCGGTTACCAGAACACCATCGCCCACCTGGAGAAGGAGGTCCATCACATGAAGGACGAGATGGCCAGACACCTGAGAGAGTACCAGGATCTACTGAACGTCAAGATGGCCTTGGACATTGAGATCGCCACCTACAGGAAGCTTCTGGAGGGAGAGGAGAGCAGGTCAGAGCATCTTGTGGAGTCCCTGTAGCTCAGTGGTGAGAGGACCCGGGTTCGATTCCCGGGCGGGTCAGGTCAGGGTGAAACGTTGGACAAGTTTCCTTACTCCGCACACACACACACGCGCCTCTGTTGTGAGTCGATTGGCAGATCGCTCTCCCGGGGGGAATAATCCCTTCAAAAATAACGATTCAAATTGTTGTGTGGGTCGCTGCTGTGCGCAATCGAAGACGTGACATCA
The DNA here is from genome assembly GCF_018977255.1 of Callorhinchus milii. Classification (NCBI taxonomy): domain Eukaryota; kingdom Metazoa; phylum Chordata; class Chondrichthyes; order Chimaeriformes; family Callorhinchidae; genus Callorhinchus; species Callorhinchus milii. The sequence continues at coordinate 3,370,721 of NW_024704768.1, forward strand.
AGTGCAAGGATTATTATTCTTATTATAATAATATAATGTAATAAAAGGATTATTATTATTTATTATTATTATCATTAGGATTCTTGGTTAGACCGGTGACCAGAGGCGCTCGAAGAGGTAGGTCTTCAGGAGGGATTTGGGGATAGATGAAGAGGGATCTATGGGGGTTACCAACGACAGGGGCGCAGTGGCTAAAGGCTGACGGTGGGGCGGAGAGAGGGGTGGGGGTGACTGCCAATGCTTTGCGTAAACTGGAACGTTCTGGGATTGAAACCAGGTGTCTGTCCTTCTCCTTAGGATCACAGTGCCTGTTCAATCCATGGCTTCGCTCAGCTTCAGAGGTGAGTCCGGGAGGAATGTCAGAGCCCTCCAGCTCAGTGCTTAGAGCCCTCGCCTCGCAAGCGAGAGGACCCGGGTTCGATTCCCGACACAACGAAACATCGGGCAGGTTTCCTTACTCCAGACACACACACACACACACACACACACACACACACACACACACACACACACGCACGCACACACACACACGCACACACACACGCACGCACACACACACGCACACACACACACGCGCCTCTGTTTACCAGCGGTAAATAAGGACCCGGTTTGTTAGTCGATCGGTGGATCGCTTTTCCAGAGGGTAATAATCCCTTCAAAAAAATAATAAAATTGATCACTCAATCCACGGCTGATTGTGGGGGACGTCTCTGTGCGCCATCGGCTGCCGCGTTTCGCCCACAAAACATACGGTCGATTTGCTTTACAGTGTATTGCGTGAAGGGCTTTGGGACGTCTCGAAGACGTGATCAGGCGCTGTATCAAATGCCGGGATCATCATTACTATTACTGTTATGATTATCCTCTGAATCCGCCACTTGGTAACTTGCGAGCTTAACACTCTTTTCCACCCGCACCAACCCCCACCCCCTCTCTCCCCCCACCCCCACCCGCTCCCCTCTCCCTCCCCCCACCCCCCCAGCGCCCTGTTCAGACGTCGCTGACGGCCTATGTTTCTTGTGTCCCAGACTATGATCAGGTACCGGATGCTCAGAGCAGGAAGACTGTGATGATTAAGACCATTGAGACCAGAGATGGCGAGGTAGGAATAGGGCCTGTTATCTCTGCTCTGTAAGAGAGTTGGATTAAGAATAAATTAGGCTATTTACAGTACTTAATAAAACTTAGATTAGTATACAGTTGTTATACAGAGGAAACCACGGCCCGAAAGGGTGGGTGGAAACAGATTCGATAACAACTTTCAAGAGGGAATAGGGTAGGTAGTTGAAGGGAAAAAATGCGCAAGGATACAGGGAAAGAGTGGGCAGGGGAGTGGGACTGATTGGGTAGCTCTTCCAAAGACCCGGCGCAGGCACAGTGGGCCGAATGGCCTCCTTCTGTGCCGTAATATTCAATGATCCTATGATTCCTGTGACATCCACCAGTGACGTCTCCCAGTGTCTCGCACCCGGGGAGTGGGGGCTTCTCTGCAATGGATAGGAACCCGCTCTAATCATGTGTTTCATTGGTGTGACAGGTTGTGAACGAGTCCAGGAAGGAGCAGTAAAACCAATCGGACCATTGAGGTCACCCAACCATCGTGTGGAGCTGCAGGAGACAAGGACATAGAGAGAAAGGGGGGGGGGGAGGCTGTGTTACAGTCCCGAGACCTTCCCGTGCATCCTTCACCCCTCACCCTGCTCCTGACCCCCCCCCCCACAAAGATGCACCCTGTTAAGCAATGCTCTCCCCCCACCCCCCACCCTCACTACCTGAGACACAGCGATAATTAAGTACCACTGGACACAAAGGCTGGTATTTGCCGGAGGAAAATAAGCAGTTTGTCAGTGTTCATAGTGGATTTTAGTTGCTTAAACTCCAGCAGAAACCCCCACTACGCATTGCACCCCATCACACACACACACACACACACACTGACACACAGACACACACACACACTGACACACAGACACAGATACACACATACACACACTGACACACAGACACACACATACACACACACAGACACACATACACACACTGACACTACACACACACTGACATACAGACACACTCTGACACACGCACAAACACACAGATGCTGACACACACACACACACACACATACTGACACGCACACATTGACACAGACGCCCGCTGACACGTACACACTGACAACACTCACACACACACCCACACGGACACACGGACACACACATACACAGACGCTGACACATTCGCAGCTGTAGAAATGAACCCCGGGGCGGCTCGGCTTTTAGTTTGTTAGAATCCTAAGGAAAACCCCACGTGTATTAAGACGGTTTAAAGTGGGAGTCACTGGAGTTTTCATTGACAGAAACAAATACCGAAAGCTTGTGATGCATTTTTTTTCATGGGGGAGAGAAATAAAGTTTAGCCGGTCAGCGAGTGTCAGTGTGTGCGCTGTAACTCCCGCGCAAGTGAAGTGACTGGCTCATGTTTCAGGCAAACACGTTGGAGCCCCGTAACTCAGCGCTTAGCGTGAGACCCGGGTTCGATTCGGTCAGGTTCAGGGCAAGTTTCCTTACTCCACACACACACACACACACGCACACGCACACACTGATAATAATCCCTCAAGAAATGGGAACCGATTAATAAATCGGTCGCTTCAACCCACGGCTGTTCGTGAGGACGCCGCCGGGCGCAAGTCCTGCGAAGCGCTTTGAGGCGCCTCGGAGGCGCGGTCAGGCGCCGCATCCAGACGGAGAGGCTCGTTTATGATTTTGCTGCCGTCACGGGAGGCAGTTTACGCGCAGCAATGCCCCGCGAACAGCCGTGGACGGCCAGCCGCTTTGCAGTGTAAAAAGCGCGCCGCCGTCTGTCCCGCGAAGCGCTTTGGGAACGTTCCTCCCGATGCAAAGAGTGGAGTCCTGTAGCTCAGTGGTCAGAGCACTCGCTTTGCGAGCGAGAGACCTGAGTTCAATCCCAGGCAGAGAGCGAAACCTCGGGCAAGTTTCCTTACTCCACACAGAGCCTAATCATAATCCCTCCAAAGCCAAAAACAATAATAAATTGGTCATATTCAATCCACGACTGTTTGTGGGACATTGCTGTGCGCAATTGGCTGCCGCGTTCGCCCACAAATATACAGTCAATTCACTTTACAGTATTCTGTGAAGCGCTTTGGGACGTCCTCCCGACGTGAAAAGCGCTATATCAAATGCAAAGATTATCATTATTATTATTAAGAGCAGCTGCGCCAAAAGTCTGGCTCGTTTTTACATGGGGGGGGGTGGGAGAGGAGAGGTTTCGCCAATTGCTCGACCTATCGTTGCAAGGACTCACCACCAGGCGTCGACAGAGACCAACCCATCGTCAGTGAATTATCATTTTAATACACAACGAGGAAAACGACATCCTTTTCTACGCGGCAACTTTCACGCCGGGAGGAGCAACGTCCCAAGGCGCCGGACCGTCGGGGATTCGGACCCGAGCTGGGATCGGAGGGCAAGGGGCGGGTTGGCGGGTAGGTAAGGGTAGCCCACGAAGCACACAGTCACTTCACTTTGCAGTATACATCCCGTGAGGCGCTTTGAGACGTCGCGACGACGTGATGAGGCGGTATCAAAGGCAAGGATCATTATGGTTATTGTTATTATTATTATTCACTGTCACGTTCTCTCTCTCTCTCTCTCTCTCTCACACACACACACACTCTTCCTCTTCTCTCTCTCTCTCTCTCAACCCTCTCTCCCTCGCTCTGTCTCTCCCTCTCTCTCGCTGTCATTCTCACTCTGTGTCACTCTCTCTCCCTCTCTCTCTGACTCTCTCTCTCTCTCTCCCCCTTTCGCACTCTCGCTCAGTATACGTCTCTCTCTCTCTCTCTCTCTGTCTGTCTGTCTGTCTGTCTGTCACTCTCTCTCCCTCTCACTCACGGCAGTGGAAACAGTCATACAAAAATTTTAACGATAATAATAAATATATCATGAAAACTGATATAATAACACCCTCTGAGTTGCCGTATCCTCCGCCCAATCCAAATCCAACCTTTTGACTTTTCCCAACGAAATTTCCGGATGTTTTGAAGACTCTTCAAGGAAACGGGATTGTTTCTGCTTTCAATGCAAACTCTTGTTTTTCTTGGGATGATTCCCATTCCAGGATCTTATTCCCTGTTTTCCGCAGCTGAGGAATAAAGCTGTGTTGTTTGAGCTGCTTAAATTTTCAGCCCGGCTCAGTCCCTGTGTGTCAGCCCAGCTCAGTCGCTGTGTGTGTGTCAGCCCGGCTCAGTCGCTGTGTGTCAGCCCGGCTCAGTCGCTGTGTGTGTGTCAGCCCGGCTCAGTCGCTGTGTGTCAGCCCGGCTCAGTCGCTGTGTATCAGCCCAGCTCAGTCGCTGTGTGTCAGCCCGGCTCAGTCGCTGTGTGTCAGCCCGGCTCAGTCGCTGTGTGTCAGCCCGGCTCAGTCGCTGTGTGTCAGCCCGGCTCAGTCGCTGTGTGTCAGCCCGGCTCAGTCGCTGTGTGTCAGCCCGGCTCAGTCGCTGTGTGTGTGTCAGCCCGGCTCAGTCGCTGTGTGTCAGCCCGGCTCAGTCGCTGTGTGTCAGCCCGGCTGTGTGTGTGTCAGCCCGGCTCAGTCGCTGTGTGTGTGTCAGCCCGGCTCAGTCCCTGTGTGTCAGCCCGGCTCAGTCGCTGTGTGTCAGCCCGGCTCAGTCGCTGTGTGTCAGTCCGGCTCAGTCCCTGTGTGTCAGCCCGGCTCAGTCGCTGTGTGTGTGTCAGCCCGGCTCAGTCCCTGTGTGTCAGCCCGGCTCAGTTATCGTCCTTGGGATGAGACACTTGCTCCGGGACATTACTTTGCGTGACGGACGCTATATAAAAACAAGTTGCCGTTGTTGTGGAATTCCTCTACCGAGATTTCCCATATCAGGATCCCGGGAATGAAAATCAGACTCCAAGTCTTTTCCCAAAGGAACAGGAACGGGAACAGGAATCACAGTAACTTTACATCAGTTCAAGCGAACTTTATTAATTTATTAATCATATCATTTTAAGACGTGCGAGACGGACCTGGGTTCGATTCCCGGGCGGGTCAGGTCAGGGCGAAACGTCGGGTAAGTTTCCTTACTCCCACCCCATCCCCCCCACCCCCACACCCCCCGTATATCCCGTGGAAGCCCTTTGAGACGTCTCGAAGACGTGATCAGGGGCTGTGTCAAACGCAAGGATTAATACTGTTATTATTGCCGTCGGAGACTGCGACCTTCGGCGAGACGTTAAACCCAACCCCACGTCTGCGCGCTGTTAAATTTGAAGGTAAAGGATGGGGGTCACAGACTAAGACAAGGTGGAATTTGGGAGCTTTCGGAGCATTGAGCCTATGAATGTTGGTCGCTGCTCTCTTGCGGACCAGCCCAACATTTTTGTGATACTTTAACACAAAGAGAGGAAATAGCTGATTGTTATTCCAGGGAATTAGTGGAAATGGCTTTTAGTCTCGTGTGTGTCAGTCTCCGATAGTCCTGAGGCTCAGAGGTTAGAGCCCTCGCCTCGCAAGCGAGAGGACCCGGGTTCGATTCCCGGTTGGGACGAAAATTTAGGCGAGTTTCCTTACTCCGCGCACACACCTCTGTTTACCCATCAGCAAGCGGGGACCCGGCTGTTAGTCGATTGGCGGATCGCTTTTCTCGGGGGTAATAGTCGCTCAAAAATAATAATTTAGTCCCTCAATCCACGACTGTTTGTGGGGACGCTGCTGTGCCCAATTGGCTGCCGCGTTTCGCCCACGAAACACCCAGTCACTACGCCTCACAGCATATTCTGTGAAGCGCTTTGAGACGTCTCGACGACGCGATAAGGCGCTGGGCCAAATGCGAGGATTATCATTATAATTATTATTATTATTATTGCCTGGCTTTTACTGTCTGAACCCCAAANTCCAGGACACCGGGAAAGAGAGAGAGAGAGAGAGAGAGAGAGAGAGAGAGAGAGAGAGAAAAACTCCCTTTCTTTTCCAAAAGCTCAAGGGGATATTTAATCCCGTCTTTAAACTTGAATCGCGTCCTCCTGACGTGAAAGGGCGTTCTGCGGACGCAATTTGTTGTTGTTTTTGTTGTTGCCGTTGTCTAATGTCAGGGCAGAAAGGGGGGAGAATGGAAACCCCGACCTCCCGGCTCAGAGATGGGAATGGAGGTCAAAGGGAGCCACGTGGAGAGGGACACGATCACTGCGCGAGCACTTGTCCGAAGGTGTCAGACGCACCAGTTGGCCCTTGAAGGACGGAAGAAGACACCAAAGCCATCATCTGCACAATAACACAGGGAATCTTGTCCACACGTTCAACGAGGGAGAGAGAAAGGTTTTGGTACTTGGGAGACTCCGGCTTTAGGGACGTAACTTGGTACGAGGTTTTTGTTTCTTAGCTGCGAGAGTTTACGATGAAGAAAGGGAAAATGTCAGGCTCCTTCGCTCTCGCTCTCTCTCTCTCTCTCCCTCCCTCCCTCCCTCTCTCGCTCTCCCTCTCTCTCTCTCTCTCCAGCACAAACACAATTGGTAGAGTCGAAGGAGTGAGATCATTCCGAGCAGAACTGGGAGAGAAAAAAAGCGAGAACTCAGCTAAAGAGACATTCAAACTGAGAGAGAGAGAGAGAGCGAGAGAGAGAGAGAGAGAGAGCGAGAGAGAATAGAGAGAGAGAGAGAGAAAAAAACACACAGAGAAAGGAGAGGAAGAGAGAACACAGAAGAGAATAGAGAGACGGAGAGAACACGAACGAAAGAGAGAGGAGAAGCACTCGGGGGTGGCGTGAGGGGTCTGGGGGAGAGAGAAAACAGTTAATGAAGTGCGATAGGGATAGTGAGTGAGGGAGAGGAACAGATACACAGACGCACTCAACTCCAGAGAGAGCGAGAGAGAGACTGACAGAGATAAACCCTGGTAGAGAGGCAGCAAACGGTGTGTGTGTGTGTGTGTGTGTGTGCGCTCAGAACTGTTGGCAGAGAATCTCAGGACAAATCCAAGAGGTGATATTCTCTCTCTCTTCCCGTGCGGACCTCAGGAATCTGGGAATCTCTCCGCTCGCATTCCCAGCTCGGAGGAAATGGCTTCACCGACCGTCTGCTAACCGTGAGTCAGACACTCCAGAGGTGAGCAACAAGTGGTGAGATGTCTTTTGTACGTTGTTGTTGTTGTTGTTGTCGATGTGCTATTTTCTTAACCGGGCGGATTAACCGGCGAAAGGGGTTTCAGCCCCGACCGGACTCCGGGGGGTGAATTTTTTTAGCTCTGTGTTTATTATCGCAATAATGATGACACACCACGTCTTCGAGACGTCTCAAAGCGCTTCACAGGATGTACTTTTTTTGGGGAGGGTGCGGGGTGGTGGGGTGGGGGGTGGTAGGGGGGGCAGGAGGTTTAATCGGTGACTTTGGGGCAGGCGAGCGATGCAAATTGGCCATCGGGCTCGCCTGCAAACACACAGTTACTACACTTTCCAGCCATTCCCTGTCAAGCGCTTTTGAAGGTGTTTTGATGTGTTTGACGGTAACTCTCCCTCTTCACAGCGGAGTATCTTTTTTTATCGGATTTTGTTATCCCGTCCGGATGAGTATCCGGTGATTTCTCTTGTGAACATGTAATAAGAATAGTAATAATAATCATAATAATAATCCTCGCATCTGATACAGCGCCTTCGAGACGTCTCAAAGCGCTTCACAGAATATCCTCTAAAGTTTCTGTAGATTTTGTGGGCGAAACGCGGCAGCCGATTGCGCACAGCGACGTCCCCACAAACAGCCGTGGATTGAAGTGACCCATTTTATTATTGTTGTCGATTTATTTTTGAAGGAATTATCTGCTTTCAATGTGCACGCGTCGGGACGGGTTGGATGAGCGTGGCGATCATGAGCGCGCGGAGCGAGGGGTGGGGGGGGGGGGCGAGCGTGCGAGGGGGTCGCGTGTTCTGCTGAGTTTGCCTCGACTAGTTGGTCGCTGAAAGTGTTAACCCTCTTTGGCTGAGGCATGTGATGGAGATCAAATTCACATTCACCAGATGTGAGCGCTCGGGAGTACAGCAGCGGGTGGGGGGAGGGGTGGAGAGGGGGAGGGGAGGGAGCAGGAGGGGAGGGGGCGGAGGTGGAGGGGGGGGAAATCGTTCTGGCTTTATCCCTTAACCCCGAATTAATTTGATGTGTCGACAATTCGCTGTACACTCCACACCCCTCTCCCGGCAAACCGTAAAGTTTACATTAAAGGGTTGGGAGTAAGGGGGGGTGTGGGGGGGGCCACGGGTTGGGGGTCGGTGGTGGGGGGTGGGGGTGGGGTGGGGGGGGGGGTGAATCGAGGCTATTATTTTCATTTGCATCTTTCCCCGCAGTCCTGTTGGCTGGTTTGAAAACGTTGGCCGGGAATTGGTCGCGAGAGAATTTGTCTGACTCGGTCTCTGCCTCTTGGCAAAGTCTGTGCTTCAGCAAAGCCACACGCAGCGAGAGGAGGTCCCTGATTCGCACCGTAATGAGTTAGTTGGCGTTAAGCCTCGAGGGGCTAAGGCTGGGAGTTAGAGAGAGAGGATTGGGGGGGTGGGGTGGGGGGGGGGAGGATTCAGTCAAAGTTCCTGCAAAATCCATCTCCTTTCCTCTCCCCTTCTGTTTCCTCCACCCAATCTCCCTCTCCCGCCCCACCGCCACCCGTCTCGTTGGAAAGTCCACCAGCGTGCACTCACGCCCCTTCCCTCCCTCCCTCCCTCCCTTTCTCTCCCCCAGCCCCCAACCCCCACCCAAAGCGGGGACTTTGAGCTCACGGTCTAGTCTGACGCTCCAATGTAGTGCTGGGGTGGGGGGAGGGGGGGGCGGCACGTGCCGCCCCCCCTCCCCCCACCCCAGCACTACAAAATACAGTCACTGTGCTTCACGGTAAATCCTGGTGAAGCGCTCTGTAGACACGTTGACCCAATAAAGGCGACATGTCTCTCTCTGCTACCCTATTGGCTTGATGGTTCCCCTACAACTCACTTCCTGCCCCAGAACCCACTTCCTACCCCTAGATCTGACTTCCTGCCCCAAGAATTTACTTTGCAGATGGTTTCAGCCATTGTGGCCCCTCCACACCCTGGAGTTCCACCACCTCGGCTCCTGCCTCCCACCTCACGTTTAAATCCTACCTCTACAACCTCACTCAACCTATCTCTACAACCTCACTTCTGTTGACCTGCCTCAACTCTCCTCAGCCTCCCCCCCCCACCCACCCCCCACACCCCCTGTGAGATATGCTTTGAGACAACCTCCTAACAATAGATTGCTTCTAAAGTAAAATTGTTGTTGCTGTTAGATTTCACGGCCCCAACCCTCTCCCCATCCCCCCCACCACCACCATCCATGGGTTCCGAGAGATTTAGGAAAACATGCCTGACTCGGGGTGGGGGGGGTGGGGGGGGGGGAAAGCAAAGTGATAAACGTGCAGGAAACACATGATCTCGTGCATGGAAACGTTTAATTTTCCCACAGGAATCCTCTTTCCATTCCCAAAAAGTACAAAGACCATTGAGCCTCATACCTGGGAGATGACGAGGGCCCAATCGAGGTTTGAAACCAGGCCAGTCCTCGCTCTCTCTCTCTCTCTCTCCCCTTCTCTCTCTCTCTCTGCCGTCAGGCTCACTCCTTCCCTCGCTCCTCGAAGAAATGCGGTATTTGGTGAGAAAGAGTCAATTGCTGATCTATTTATACATATGCCTAACAATCCACCACTGTTTGTGGGGGAGTGGATGCTGCTGTGCGTGGTTTGGCTTCCGCATTTCGCCCAGAAAGTACACAGTCACTACACTTTACAGCGTTATGCTGTGAAGCGCTTCGAGACGTCTCGACGACGTGAGCAGGAGCTGTGTCAAATGCAGGGATTATTTTGATTGATATAACAGTGTGCGGTGAAAGAAAACTTGCCTCAGGTTTCGCCCGTCCGCCCGCCCGCCCGGGAATCGAACCCGGGTCCTCTCGCTTGCGAGGCGAGGGCTCTAACCGCTACACGACAGGACTCCACCTGTGTTTCGCAAGCCATTTTATAACTCCTGATAAGTCAACCCTGGCTTAACTCGTCACTACCGCCTAAGCCATCAACATCCTGGCTGCATCGGGCGATATATTCCTACATACGCCTAACTCGCTACTCCTGATAACTGGTCACTCAGTCCTTTTCCCGTGGAGTGATGAGATATCAAGTAACCTAGTCTTTTTTGGCCGGGTTGGGGGTGGGGGGAGGGAAAGCGGGAGAGAAATTAGTCGTAGGCCAGGACATTTGGGGGAGGGTAATAACTGCTTACTTATTGAAATCATTTGTTCGGTGACTCTCGACTGCCCCAGGTTCAATGTCTCCTCCAAAGGATGGAGCCTCCGACAAAAACAGCGCTGTTTCCCCCACAAATACACACATACACCCCCCACCCCCTCCCGAACTCCCCCCCCAGCACTGCACTGGGGCGTCAGCCTGACTCGCGAGAGCTCAAAGCCCTAAAGCGCGGTTCGTGCTCACAACTCACAAGCCTCCGATCTTACTCAGTGAGGCCAAAGCCAAGCTTTATTGTGAGCGACAAAGGCGAGTAGAGGAGTCTGACTCAGTCACTGCTGTGACTGTGGCGTGAGCAGTCCGCACAAAGCAGCTCGGGAAGTCTCCAAGAGCGGTTTTGTCTCGGGGACTGGTTGTATCCGGATGCAGATGCGAGAATTATCCTCGGCCTCTTCCAAGGCCACTTGCGGCCTTTGCCCAACAAGCTCTTGCGACTTTGTTCACGCTCATTAATCTCATCAGCGATAATAATTTATTGAGGCCTGTAGCTCAGTGGTTAGGACCCGGGTTCGATTCCCGGGCGGTTCAGGGTGAAACCTTAGGCAAATTCCTTTATTCCACACACACACACACACACACACACACACACACACACACACACGCGCGTGCCTCTGTTTGCCCAGCGGTAAGTAGGAACCCGGTTGTGAGTCAATTGTCGGGATCGCTTTAAAAAGGTAATAATCCCTTCATAGACAAACAAATAGATCAGTAAAATACAAATTTGGTCCCTCATTCCACGGCCGTTTGCGGGACACTGCTCTCTGGGCAACTGGCTCCCGGGTTTCACCCACGAAGTGCCCAGTCGCTGCACTTTAGAGTACACCTTGCGAAGCGCTTTGAGACGTTCTTAACGACTGTATCGAACGCAAGGACCGCCGTCGTCCCAATTTAGCCTTTCGTGTTGGGAGTGCGTCTCAAAAACACTTCGCGGCGTCTTAATCCCCTCGATAAATTGCTGGTTGACAACAAAGTTGTTTGCGGGGCGTTGCTTAGTTTCATTAGCCATCTCCAGGGCGATCGTTCCAGTTGAAGCTTTCCAGAACGGGAGTTCATGGACAGACTCAAACCGGCCTCGAGACCTCTCAGGCAGAGCTTGACTGGAGGAATCTTGCGTTCGACCACACTGGGTTTCCACGCGACCATTAAAGGCAACAAAGTTTTCACGGCGAAATTATTTTTAGAAGAAAAGTGTCCTTGCTCCAACACGGGCCGCTGACATCAATTCATCGACGCGAGTGTTTTTTTTCCCCCCAAGTAAGGTCACTGTTTCTGTCTCTGTCTCTGTCTCTCTCTCTCTCTCTCTCTTCCCGTCTCTCTCCTACTCTCCTCTTTGTCGTTGACTTGTGCTGGGACACAGGTCTGAAACTTGTCCGCCTCCTCTTCCTCCCCATTGCCAGGTTATCACTCGCTGTCTGGCTTCACGTCTCCCACACCTCTATCACTCCCCCCGCCGCCACCCCCACTCCCACCCCCAACTTGGCTCTTGCCTCCGAGTCAAACGGTTGTGGATCCAATCCACGTGTTGGAGACTCTCAACTTGTATAGGGTTCGGGTGAGACTCCAGTATTGTGCTGGGGGGTGGGGGGTGGGGGATTGTGAGACGTTGCTGTGTGCAAATTCACTGGCCCCCCCCTCCCCCGCCCCCCACAAGAAAAAAAACAGTCACTCCACTTTGCAGTAAATGCTGCGAATGATTATTGTTATTATTTTTGTAGTCTTTGCGAGTTCCTTCCTGTCTCAACCACCGAGTGGAACATTGTTACGGTCCAGAAAATGTATAAAACTTCCTGTTGATTTCGCTCGGATTCCGTCGATGTCCTTGACCTGAGGCTCATTGTGCAAATGTGCTTTGGGAGGCCATGGACTGACCTCCTCGATGGGAGGGGGGAGAGGGGGTTAGGGAGGTGGGGGGGGTGGGGGAGGCGGTTGTTGTGTGGGGGGAGGGGGGGGGGTGTTGGCGGTGGTGGGGAGAGAAAGGAGGTCATTCTTTCCAACTGATCCCAAGATCGGACATTTTTGCAACAGCTGGAGTGTGGGAAAAGAGGGGTGGGGGGGGACAGAGAGAGCGCGAGCGAGAGAAAGTGAGCAAGAGAGAGCGAGAGAGGGGGTCAAGCAGGATCTAAGTGTTTCTCACAGTTGCGGATATCTCTTAGGATCCTTCCTCCGGCTTTATTTAACCCTTTGGGACAGGCAGCGGAGTGCGCTTGAGACTTGGAGCCAAGGAATTTCTGGTTTCAATTCCAGGTGTTTAATGGGGTGTTGGGGGGGGGGGGGGGGGGGGGGGGCGGAGAGCAGTGGGTTCCAGGTGTGAGTGAAGTATGTGAATGACCTTTTTTTTATCTGTAGAGGGGATTGTGAGCCAGAACATCAGGAGAGATACAGTGCCCCAAGTAATTTTTTCTTCCCCCACCACCACTCCCCACACACACACACTAACACAAATAAAAATGTCAGCTCAAAACACTGTATCCTGTGAAGCGCTTTGAGACGTTCGAAGACGTGATAAGGCGCTGTGTGGGGGCTTGAACCCACAACTTTCTGACTCGGGAGGGGTGGTGGTGGGGTGGGGGTGGGGGTGTGGGGGAAGGATACCGTTGACTGAGCCAGGCTCACACCTGGCGGGTTGTACTGCTCGCTATTCATATGGGATCTGATTTCAGTGGGTGGGTTAATCAGGAATGGGGAGGGAGAGGAGAGGAGGGGGGGTGTGGGGGTGGGGGGGGGGAAACCAGTGACATGGAGGGGCTTTGTTGGTGCAATGTGATCACGAGGCTCACCCCACAACAGCTGTTTAGCACAGGACAGCTGTTACACTATATATATAATAATAATAATAATAATCCTGGCATTTGACGCAGCGCCTTATCACGTCCTCGAGACGTCTCAAAGCGCTTCACGGGACACACTCTCAAGCGAATTGATCTGCGTATATTTTGCGGGCGAGACAGAGGACTCTGTACCTTCAGCCTCCAGCCCAGATATATTTATTATCTGCCGCGTCTCGTGAAGTGTGGGGGTGGGGGGGGGGGGGGAACGTAGTTAGGGCGATGACCTCTGGGGTAGACAAGGGGGCTGTGGACTCGAGTACAAAGAGACAACATTAATGCTGGTGAGAGAGAGAGAGAGAGAGAGACAGACGGACAGAGACAGATCGTGTTACAGATTCCGACTGCATTACCAACTGGTTTCCCAGTGGATGTCTCAAGCTACATTTAGCAGGTGTGTCCCAGTACAGAAACAGCCCCCATCGACCCACCCCCCACCCCCAACCCTCCCCACCCACCCTCGGCCAACCCTCCCCCACCACTGGGCAATCATCAGTGCTTTATTCGGCACCCTTAACATCCATCCCAAAGAGATTCGGGGGAGTTGCTGGCCACATAGCAAAGTCACGCCTGCAAAACGCACAGTCACTACACTTTGGTATCATTATTATTATTATTATTAATTGGGCTGCTTGTGGGGCTTTCCTATGCTGCACGGTTGTAGGCTGCTGATGGTAGCGCAGCCTGGCTCATCGGCAGGACCTGAAAGGGCAGACCAGTGACTAGGGGCAGGGAATCCTTCCACTCAGTTGCTATTAACCCTGTAAGCCAAAGCCCCCATGGCCAGGGTGGTCCTAGCTGGACAAGCCGCGGACAAGAAGTTGGTTGTTGTTGAGGAAAGAATGACTAGGATAGCCAGGTGGGGAGGGTGTCCCAAGGCACTGGGAATAAATAATACTAACATTAATCCTTGCATTTTTGGTACAGGGCCTTATCACGTCTTCGAGACGTCTCAAAGCGCTTCAAAGACCATGCTGTAAAGCGACTGTGTACCCTGTGGGCAAAACGTAAACCTTTGGGCACAAGAGGGAGACAAGATGGCTGCCACACACGTTGCCATCTTGATACAGTTCCAGATAGCAACGCCCATCAATCAAAATGCCCTTTGAGGCACCGTGACCATTCGCAAGTGAGATCCAAATCCCGTGCGCTTTCCGTTCCATTCCCTGCGTTCAAATCTCATGAGAATCCTTGAATCAAGAACATGCCAATCAGTGAAGCTAAGCGAGGGTGTGTGGGAGGGGGGAGCTTCAAAAATCAGAGGTCAGGTCTCCCTCCCTCCCTCCCTCCCTTCTCTAGTCCCCCATAATCGCCGTCCTCCCTCCGCCCCCCAACCTCCACTGAAATTAAGAACAGTCCAAGCATGCCATAGAATTATACAGCACAGAAGGAGGCCATTCGGCCCACAATGCCCGTGCATGAAAGAGCTACCAACCTACTCCCATCCCCCGCTCTCTTCCCCCAATAGCCCTGCAAATTTGTCCTCCCCAAGTATCTATCTACTTCTCTCTTGACAGTTGCTAGTCAGTTAGATGTTGGATTTCTCTCCGTGCTTTACGTTTACGTTCACTGAGACCAGTTCCACAAGTTAACAAGGAACATGAGCTTGAATCCGCCTTTGGCGTCGTCCTCGAGACTCGGAACAATCTGGCTGTGGATTCTGGCCCTGCCCCTAGTAGTCCTGGCCAATATTCTCCACTGACTGAGAGAGTTGGTGGGAAGGGATGAGTCAGGGAACCATTCCAAGCACGTTCCATAATCCTTCAAGAGTGGAGAGGATTTTTTTTCCCAGTCTGGGATTAATTGCCCATCGCCAATCGCATTTCACATAGAATTACACCATGGTGGGGTTCGGGGGGTGGGAGGAAACAGCCCAGTTAGCCCTGGCTCGCCCATTGCCAACACACTCTCAAGATCCCTGTTCCCCCCCCAAAGTGCTTCATAATTCTCGGGGGAATGAAGAGGATCTGTCTCCAAACCTTCCCCCCCCCCCCCCACCACCCCCAACCCGGTTGCCACGTTACTGACTGTTATCGAGCGTAAAGTCGGTCTTCATCACCTCTCTGTGAGAGAAAAGAGCCTTTTACGTATCCCACTTGATAAATATTAATGAGCGGACTTCACACGGGTTTGACGGGCACAAAGCCTCCTGGAAACACTGCGTCTCATTCACCAGCGGCCTGGCCTGGAAGGGCCTATTAGTAAATTGGGAGTTTGTCAAGGCAGTTCGGGGAACCAGTGCACAACCTAATGGTGTCTCATCTGAGCCAACAATAGACATTCAGTTACTCTCGACAAAGCCTTTACTTACAGTATCTGAAGTCGCTTGGGGTCAGGGATCGGGGGTCAAGACACAGGCGAGCTCTGTGTGTGTGTGTGTGTTTGGCGGTGGGGGTGGCGGGGGGGGGGGGTTGGGGGTGGGGGAGGTCACTCTCTGGCCTCGCGATGTGTAGAAGCCGTTAGTGCCTGATGGGGAGCAAGGGACAGAGCTTTTGTAACAGAAGAGGCATCTTTTTTCATTGAATCTACCATCTACTTGCTCCGTGCGTGTTTCCAATTAGCCTGGCAGACTGTTAATCGCTGACAAGTGGAGGACCCAGCTCTCCTCTCGCTCTCCTCGGAGCTCGGCTGGCCCCCGAGCCCAGGTGACGTGCTTTGCGATGGCGTGTCAGATTGGGTCCAGCCCTCTGCGGCGGCTTCTCTCTCCCTCTCTCTCTCTTTCTCTCGCACGGTTCATGACATGCCCGGGACCTGGAAGTGGCAGACCAGTCACGAGGGCAGGGAATCCTCCCACTCAGCTCCCGAAGCACTGACTATCCAGCGCCTTGGGACGTCCTCCCGACGCGAAAGGCGCTACACAAACGTAATGTTGTTGTTGTTAACCCTGCAACCCAAAGCCCTTAAGTAACGCTAAGCGGATCTGGGCGCTTCAGAGGGTCAGAACACAAGCGCAGGTGAAAAAAAAATGGCCTGGGGGGTTGGGGGGGGGGGTGGGGGGGAGTAAAAAGTAAAAAATATTATCACGGAAAACTCCTTATAACTCAACCCTGGATTAATTAATTGGTCACTGCCACTTAAGTCATCGTTACTGTCAATATCCCGGCCACATTTATTTATACACACGCACAACCTCATCACTCAGCCCTTTCCCTGGCGGTGACGGGTTATAAGGAGTTTGCTGTTATTTTCTGCCTTTGTTTCCCAAGAAGGGGAAGAGTTTAAAGGAGGGTTTAAGCTCATGAGAATATATATATATATAACATTTATATATACATTAAATATATATATATCATACTATTTGCTCGGCAAAAGACCAAGGCCTATCAAGTTCGTCCTCCACCATCCCTTAAGCCGTTGCTTAACGCGTCGGGTCCCAAACTATATACCCTATCTATCCCCGAGATATTATATCTGACTCGTTTGTTCTTGAAACAAACGACTCTCTCTGCTTCCACCGTCCGTCTCTCCGAAGGGAGCCCGTGTTTTTTATCCCTAAGGTTTCTTTGTGCGGGTGTTTTTTTTTGTTTTGTTTGTTTTTTTGCCCGGGAGGAAAAGGGAGTGAGTTGTTTTTTTTGGGGAGAAATTAAGAAAATCTTTCGTTGGCGTCGAGAAGTTTTGGGACCACGCACGGCGTGGGGGGGTGTTGGGGGTGGGGGGGGGGGGAATAGGACAACAATGTTAGAGAGAGCAATGTCAGCTCAGAGCAGAGCGGCTAACTGTGGGGAGTTGTGTGTATCCTTGTGTGGTTGGCGTAACGCCAGGTCTTTGTTGGAACGCACGGCGTATTTGGATTTAAAGGAGATGTACTGTACTGCGTTAATACTGTGTTAGTGTTAAGTCTCCGCCACAGATAACAGGAGCGAACCTTCAATTCAGTCCTGAACCACACGAGTGGTGTTGTTGACACAGGCGCTGTGTGCTGTCCCTTCGGGTGAGACGCGACACCTATCTCCTTCCCGCCCCCACACCCCCCACCTCGTCTGCGCCCGTTCGGGTGGACGGATGTTAAGGAACCCACGTGGCTCGTTGTGGGGGGGGGTGGGTGGGGGGGCGGGGGGAAAAAGACGTTGTTAGGCTGTGTGAAACGGGAGGGTTGCAATCGACATTCGCTCCCAAATAGGAGGGCGGACGAGAGGGGATTGAGCCCGAGCGGGTGTGGGGGGGGTGGGGGTGGGGGAGACATTGCTCTTAATCAGAAACCAGTGAAAGGGAAGAACGTTAAGTTGGGTTAAGAGGCCGTTCGAAGTCAGCCTCGACGGTCCAGACAAGGGTCACGGGGTCATTGATTAACGGTCCGAGCGCGAGCTGCATCCGCTTGGTAGACATTCATCTGTTCCAGCTGTTGGGTTCTGCTCCTTGTTCTCTTCCCCCTCCCGCCCTCGCCCACACTCCATTTTCTTCCCTCCCTCCCTCCCTTCCCCCTCGGGGTGCGGTTGGCGGGGAGGGGGGGGGGGGGGTGGGGGGGATGGGGGAAGGGGATGGGATGGGATACAGACCTTTAAATGGGAAACAGATTGTGTTGAGGGTGAGATCAGCACTCGAGCTCGTAGGTTCGCTTGTGAAACCTCTCTCTCGTGTGTGTTGAGTGGAGTCCAGCCAGAACTCCCCCGCTCTCTCGCTCTCTCTCTCTCTTTCTCTCTCCTTCCCCCCCCATCCCCACCCCACCCCCCCCACCCCCCACACTCTCTCTCTCGTCCACAGATCTCAGCCCTCCCGTAAACCCAAGTCTCTAGTCACTTGTAAATGCAAACGTAAAGAGAGCGAGTGTGTGTGTGTGTGTGTGAGTGTGTATGTGTCGTTCTGAGGAACAGAAAGAAGTAAGGGGTGGGGGTGGATGGGTATACTCTGTTACCCTCACTGGCAGATATCTCCCCCTCTCTTCCCCCTTCCTAAACCCCCCCCCAAACTCGGAGGTAAAGCAACAACAACTCGTATTTATGTAGCGCCCTTCACACCGGACGGAGTCTCGGAGAGCTTAACCCATTGCAGAATTCCCTCTATCTCTCTGGGGCAGATGAGGGCTCAGGGTATTTGAGGGGGGGGGGGGAAGGGGCGGCGGGGGAGAGGAAGGACTCGTTCTTAACCCTTGAGTTACCAACAGCGCAAATGTCCACCAATGTGTGTAACACACATCGCAGGATGAAGCGTGAATTAATTATATTAACAACCGTCTTTGGTGTAGGGCGATGATCTGACGAGCTTTGACAGAGATGGAGACCATCTCCTCTCTACCCGCCCCCCCACCCCACCCACCCGCCACCCCACCCGCGCTCTCTCTCTCACCTGGGATGGTGGGGGTGGGGGGGGAGGGGTGTGGGTGGAAAGGGAAGGACTGCAAGCGAAATGTCATCCACAGTCACATCTCGCGACAATGTGTAACCATCATCGTTTCCCCCGCAATAAACCGGAATAAATAATAATAACGATGCCTGTAACATCAAGAGCCTCTCGTGAAACTCAGCGACTGTATCATTTGTAGGGCGGGCGCGCGGAAGCTGCTTTGCGCCCAGCCACGTCCCGCAAACGGGCACGAGGTGTGGGTGGGTGGGGGGGGGCAATATTTTTTTTTAAGCGGGGTGGGGATAAAATCCGGGGAGCGCGTTTCGCCCACAAAATACGCGGGCAATTCGCCTAACGGTGTATTCGGCGAAGCCCCTTCGAGACGCTTCGAAGACGCGGTGAGGAGTTGGATCGGAATGTCGACCGGCAAACGGTCACTGCCGCAGTTGACAGCTTATTATCTCCCGAGGGGTCTCATAATATTTCCGACACTGCCTTACATGCGTGTCGAGAAGCCGCACAGCATTTCGCCGTGAAGTGTAGTGACCGCGCATTCTGCGAGGCAGACCAGGCCGCCAGGCGGACGTTAAAGATTCTCCCCCTCTCTCCCCCCCCTTCTCTCTCTCTCTTTCTCTCTCTCTCTCTCCCCACCCAGTGTCCTGGCAGACAACTCCCCTCGATAAGATCGGTCACTCGCTGTCCTGGATGGGGCAGATGAGGGCTCAGGGTGGGGAGGGGGTGGGGGGGGGAAGTGGGGAGGACTTTCACGGGTCCTGTTTTGAGGTGGGAGTGGGGGGGGGGGTGTGGGGGGGGGGAGATTAAACGGCTGACTCGTGGCGAGAGCCGACGCACATTTGGATGAATGGGGAGGATTGTCCAGGGAGCGAAGCAAAGTGGGTCAAAGGATCGAGGGCTGAAGCTCATTTGGACGAGTTCGCCGGCAATTTCTGATCGGAGCTTCGATGCTCATTACAGCGTCTGACAAAGCCTCTGTTGTCCCAACAATAAACTGGCGAAGTCCTAATCTGTGTGCGGGGCGAGGAATTAGAGGCGGCTTTCACTGCCGTCGGCCGTGAGAAATCCTAGGATTTATTTATTAACTCCGCGGCCCACACCCTTCCTGCATCTGGCAAGTTGATGACCGTTAGTTAAGGCTTTGGTCCTGTTAATTGGGTCTCGCTGGCTGCACTCCCGAAGGATTTGGGAGAGATTGGCGGTGGGGTTGGGGGCTAGTGGTGGGGGGGGGTGGGGGTTTGCCAATCGGAATCTGTGCGGGTCATCGAGGGGGATGGGGAGAAGGCAGATTGAATCGGAATTGATTCACAACAGAAGAGATAATACGGTAATTATCCGTAATCCCTGCACCGGACGCACCGATCGATGGCAAAGCGCTTCACGGGACGCACCACTGTAGCGTGTAGCGAACGTGTATTTTGTGGGCGAAAGGCGGCAGCCGATGGCGCGAGACACCGTCTCCGCCAACAGTCGTGGGTCGGGGAAACCACATTTATTATTTGTTCGAAGGGATTATTAAACCACCCCCCCCACCCACCCCACCCCCCGGAAAGTGGTCCACTGATCGACCAACAACCAGGTTCCTTCTTACTGCCAGATAAACAGAGGCCTCTGTGTGCGCGCGTGTGTGTGCACGTGTGTGTGCGCGTGTGCACGTGTGTATGTGTGCACACGTGTGTGTGCATGCGCGTGTGTAGAGTCGCCTGAGCTTCTGACCCGCTCTCCCGGGAATCGAACCCTCGCGAACCGCCTCGGTCCATGTCGTGTCCTTTCCCCCCCACCCCCAGGTTTGAGCAGCGGTGAGTGGACGGACAGACCTGCACCAGGTCGGTGCCCCCGGGGGGCAACCATGACCTCCGATGCCATCCAGCCTACCCTGGGGTCTCAGGGCAATGCCAGTCTCCTGTGTGACCTGCAGCTGGAGAGAGAATACGAGTTGGTGCCCTGCATTATCTGTGCCATGTGTGGCATTTTCGGCATCATCTACTGTTTCTTCGGTAAGCTCAGGTCGTGGGCGAATGTTAAATCCGCGGGGGGTGGGGGGGGGGGTGGGTAGAGGGTGGGTAAGGGGTAGGAGGGTGACCGAAGGCGCTGGCGTTCGAACAGGAGGCGGCGAGGGAGGTGGGGGTGGCATTGGGGGGGTGGGCGAGATGGAGGGAATGTGGGATGGAGTTCCAGAGGGTGGGGGGAGCAGGTCACAGATTGGGTGGGGGGTGGTCACCATCAGGGGGCACTATTATACCTGCACATTGGGTAACATCTCTCTCTCTCTCTCTCTCCCCCCCCCCGCCCCCTGCCCCGTGCCACCCCCCCGCACCCTCCACCCTCTACCCCCCCCACCCTCCGCAGGTTACCGCTGCTTCAAGGTGGTGATGTTCCTGTCGGGTCTGATGTTCGGCTCCACCGTGGTCTTCCTGCTCTGCTACAAGGAGCGGCTGCTCGAGGCCCAGCTGAGCGTGGCAGCCAGTGCGGGCATCGGGCTGGCGGTGGGCGTGCTCTGCGGCCTGGTCACCATGCTGGTCCGGAGCCTGGGCCTCTTCATGGTGGGTCTGGCCCTGGGCCTGCTGCTGGCGGCGGGGGGCCTGCTGGCCGCCGGGCCCCTGTACCAACCTCGCTCGGTCTGGGTGCCCCTGGGGCTGCTGCTGGGCGCGGGGCTCCTGGGCGCTGTCCTGACCCTCCAGTGGCAGAAGCTCTTCACCGTCCTGTCCACCGCCGTCTTGGGCGCCGCCATCTTGGTGCTGGCGGCCGACTACCTGCTGCAGGCCTCGCTCCTCGGGCTCTACGTCTACCCGCTGCTCAAGGCCTCGGCCCCGCCACCGCCCGCCTGCTGGCACAGCTGGCTCCTGCTCGGGGCCTGGCCCTCGCTGGCCGCCCTCGGAGTCCTGCTGCAGTGGAAGCTGACGGCGGACGGCTACTCGCACACCGAGGGTGAGCGGCCACCGGGTGGGGGGGGCGCCAGTGAGGGGGTGGGCAAGGGGGGCTGGTGGGTGAGGGGGTGCTCTCACACGCCCCACACACACACACACGCACAGGGGGCGCTCTCGCTCCTCGCACAGGTCATAGCACAGGTCAACACACAGCAACACAGACATTGGGCAAATACGGGGATGGGGGGTGGGCGCATGATGGAGGTTCGTGAGGATGGGAGGAGAGGGAAGGGGTGAGGAAGGGAGGAGAGGAGGTGGGGAAAAGGCGTGGAGTTCCCTGTAGCTCAGCGGTTAGAGCCCTCGTCTGGCGAGCGAGGGGACCCGGGTTCGATTCCCGGGCGGGTCAGGTCAGGTCAGGGCGAAACGTTGGGCAAGTTTCCTTACTGATCAGTCACTCTCCCTCTCCCTCGTGAGTTATTATCAGTAACTCTCTCTCTCTCTCTCTCTCTCGACAGTTATTATCAGTAACCGGCAGAAGCGAGTGCAGCTGATGAGGATCCGACAGAAAGCAGCAAAGAAGCGCCAACGGACAGCACCACAGGACACGTACCGCAGGAAACCGTACCCCATCAAGCGCTACACCGGAGATATCCTGTCCCCGGTAACGTCACCCCCACCTCTCCCTCTCCCTCTCCCTCGCTCTCGTTCTCTCATTCTCCCACCCACCCCCCCCCCCACTTTCTCTCCATCCTCCTCTCACTCACTCACTCACTCATTCACTCCCTCTCTCCCTCTCTCGTTCTCTTCCTTTCACTCACTCACTCACTCACTCTCTCCCTCTCTCGTTCTCTTCCTTTCACTCACTCACTCTCTCTCTCCCTCTCTCGTTCTCTTCCTTTCACTCACTCACTCACTCACTCACTCACTCACTCACTCACCCTTTCTCTCCATCCTCCTCTCATTCATTCACTCACTCACTCACTCTCATCCTCTCTCGCTCTTGCGCTCTGTCACGTGGTCATCTTCCTTTTGTCCTCACGCACTCTCCCTCTCTCACACTCCCTCTCCCTCTCACACTCTCTCATTCTCCCTCTCACACTCTCTCTCCCATTCTCCCTCTCACACTCTCTCCCTCCGGCAGAGCTATATACAGAGTATCCGGGACCGGCAGACGGGGACGTCGCTGAGCAGCCTCCACATGGCTCCTCCGGGGGCCACCGAGCTGGACTATGACTGTGGCTCCACGGTGCCACTCACTGCCACCCCCACCGTCATCACAGTGTGAGCCCCCCCGAGCCTGGGCTGGACACCACCAGCCGTGACCGACCGACACGCAAACGGGCGCCAGCGAGGGGCAGAGAGAGAGAGAGAGAGACGGAGAGAGAGCGAGAGCGAGCGAGAGCCCTGTGGGGGCTGAAGGCTTCTCGTCGCCCCCCCTCCCACCCACAACGCCCCCCCCCACCCCCGGACTCCTCGTCTCCAACTTCCATGGTTGACTGGTTGACAAGCCCACCCGCCCGCGCGCCACCCGCCCCACTTTGCCAGCCACACGATCCCCCCCCCCAAAAAAGGAGGGGTTTGTCATTTCCCACCCACCCCCCCCTACGCAAGTACGGGCTCACACACACACACACACACAGCCCCCTCCACCCCCACACTCTCACCAGGGCTGCAGTGGGCTCCAGCTGTGTGTGTGGGGGGGGCGGGTGTTGTTGGGGGGGGGTAGGGGGAGAGAGGACGGAAGGTTTCCCCCCCCCAAACCCCCTCCACTTATGCCCCAATACAATGAACTGTGACCCCCGTTAATAAACCCCAACAAACCCCAAACTGCTGATTTACAGACTGTGGGGTTCGGCTGAGAATTAACTCCAATCACTGAGTCTTTAGCTCTCCCCCCCCCCCCCCCCACCACTCTTCGCTCTCGTTCCCCCCCCACCACTCTTTTCTATCTGTCTCTCCTCCTTTCTCCCTCTCTCCCCTTTTCTCTTTCCTCCCTTCAATCTCTCTCTTCTCTCTCTCCTTCCTTCGATCTCTCTCTCCCCCCTATTTTCTCTCCCTCTTCCCCCTTCTTTCTCCCTCCCTCCCCCTCTTTTCTCTCTCTCCCTCCCCCTTCTTTTCTCTCTCTTTCCCCTTCTTTTCTCTCTCTCTCTCCCTCCCCTTTGCTCCCTCTTTCCCATCTGTGCCTCTGGAGTTTTGGATTCCAGCTCAAACCTCACTGAAGGGCGAAGAGATTTGTGGTTCCTTCAAAAGTAAATGTTCCTTAACTTAGTCTCAGCAACGCCTTGACAGACTCTCCCCCCCCCCCCCCCCACCCCCACACCACCCACCACCCATCTATATTTTTTAAATACAAACATAAAGTGCCAAAAAGTTGCTCAAAACTGTCCTGTGTAAATGCAAACGTTTTCGAAACCATAAATTCTTTCATTTTATTTCTAAATCTGTGATATTTAAGTCGATGCTCTGTGACGGCAACTTAAGGGGGTGGGGGGGGGGATCATGTGCTTTTTCGACTCGTGACGTAAGATGGGTGTTGGTGGGGGAGAGGGGGGGATTTTTTTTAACTCTGGAGTAAAAGGACTCCCTTCTTTCGCCTCGAGTCAGAACAAACCAACCCCTCCCTCCCTCTCTCCCACCCACTTACGTCCCGAGTGTTAAGTGTTTTATCAGCTCACGACGTAAGGGTACTGGTGGTGGTGGTGGTGGGGGGGGTGGGGGGGTGGGGGCGGGTGGTACGTGATCTTTAACGTCCACCTGAACAGGACACACACCCGGGAGTGAGGTTTCAATGGAAGGACGGCATCTCCGACAACCCAACACCCCCCACCCCACCCTCTATTCAATGAGTGTGCGGGGTGTGGGTGTGGGTGTGGGGGGTGTGGGGGGGCAGCAATTGTTCCCTTCTCTTCCCTCCCCCCACCAACCCGAGCCCAGCGAACTGTAATAGTCAAAACGCCAGTAAAGTCAGGCTCACATTCGCCCACAAAATCCACAGTCACTACACTTTACAGTGTATCCCGTGAAGCGCTTTGAGGCGTCTCGAAGGCGTGATCAGGCGCTGTGTCAAATGCCGGGATTATTATTATCATTATTATTATCATTATTATTATTATTATTATTACCTCTCCAAATCTTTGCCAAATCCACTCCAAAAAGACCAATTCTTGGGCTATATCGCCCTCAGTTGAAGCACAACTCGTGATGGGGCAGTGGGGCTTTGGGGGCAGAAGGATTTCTGCCCTACCGTGGAGGGGTGGGGGGGGAGGGGGGAAATGACCCCCTTTTCTTCCAAACGTGAACCGCTGAGTTATGTTCTAATGTAATTTGTTGCTGTTGTTGTTGTTGTTGTGACCAAACACAAACGGTGTGACTCTTGCTCCATCTGGTGGCCACTGGTTGGCATTACATCATTCCCTTTTTTTGTGGTGGGAGGGGTGGGGGGGTGGGGGGGATGTGGGGGGGTCACTGTTGCTTAACTGAGGCTCCAAATCGAGCTGAGAATTCCCCGCTTCCCATCTTCCACATCTCTCTCTCTCTCTCTCTTACTTAATTCCAGAGAGTATTAGGCGTAGGTTGGCAAGAGCCAAGGCTTGTGGGGGAGGTGGGGGGGTGGTGTGGGGGGGGTTGTTGGGAGCCCAGAGTGTGCGTTGGGGGTAACTGCTGGAGTCTAACCAGCTATAAACCATTGATTTTTGCTGTCTGGCTAAGCTTTCCCGCTGTTTGTCCAGCGAGGACCACCCTCCCCGTTAGAGCTTTGGCTTTGCGGGGTTAACGGGAGCCGAGCGGGAGGATGGAGCGGGAATCTGCTCTCTCTCTCTCTGTCCCACGCGCGGATCGGTCGAGAGCGAGTGAGAGCGAGCGAGCGAAAGTGAGAGAGAGAGAGAGAAGGAGAACGTGAGCCAAAAGGAGGAGTGCAACGGTTTATTATTTACTCGAACGGCCGCAGCCGCGGCCGATCTCGGAGGAACATGCAGATACAGAGCATCGAAATCACAGCAAACACTACCCTCGGCTCGGAGCACAGTCAGACTCTCAGCGGTGAGAGTCGCGCGCGGTCACTCTCTGTCTCTCGCTCGCAAAGAAGCTGCAGCTTCTAAAGGCTGAACACCACAGAATAGCTGAGCCCCTAATAACACACAGTCAAACCCGTCCTCAAACACCTCTCAAGGCACTGGGCCAAAAGTGGCCTTTAGCTAAGGATTTGG
Organism: Callorhinchus milii; assembly: GCF_018977255.1. Lineage (NCBI taxonomy): Eukaryota > Metazoa > Chordata > Chondrichthyes > Chimaeriformes > Callorhinchidae > Callorhinchus > Callorhinchus milii. The sequence goes on from NW_024704768.1 coordinate 3,396,215, forward strand.
GGAGGAGGGGGGGTTTCGCCCAGAAAATACACTTTTATCTATTCTGTGAAGTGCTTTGAGACCCTAACCCTAACCCCCATCCTGTGAAGGAGACATTACACACTCACAACACAGCGCAACGTGATGGTCTGAACCTACTCCGGCCGTTAGCTACCGTCATGGTGAAAGGGGCAGCTTCCCCCCCTCTCCCCTGGGCTTCCCCCTTTCCCCATTCCCCTGGGCTTCTCACCCCCCCCCCCCACTCGACCCCCAAACGGGGCTCCGCTCACAAATTCTTGCGGACCACGTGCTCCATCTGGGCCTTCTCCGAGAACTCCGAGGTGACCTTATACTTGGCCAAAACCTTCAGGATTGGCCTCAGCCTCAACCACCACTGCTCCTTGGGAAGGCGGTGCCTGGGGAGAGAGGAGGGGAACATGGGAGTGGCTGTGGAACTGTATTCCCCCCCCACAGCCCCACTCTCACTCGCGCCCCTCGTGTTCGCCCCCACCTTCTCGCCCTCCCATTTCCCCCCCCGCCCCACCATCCCTCACTCATATGCTCATCCTCCTCCCCAACTCCCTTACACACAAACCCCGCTCTCTCGCTCCCCTCCTCTCACCCCTCATTCTCCCCCCACCCTCTCGCCCCCCCCCACCCTCCCAACTCCCACCCCCATCTGTCGCTCATACGCTCATCCTCCCGCCCTGCCCTCAGCCCTTTCCCCCCTGCCCTCACCCTATCCCCGGCTCTCTCACACACGTACTACATACAGACACACACGAGTGACTCACTCAAAGTCCACATGCGCCTTTAGCTCCTGTAGGGGCTGTACAATCACGCTCCTCTTCTTCATGCCCAGCACACAGGCCGTGTCGGGGGTGTTGGCGAAGATGTGGCCTGTGGACAACAAAGAGTTAAATCCGCAGAGAGACGAGGAGAAACGGGAGAAGAGAGAGGAGAGGAGAACGAGAGAGAAAGAGAGAGAGAGAGAGAGAGAGAGAGAGAGAGAGAAGAGTCTTAACAATTCCTTGGAAAAATCAAACTAAGGGCCAGAAAATTTACTCCCGGCCTCAAGCCCCTGAAATAATAATCCCTTCGAAAAAAAAAAATAATAATAATAAATTGGTCACACAGTCCACGGCTGTCTGTGGGGACGCTGCTGTGCGCAATCGGCTGCCGCGTTTGGCCCGCAAAATACGCAGTCACTACGCTTTACGGTCTATTCTGCGAAGCGCTTTGACAAGGCGAGTCTGCGTCAAAGGAAAGGGTTATTACGGACAGTATTCCTTTGCACCCGATGCAGTGCCTTATCGGGGAGACTCTCGAAGCCCAGCGTCACCCACCGTGTCTGGTCGAAGTCTTGAGCGTGGACGTCAGCCACAGCACGGCTTTGGCTCCCATCTTGGTGCTGAAATTCCGATCGAACGGAGTCGGTGTTCCACCCTGTGGGCCGGAGAGAGAGAGGGAAAGAGAGAGAGAGAGAGGGGGATGGGGGGATGGGGGGGGACAGGTCACAACCAGTTGCCTTTGACGCACACACACACACGCACATCATGGCTCGTTCGCTCACTCAAACCTAAGACAGACAACGCTTCTCCATTTGCCCCTCTTCTCTCCCTGTCAAGGCCAAGTCGTGTTGGACCAGAGACCATTGCGTTGGGTTGGGTTGGGTTACTTTCTACCTCCAAAGGCCTCGCTCCTCCCTACCTCTGTGACCTGCTAACGCCATATCAACCTGCCCGCTTCCTCCTCTCTCTAACCACTACCCTACAGGACTCCGCAATGAGGGTACGGAGTTCAGTTCACTGCCGGTGAGTACAGCGGGCGGCGGAGTTTGGGATTAACTGGATTAATGGGCGTCAGTCAGGGGTGAAGGGACTCCTACAACAACAACAACTTGCATTTATATATAGTGTCCCCGAGCTCTCCTACCTGCTGCATGTGCCCCAGGACATTCTTCCTGCAGTCAAACACTCCTTTGCCCTCCTCCGAATACAGGTTGTAGATGAAGTCGGTGGAATAGTGAGCGTTTGCCTTCTCGTTCCTGTCAAATGGACGAGAGAAACAGCGTCAGACTCTGTCCCAAACAGGGACTCGGCAGCAATCTGTGCATCAGTGTCCGGTAATAATAATAATAATAAATAATAATAATAATCCTTGCATTTGATATAGTTCCTCATCACGTCGTTGAGATATCTCTACACTGTAGGAGATCAGATAGACCTTCTCGCTCCCCCCCCCCACCCCACCCCCCCTGGCCCTGCGCTAGAGTGTCAGCCCTCATCGGGAATCGGTCAAATACCTGAGGATTAAGCCTCTCTTGACCGTTGTCTTCATTTTCTCCGTCAAATGCTCCACATTGATCTGTTTGGGGTTGGAGTAAGTGATTGGAGTTACTGGGTGTTCGTCAATACTCAAATGCCACCACCCACCCCCCCCCCCCTTCTCCGGTCTCCCCGGATGAATCCAAAACTCCGTGGCTCGCACACTCACCCGCACTAAACTCCGTCCCCCCATCACACCAGCTCTTGCCGGGTTCCCTATCATTGAACGGGCCGATTTCACGACCTGCTTACACCCCACCCCACCTCCCCCACTCGCTCCCCACTCGACTGGCTCTGGCCTCCTGCTTGTCCGTCGTGCCCTCCGTTCCACCATCAGCGTCCCTACTCCCCAAAACTCTGGCCCACTGTCCCTCCCTCTCGCCCCCTTCCTTCCCCATGTTCAGGTCGAGCCTGAGGACCTACGGTCACCTCCTCTACCCCCTGACCACCACCCCCCGGTCGGTGTCGTTCTCCGCCACTGTTAAGCTAACCCCGCATGAGGGGGGTCAATCTCTCATTACCGTGGAGAACTGGTCTCGCTGTCGTGGGGGTGGGGGGGGGGTGGGGTTTCTGTCCATCTGTTCCTCACCTTCAGGTCGTGGATGGAGAAATTATCCTCGTAGATATATGCAGCGTCCGCCCCAGACGCAAGGCCGGCCAAGGTGGCCAGGTACCCACAGTAACCGCCCATCGTCTCGATGATGAACACCCGCCGCTTGGTGCCCGCAGCCGACTGTTTAATCCTGTCGCACGTCTGTCACACAGGCAACACCGTCACTCACACACACACACACAGCGAGAGAGAGTGAGAGAGAGAGATGGAGAGAGAGAGCGATGAAGAAAGCGACAGAGTGATAGCAAGAGTCAGAGCGATAGAGAGAGAGCGAGAGACAGTGATAAAGAGACAGAGAGAGTGAGAGAAACAGCGATACAGAGAGCGACACACAGAGAGAGAGAGAGAGACACACACAGACAAAGTTATATAGAGAGAGAGAGACAGTTAGCGATAGAGACACGCAGACAGAGGGAGCCCACTGACCGAGGTGATGGTGTTGAGGGCTGTGTCAGCGCCCACACTGAAGTCGGAGCCGGGGACGTTGTTGGAGACGGTTGCTGGGATGATGATGAGGGGAATACACAGCTCCTCGTACTTGGCCCGGCCTTCCACCATCTCCAACCCACCCATGAACGCCTGGCACAGAGAGAGAGAGAGAGAGAGTGTCCATCAGTTGTGGTGGGGGTGGGGGTCAGCTGCTCACACCCTCACTTCGGAGGTCACCTGGCCGTGGGGGTCAAACCCCCTGACTCCAAGTTTCCCAGGGGGAGAAATGAGCAGTTAAGGCACTGGAGACAGCGAGAGAGAGAGAGAGAGAGAGAGACCAGAGGATCGATTTCAAGATCTTCACACTCTTCTTCACTCCCTCGCACCTCCCTCCCTCACCGACCTGCTCACTCCTCAACCCACCACCTCCGCTGGACTGGCTCCGGACCTCCTGCTCGTCCCTCGCGCCCTCCGTTCCACCATCGATGGACGCGCTTTCAGCCGCTACGCCCCGAAGCTCTGGAGCTCTCTTCCTCTATCCCTCCACCTCGCCCTCTTCCTTCCTTCCTTCCTTCCCCATCGTCAGGTCTTGGCTACAGTCACCTCCCCCTCGCTCTGGGACGCTACCCTACGTGAGGGGCGCTGGGTAAATGCAAGTTGTTGTTGTTGTTGACCCGGAAACAAACCTCAAAGCCACCAATGATGAGTAGAGCGTGGATGCCAAACTTAGTGATGGTTGCACTGATCTCTTCATAGTACTTTCCTGGGAGAGTCCTGGGAGAGAGTGTGAGAGAGTGCGTGTGAGAGAGTGTGTGTGTATGTGTGTGTGTGTGAGAGAGAGAGAGACGGTGAAAGAGAACGGGTGCAAGAAAGAGCGCAAGAGAGAGAGGAGTAGAGAGAGAGAGAGCGCGAACGAGAGAGAAAAAGAGGTGGGGGTGAAATCACTGAATTGTTCAGATAAAATGAGCTTCTCCCCCCCACCCCCCCACCCCACACCCGCTCAGTCTCCCCCCAACTCACCGCTTTGTCCCGAGCTGTGAGCCCCCCAGACTGGTCCAACCGCTCACATCAGCCCAAGAACACTCTTTAATCTGCGGAGAGACGAGAATGGGGGAAGTGGGTGGTGGGTGGGTGGGGGGGGGCAGTGAGAGAGAGACATACACAGTGTAAGTCACACACACACATAGTGGGAGAGATAGAGTGACAGAGAGAGAGAGAGAGACACACACACACACACAGTGCTACCCACAGTGGCACACATACACACACACACACAGTGGGAGAGAGAGAGAGACACACGCGCACATAGAGTGGGAGAGAGCGAGAGTGTGACACACACACACACGCGCAGTGACACATACACAGTGACCCACACACAAACAGTGACCCACACACACACACACACACACACACACACACAGTGGGAGAGAGTGACACGCGCACACACACACTGACATGCACACACACAGTGCCACGGCTGCCTGTGCCCACCTTGCCCTCTGCCAGGCCATCGAAGCCGTCGTGCACCACCAGCATATGGTGGCCCTGGGTCAGCCCCACCCTCACTGCCGATCGCACTGCGGCGTTCATCCCGGCCGCCGGAGCCCCCACATTCAGCACCGCAATGCTGAAGTTAGTCTGTGAGAGAGAGGACATGTGTGAGAGAGGACATGTGTGAGAGAGGACATGTGTGAGAGAGGACATGTGTGAGAGAGGACATGTGTGAGAGAGGACATGTGTGAGAGAGGCTGCCCCCACCCAACCCACCCTACTCCCGCCGACCATCTCCCCCCTTGATCACCGAGAGACAGACACACACACACACACACACATACATAGACAGACGTACACACACACTGAGAAACAGACATACACATCACCCCCACCCCAACCATCACTGAGAGACAGACACACACACATTGCTTCCCCCCAACCCTGTAGCCCCCCCACCCACCCCCATCACCTCTCCCACATCGCTCCCTCCATCACCACCCCAACCCAGCACCCCCCCACCCACACCACCTAGCGCCCCCCCACCCCCCCACCCCACACCACCCAGCACCCCCCACGGCCCCCCCCCCCCCACACCACCCAACGCCCCCCACCCAGCAGACCTTGGTGGGTGGCAGGTCATGATGTGAGAGCAAACGATACGTATTCCAGTTGCTCTCGAAACTCCTGCAACATACAAACCGCACGGACTGTCAGTGAACACGCCAAGCCAGTGAACACGCTCACGAGGTCTGGATTCGACGCGGTTCGATCTTGTCACCATCCAACAAAACCGTAGAGTCACAGAGTCTCTGCCAACCCACCACCACCCGCCCCGCCCCGGCCCCCCCACCCACCCCACACACGCCTCCCTACCATTTCCCCTTCCCACCACCCCCACCGCCCCCTACCCATTTCCCCTCCCCCATCCTCCGCCTCCCTACCCATTTCCCCCCCTGTCCCCCCTACCCATTTCCCCTCCCCCCCCGCCCCCCTGGACAGACCTTCCCCGCAGTTTGGTGGCGTCTTCAAAGCGTTTCTCCTGCATGGCTTTGGTCACGTCCTTAGTCTATAACAATAAAGCATTTCCCACCATTAGCGCTCAGGCGGGTCATTTCCTGTGCCGATCGAGGGTGGGTGATCACTTCCTGTGCCGATCGAGGGTGGGTGATCACTTCCTGTGCCGATCGAGGGTGGGTGATCACTTCCTGTGCCGATCGAGGGTGGGTGATCACTTCCCATGTCAACTGTGACTCCCCTTCACACCCCTCTTCCCGCAACCCTCAATAATAACCCTCGCATTCGACACGGCGCCTGATCGCGTCTTCGAGACGTCCCAAAGCGCTTCACGGGATACACTGTAAAGTGTAGTGACTGTGTGTTTTGCGGGCGAAACGACCGAAGTTAAAAGGGTCCCTTCGCTCGCAAGGCAAGCGCACTAACCAATACACCCCTCACCCCTCTGTCCACCACCCCTCAGCCCACCACCCCTCAGCCCTCTGCCCAACGCAGAGACACTCACCATCTGCACACACTCCATCAGTGGGAGCCTGATGGCTTGGTTCCCCGAGAGGCTGACCACACAGGCGGGCGTGTCGGGCTTGGCGTCCAGCAATGCCATGACGGCTTCAACCCCCATCCGACTGCCCTGGGGGTGGGGGGGGGGGAGGGGGCACAGAACAGGGTCAGAGCCACCAGCAACAGCAACAACTTGCACTTACACAACGGCCATGGCGCTGGGCGGCAGCTCGAAGCGCTTAGGAGAGAGACTGACAGAGAAGTTGGGATTCACAGTGTGGAGTAACAAGCAGCGGACATCACCCTCCCCCAATCGCTGCACCCCCCCTTTCCCCCCCACCAAATCCCCCCTCTGCCCACCACCCCTCACCCCTCTGCCCACCACCCCTCGCCCATCTCCTTACCAGAATCCGATCGAAGGCAGAGGGTGTCCCACCTCTCTGGACGTGACCCAAAATAGTGACCCTCGTGTCGAAGCCCAGACGCTTTGTCACCAGCTGCGGAGGAGACCAGGGTCTGTTTACACCCAACATCGGGGTCTTTGGCTTATCACAATGCGAGGATGTCCTGAGGCGCTGAACAGTCGAGGGTTTGCACCCCAGCCGGGAAGGGTCCAGGGCAGTGGGGGTAAGGGGTGGTGGGGGGTGATCGAAGGCACGGTCAAAGAGGAGGGTCTCGAGAGGGGCCTTGAAGGAGGCAAGGAACGGGAGGGGGGTGTGGGCGGTGAGGCAGAAGGGCTCCTGGATGGAGGGGTAGGGGCAGGAAGGCTGAAGGGCCAACCGTCGATGGTGGGGCGGGCGAGGTGGGGGTTGCGGAGCAGGCCAGAGCCCGCCGAGCGGAGGGGGTGGGTTGTAAGGGTTTTAGAAGGTCACAATCTCTCACTTTTATCTAGAGGTAAAGTGTGGGGCAATAATAATGATGATAAACCGTGCGTTATCCCATCGCAACGTCTCAAAGAGCTCCACAGAGATTATTTTTGTCGAGTTTGGCTCCTCCGACAATGCCGGGAAACACAACCGTAATAATGAAAATATTCCTTGCATTTGACACAGCGCCTTATCACGTCGTCGAGACGACTCAAAGCGGGTCACGGGACACACCGTAAAGTGTAGTGACTGCGTATTTTTGTGGGCGAAACGCGGCAGCCGATTGCGCGCAGCAGCGTCCCCCACATTGAGACCAAATTATTATTTTTTGAAGGGATTATCACCCCCGGAAAAGCCATCCGCCAATCGACTAACAACCGGGTTCCTACTTACTGCTGGGAAAACAGAGGCGTGTGTGTGTGGAGTAAGGACACTCGCCCAAAGTTTCGCCCTGACCTGACCCATCCGGGAATCGAACCCGGGTCCTCTCGCGTGCGAGGCGAGAGGGCTCTAACCACCGAGCTACGGGGCTTCTGAAACGTTGAGAGGGATCAGGAACCGGATGTCTCACTTACGTCCTTCACATAGTCCGACGAGATGGGGTTACCCGATCTGTCTATCGCCCCCTCAGCCACGATGATGATGTTGAGTCTGGAGCCTCGAAGCCTGCTCTGAAAACAGACGCACACGTCACGTCCTCTCCCACTCGCTCTCCTCCGTCAGGCCCCGGCACACCATAGGAACAGGAGGAGGCCATTCAGCCCCTCGAGCCTGCTCCGCCATTAACAATAATAATAATAATCCTTGCATTTGATAAAGCGCCTTATCACGTCTCTCCCCGCACTGTAAACAGGAACATAAGAAACAGGAGGAGGCCATTCAGCCCCTCGATCCCGTCCGCCATTCTATAAGATCATGGCTGATCTGTAGCTCGACCACTACACTACCCTCATGGTAGGGGTCCAGGGGTCTCACCTCATTCAGACGGTGACACAGGATGTCCTCCCAGTTGTTTACTGGTGGAGATTCGGGGATAAAGACCCAGTCAGCGCCACAAGCCAACCCCGTCACCAGAGCTAGGTACCTGCGGGGAAGAGAGGAGAGAGAAAAGGGGACAGGGAGGGGGGAGGAAGGAGAGAGGGAGGAGAGAGGAAGGGAGAGAGAGAGAGAGAGTGGAGAGAGGAGGGAAGAGAGGATAGGTCACTGCACACAGAGAGTATCTTCACTCCGCAGCCCTCCATCGTGTGAATGATAATAATCCTTGCAATTGATACAGCGCCCTATCACGTCTCAAAGCGCTTCACAGAATATACTGTAAAGTGTAGTGACTGTGCATTCTGTGGGCGAATGTGAGCCTGACTTACCCACAGTAACGTCCCATCACCTCCAGCACAAAGGTTCTCTGGTGACTGTAACACACGGCAAAGAGAGAGAGAGAGAGGGTGTGAGTGAGACTGAGAGACAGACAGTGATGGAGTGAGAGAGAGAGAGAGAGAGAGAGATGACCGAAAGATCGGTCTTGAGATGGACCTTGAATGGGGACGGGGGAGGAAGAGGGAATCCGGGATGGAGATCCAGAGAGGGATGGAGAATAACTGAAAGCTCGGTCACTGATGGTGAGAAATCAATCAATCACTCACTCACTCAAGTGATATTAATAATAATCTTTGCATTTGACACAGCGCCTCATCACACCTTCGAGACGTCTCAAAGCGCTTCGCAGAATGCACCATAAAGTGAATGGGCCGTATAGTTTGTGGGCGAAACGCGGCAGACAATCGCGCACAGCAGCGTCGTCGTCCCACCCCCACAAACAGCCGTGGATTGAGTGACCCAATTGTTATTATTATTTATTTTGGAGGGATTATTACGCTGGGAAAAGCGATCCGCCAATCGACTAACAACCGGGTTCATAGCTTACTGCTGGGTAAACAGAGGGGGGGGGAGTAACGAAACTTGCCCAACATTTCGCCCTGACCCGACCCCCGGGAATCGAACCCAGGTTCCTCTCGCTTGCGAGGCGAGAACTCTCACCACCGAGCTCCGGGAACCCCTATTAATTGACAGCAAAGTAACGGGGGAGGGAATGGGCCGACACCGGGGCTCTCTCTGGCTGCGGATGTTACGGATTATCTGGTCGGTGTCGGGGTCTGACCTCTGGGCCGTGGTGGTGATGGCGTCCACCACCTCCATGATGCGGTGCAGAGCTGAGTCGGTGCCGATGGTCATGTCGGTGCCACAGAAATCATTGTCGATGGAGCCCACCATCCCCACGATGTTCAGGTGCCCCGACTTCTTGGCTTCGTCCATGGAGATCTTCCCTGTAAACAGCGAGCGAGGAGGTGAGGGGTGAGAGCAGGTCCCAGCGTCAACGTTCGCCGTCCAACCTCTCCTTCCCTCCCTTCAGCGCGCTTGCTCGCTCGCTCGCACACTCACTCGCTCGCACACTCACTCGCTCACACACTCACTCGCTCACACACTCGCTCACACATTCACTCACTCGCTCACACATTCGCTCACTCACATACTCACTCGCTCACTCACTCGCTCACACACTCACACATTTGCTCACACACTCGCTCACTCACACACTCACTCGTTCACACACTCACTCGCTCACTCACACATTCGCTCACTCATACACTCACTCGCTCACACACTCACACGCTCAGTCACTCGCTCACTGTCAGTCAAGCTCTCCCCGGGACGCTATCGCCCCACGCGGAGGACGTAATATAAGTGCAAGTTGTCGTCGTCTATCCCTCTGCCCGTCACTCACCCTGTTTGACCAGGTCGGCTAACAGTCCGCTCCATTCTGTGCGGAATTGGTTGGCTCCGGTCAGGCTTCCGTCCCCACCGATCACACACAGGTTAGTGATGCCCCGTTTCACCAGGTTGTAGGCTCCCTTCATCCGCCCTTCCCGAGTCTGGAAATCCTTGCAGCGGGCACTGCCAATCACGGTGCCACCCTGGAGGGGGAAGGGGAGGGGAGAGAGGGAGGGGGCGAGAAAAGAGAGAGAGAGAGAGGGGGAGAGAGAGAGAGAGAGGGGGGAAAGGGGAAGCAGAGAGAGAGAGACAGACAGACAGAAGGGGGCAACGGGAGTGGAAAGAGAGGTAAAGTGAGAGAGGGGAAGAGAGGATGGAGTAGGGTGTGTGGGGGGGAGAGAGAGAGGGGAGAGGGGAGCGGGAAGCAGTGAGAGATAAAGACAGAGGGAGAGAGAGAGAGAGAGTGGGGGGGGGAAGAGAGGCAGAGAAAGAGGGGGAGAGAGGGGAAGTTATATAAAGAGAGAGGTACAGAATTCAAGAGAGTTCATTATCATTTTAAAAATCTTGAATTATATAATACTTATTTAATAATAATTATTTGATCATTATTATCTAACTATTATTATTCAATTATTATTTAATTATGATGATGATTTATGATTTAATACTCATAGTTGACACAGCGCCTTAATCATTATTTAAAAGGATCATTATTAGGATTGGAAGCAGCTCAGTCCTCCTCGTGCAAAAAAAAAAAAAAGGGGGAGACAGAGGATGAACGAAGGAAAGGTCACAGTCTATTCCAATCCCCGTCTCCGCTCGCTCTCACTCTCTCGTTTCTGCTCGTGGGTAAACCGATCCCTGTACTAAACCCCTCTCGTCACATTGCAATTAGAGTGCGTTAAAGCGAGCGCGTCCCGATGGGTCTTTTTTTAGCCGCGTGACATTTCGCCTGACCCTCCTCTCGCCTGGGGATGTGATTACCCGAGTCAACGGCAAAGGTCAGAGTGTGGAAAGAGCAGTGCGAGAGGTCAATGTGTATAGGGCAGTGGAGTCCTGTAGCTCAGCGGTTAGAGCTCTCTCTCTCTCTCTCTCTCTCTCTCCCTCCGCACAAGCCAGAGGGCCTGGGGTTCGATTCCCGAGCCGGACGAAAACCTTAGGCAACATTCCTCACTCCACGCACGTGCCTCTGTTAACCCATAATAATAATAATAATAATTTGGTCACTCGATCTAAATCGAGTCGGTGGGTGGTGGGGGGGGGGGGAACGCCGCTGTGCCGCGTTTCGCCCGCAGAATGCACAGTCACTGCACTTTACAGCGCTTGGAGACGCCTCGAAGACGCGACGATGCGCTGCGTCGAACGCGAAGGCTATTATTATTATTATTATTGCGACAACGATAATCCTCGCGCGTCACACGGGCGCGTGCGCGGAAGGTGGGTCGCGGCTTGGACACGGTTTGGACGCGGAAGGGTCAACATACCAACTGGAGCATCATGGAGACACTTTCCCAGGTTGCCTCTCGGATGTTTTCGCCTCCGTCCACCAGCCCCTGGTATCCCTGGGGGACAGGAAGAGAAACACGGTTTGCCAAAATAAGGAAGAATCATTCTAATTACCCCGATAATCCTTTGCGTTTGGTACAGGGCATGGCAACGGCAAGCCAGGCAGGGCGGGGGGGAGGGGGGGGGCGGGGTGGGGGGAGATGGAGCAGGCCGCAGCCTGCAGGGCAGGGCAGGTGGGGGGGCCGGGGGGTTTGGGGCATACACACGCACCTCGTGGATGAAGAATACGTTGGCTCCGGTGTAGATTCCGACTCGGACTACAGCTCGCACCGCGGCGTTCATCCCTGCAGAGGGAAGAGCAAAGGCGGGAAAACTGTCCTCAACGTCGGGAATGACCGTATCTACAGCCCTCGGTCATAGTCAACGCAGCGAGGGAGGGGGCGAGGGAAGGGGGGCGACGGAGCGAGGGGGGCGACGGAGGGAGGGATGAGAGGGATGGAGCGAGAGAGAAGGCGAGTGGGGGTGGGGACTGGGGAGGAAACGATGTCGGGGACGCGCAAGGTAGGGAGGGAGAGGGGGAGTGAGGGAGGGGATGGAGGGGCAGGGAGCGGGGGGGGCAGAGAGCGGGGAGGGGGGTCGGGGAGCGAGGAGCGAGGGGGGGGCAGGGAGCGAGGGGGGGGCGGGCGGAGCGAGGGGGGGCGGGGAGCGAGGGGGGGCGGGGAGCGAGGGGGGGGGCGGGGAGCGAGGGGGGGGGGCGGGGAGCAAGGGGGGGCAGGGAGCGAGGGGGGGGGGAGGGTCTCCTCTTACCCTGGGCATCTCCGCCACTGGTCAGCACCGCGATGGACCTGCCCTTGCCCAAGGTGTAGGGGGTGCTTTCTTGCTGAGTGGCCATGCTTCCTGCGGGGAGTGGGGAGTGGGTGGGGAGAGAGAGAATGTGAGAGAGAGGAGAGTGCGTGAGAGTGATAGAGAGAGTGAGAGTGCCCAATAGGGGAGAGAGAGAGAGAGCGCGAGAGCGTGTGAGGAGAGCGAGAGTGAGCGAGAGAGTAGAGAGTGAGTGTGAGAATGGAGAGAGAGAGTGAGTGAGTGTCAGCGAGAAAGAGAGAGAGTGTGTGTGTGAGAGAGGAGAGACGGAGAGAGAGAGAGAGAATGTAAGAGTAGGAGAGAGGAGAGAAAGTGTGTTGGAGAGAGGGGTCATCGCTCAATTAAATTCGACGCGAGCTAGTAGTAGTAGTAGTAGTAGTAATAATAATAATTGCTGCAATTGACTACGGCTCCTTCTCACGTCGTCGAGACGTCTCAAAGTGCTTCACCGGACATGCGGCAAAGTGGAGTGACCGGGCGTCTCTGTGGGCGAAACGTGTCGCAGGATGCGACGGAGAGATGGTTTTGCGGGCGGAACGCTCTCTCGCACCGAGAGGGGAGGGGGCAAGGCGCAGGAGGGACCGGGAGAGAGCTCCAAGGCTTCGGGGCGCAAGTGGCTGAGAGCCCAGCCCGCCTGCCGATGGTGCAGTGGGGGGGGGGGGGGGGCACGAGCGACAACAGCGAAGGCGCAACAAGCTGCCGGGGAATGATCTCGGGGGATTGTCGGCCAGGAACAGGAGGACACCCCCACCCACCCACCCACCCACCACCCGACAGAGTGCCAGGATCGTTAACGTTCACGTGAACAAGGCACAGACATGGGGGTGAGGGGGGGGGGAAGTGGGGGGAGAGAGAAAGATAGGCGTAGCGTCTCCAAAGAAAAAAATTTGGAGCGAGCGATTTCCTTCCTTCCCCCCCCACCCACCCCCGCACACACACAGCACCCCCTCCCCAACACACACTCCCCCTGCCCCACACACACAACCCTACACACGCACACACACAGCAACCCCACCCCCACACTCAAACACACACAGCCCTACGCGCACACACGCACACGCACACATACACACACACCGACTTTTGACACCGAAACACTCACAGCAGAGAAAAGAACTTTTAAAGAGTTGCCCTAAACTTTTGCGCCGTACGTTTTCACCCGTTTCCCGCGTCGGAAATCCACGGAGGGGACACAACCGACGTAACGTACACAGAAATAACAATAGTTTGGTCACTCAGCCCCGCGACTGTTTGCGGGGACGCTGCCGGGCGCAGTCAGCTGCCAAGTTTCGCCCACAAAATACACAATCAATTCACTTCGCTGTGAAGCTCTTGGAGACGTCTCGACGACGTGATGCGGCGCTATCTCAAATGCGAGGGTTATTATTATTATTATTATTATCATTATTATTACTGCTGTCTAACCTAGTTGAGAGTAAAAATTCAGTTGTGCCTCTCACCCCTCTCTTACACTCTCGCATTCTCTCTCTCCTTTCACACGTTGTCCTCTCCCACTCTCTTCCCCTCTCTTTTACACCCGCGCTCTCCCCTCTTATTGTACAGAGAAAGTGTGGATTCGTCACTCACAGGGTTAAAACGAACAGGTGCTCCGCTGTACGCCGCGAGCACAGGCGAGCTGACTTCTCTGTGCACGTCTCTTGAGAGAGTGACACGCAGACACCGACAACATCGGACTGCGTGAAAGTGATTGAGGGGAGGGGTGGGGCTCCGGAAATCGGATCAACCCCCCCCGCCCCCCCCCCCCCCCCCCCCCAGCCATGTTCAAAAGCCTCTCCCTTTCAGCTCACTCGCTCGCTCTGTTGTTCTGATCCTTTCGCGGCGTCAATTTAACAGCAGGAAGGGGTTAAATACAACCAATATAATAATCCTTGCGTTCGATTTACATCTACAAGACGCCTCAATGAGTTTCTGTGGGCGCATCGAGGCAGCCAACTGCGCACAGCAGCGTCCCCACAAACAGTCGTGGATTGAAGTGACCAAATTATTATTATTATTATTATTATTTTTGGAAGGGATCATTACCCCCTGGAAAAGTAATCCGCCAAATCGACTCACAACTGGGTTCCTACTTAACTGGCCTCGCGTTTCGCCCCGCAACCGGAAAATATCAGCAGCAACAAAGCGACATGACAGCTCGACGTAAGCGTTGAGCCGGCCAGAGTTTGCAAGTAAAATCAGATACAGACCTGCCCCGTGGTTTCTGGTGGCAGAAGGGAGTAAATTGCACAGAGCAAATATTAAACCAACCGACACGAACAATGAAAGCAAGGACTCAACTACCTCCCACATGGTTCACTCCTCACCAGCGTCCTCTAAAGTCCAGCTATCTATAGGGATTACTTAACACACAACGCCCCATCCACACAGGGTTATTAAAATTTACATTCCAACCCGATTTGGCTTTTGATTAGACGCTTCCTGCTTTGTGAGCGTAATAATGGAGTGTTCTTAAAATCTGCTGTATCACTCCATGCCCTTATTCCCCTCCTCCCTCACTCCACCCCTTCCACCCTAGAACACACACACGCACACACACACACACAAACACACACCCCATGTTAGCGGAGTTGACTTTTCTATTCACATAGAAATTTCGGCACGAGTTGCTTTTAAGCTTAAATGTTAAATTGCCTTCGGGTCCGTTGCGTTAGGAGTCCGAGAGGCGATGAGAGAGAGAGAGAGAGATGGATGGTCAGGGCATAAGGAAATCACAGGGGATCAAAAGTCTTGAGGCAGTTCAGTGTGGAAAGCGACTGACTGACATTGGCACTGCCCTCTGACTCTCTCTCTCTCTCTCTCTCTGAGCCCAAACAAGGATTCAAAGCAAACTGGTTTATTAAGAAGAGTCTCCATTGGGTAAAGGATTGGCATCGTTCGAGAGTCAGCTGTACAAAGGGCACCTTCTCAACGAGGGCGTTTTGGAAATGAGAAGCAAGTTTTTCTCTCTCTCTCTCCCCCTCTCTCTCTGCTCTGGTCCACAATCCTCCAAATAAAACAAATCACTTGTTGGCTTGATGGTTACTCGTAGGACACTGCTCTGTGCGCGCGCACACTCACGCTCACAGACGGAATCACAGTCACTCCATCCTACGGTAAATTCACGCCAAGAGCTTTGGGACGTCCTCCCGACACGAGAGGCGCCGGATCAAAAATGCAAGGAACATTGCGAGAATAATTATTATGATAATCATTCTTTCGCTGAATGATATTTCGCGATATTCCTGTCTGTCGCCCGGGGATACCGGAGGCTGGTGGATGGAGGCGAACGTATCCGAGAGCCGACGTTGGAAAGCGTCTCCGTGATGCTCCAGCTGGTATGTTAGTTATTATTATGACGTGTCCTTTCCATGTCCAAGCCATGACGCACCTGTCACTCGCCTGTGACAAACACCTCACTGCGCGTGGCTGTTCGCAGGAGGTCGCTGTGAGCAGAACTGGCTTTCGCGTTTCGCCGTCCAACAACCACTGGACATCGGTCGTTCATCTCATGTCTGTTTCTATCTGCCTATCGACATGCAGACACAGCACCTGACAAGAGATTCACGGTGAAGGGTTTTGTGCCGTGTGATGTACAGGCACATGCAAGGGAAACGGCGGGTGTATAATTCCCACCGGAACTGTTGACGTGAGTCAGTGACAGAATTTTACGGTCCGTCTCAAGACGTCATAACGACGACGAATCCTTGCATTTGATAAGAGCGCCTCATCGCGTCGTTGAGACGTCCTCACAGACTGTACTGTAAAGTGAATTGATTGTGCTTTGGGGGTGAAACGGGGCAGCCAATTGCCTCTTTGACCATGCATTCGGTCATCTTGCCCCTCCTCACCCCCGATATGAGAGGAGTCGAATATGTGTAATCCCGTTATAAATTTGCTCCACACTTGGCGTCTGTCCGAGACGTCGTGAGCCTGGTTTCAAGACACCGGTTAGGAAATAATACCTCGGGATAGATACGAGACATAGTTTGGGACGCGACATGTCAAGCGGCTGCCAGGATGGTGGAAGGCGAGCTGGATGAGCCTCGGTCTTCTTTCGCCCGGCAAATTCATGTGTCCTTAAAGGTGCCGCCTTTAAACCGACAAAACCCGCTCGAATTCAGAAACCTGCCACTCATGAAAAAAAAAACAATTGAATAATTTTATTGAAATCTGAATTCTAAAGCTGTTTACAGAATCCCCGGTGAGACATGGGCTGTCCTCGATTCAACACCCACCCAGTCGGTCGGTCGGTCGGTAACTTACAAAAGAATTTAAAAATACACACTAACCTGGTACAAAATACATTGTAAAATACACAACAGGCAGAAAAAACTAGAGCTTTCTCCTTACAAAAAAATTGCATAATTTAGTCTTATAACTTGCTTCCAAAAAACGATTTACAAAAGTTTTTATTGTTTTCGAGTTGCAAAGCTGCGCTTGTAATTATACTCTGTATATCTAAAACATTGCAATTATGCTCTGTGTATCTAGAACATTTGAACTCTCCCTTCCTTTCCCCTTCCCTCCCCCCTCCACCCCCACTCCTCTCTTCGCTACATACAAAATCATTCTGTCGGATGGAGGGGCAAAATAAAGGTTTGAAGACATCCAAAGGTTTGGGGGGGGGGGGGGGGGGTTGGGGGGAGAATCACTATGCTGGTTTGTGTGTTGGAGACCGTGTGTGTGTGTGTGTGTGTGTGTATATGATATAGTATGTGTGTGAGTGTATGTGTGTAACTGGGCTAAGCTGAGGACACTCCCAGGGCTCCGAGACACAAGTAAACCCGGGGAAGTCCATGTTCTTTGGGCTCCGCTTCTGTACTCCCCCCCCAGGGAAGAGAATTCCACCCTCAACCTCCTGTCACAGCCCAACACTTGGAGCCGATGACGGCACCTCTACGTAGGCAAGTCGAGAATGTCAGAAGGTTCTCCGCTTAAGAGAGACAAAGAGACAGGAGAGACAGAGAGAGAGAGAGACAGAGACGACACACACACAGAACTGCACACACTCGCAGACAGAGATACACACGCAGAGAGAGAGACAGACACACACAGAGGGAGAAGGAGGAAGAGAGATACACACACACACAGAGGGAGCGAAACACACCGAGTGAGTTACACACACACAAACGCAGAGACACACACACGTAAAGCGAGAGAAACACTCGCGCGTAGGGTGAGAGACAAACACACACAGAGAGACACACTCCGAGCTCCTAATGTATGGAGCGCGCCACTGGGAACGGTTCAAAAAAAACAACGGGTAAAAGCACTAGGTGAACGCAATTCCTTCAGTGTAAGGAGTTACGTTAAAGAGGGCGATAGTCAACCTCCCTGCCGTCTGCGTTCAGATACAGAAGTCGGCACGAGCCGGGTAACACAGGATCCTTGTTCTCCTCTGTCCTCTCCTCACACCGGTCGGTCGATGTTAAGACATCTACTCCCTGGTCGGGCTGTGGGAGACAGTCACCATCTATAAGGCTGGTACACATCACTTACCACCACTTATAGACAGATACGCTGACTTAATATATGAGATAGTTGCACAGGACCAGGGACTAGATGGGACCCAGGGCCTTGCAGCAGATGAACTGAGCTTTCAAAGTTCTGGCAAGGTCTTAAAGGCCTCCGCTCCACCTCACCAACCCAACCCATGGCTCCCCTCGGCTTAGTTTGCCAAATATCTCCTCAGGTGCTTAGGGCAGACTGACCACTCAGGACCGAAGCTTTGAACTTCGCTGTCTGGCAAGCTAGGGCCACCCTACACGTTAGGGCTTTGGCTGTAGGGTTAACAGGAGACGAGTGGGATGACTCCCTGACCCCAGTGACTGGTCGGCCCTTCCAGGTCCTGCCTATGAGCCAGGCTGGGCTGTGCCCTGGGATACTGCGGACCCGTCTGGCTCAGGAACCGGGACCAGAGACCGCCGCAGAGAGGGCCGGCTCGATTCCGACATTCCGTTCCCAGGAACGTCAGCTTGGAGCCGGTTCAGCTCTCAGTCCAACTAACACTGGATCACCGCTACATTGCCGCATGGATACTAAGTGCCTCAGCCTGGCCGGCTAGAAGGGGAAATGGGAAGAGAGAGAAAAGTTTTTAATATATATATATATATACATAATATATATATTATATAATGTGTGTAAGTAAATCGAATAATAATTTGAATACAAAACTACCAGAAATCTCCAACTCCAAGTGCTTTCATTAGAAATGGGCTGAACTGAGGCGTCTCTCTCTCTCTCTCTCGCTCTCCCACCCCCCCACACCCTCAACCGATTCACTTGCACATCTCCCCCTACTCACCCACTTCCACCCACCCTCTTGGCGAAACCTTTCGTCCCGCCTTGAGACCGAAATTCCACCCGGCCTGAGCCTGTGCCACCGTTTGCAAAAATATAAGAATGGAGCAGAGATTAAGAGAAAAAAAAAATCATCTCAAAATTTTAGGATTCAGCTGCAACGCTAAAGCTTTTCTGATGATAACAATAAAAATCCTTGTGTTTGATATATCGCCTTATCGCATTGCTGAGACGTCTCAAAGGGCTTCGCAGGATACACTGTACAAGTGGGTGCTATTAAAAAAAACTGGGGAAATGCAAGGAGTATTATGATGATGATTAATTATTAAAATTTTCTGCAGCACCTTAAATCTTAAAGTGGTCTCACAGGCTAAGACGAGGAGGAATTTGGGCACCCTTGGGGTGTGGCGGAGTCTGTAGATGAGAGCGAGTCACACGTTTTATGTCCCTTTGCGTCCCATGACTGTTCTGAAAGCAGTTCTATTAAATAGGTATAAACAGTAAGAAAGAGTGCAATTAAGTCAGTCAGTGGGGTGGGATTTCATGTGAGAGGCTACAGTTTAGTGTTGGGTGGAGGCCTTGAACCCCGTCAACAGAGCCAGCAGCAAAGTGACACGGTGGGCTGTGACTCAGGCACACACACACACACTCTCTCTCTCTCTACCTCCTCCGTAAACTCAAACCCAGGCGCTTTCTATCCTCCCAGTCGCTCACACACACAAGCCAGGAGCTGCCCCCTACCACCCCACCACCACCCCCCCCCCCCCCCCCAGCCACCCACCCACCCGTTCTTGGGGGAACCCACTCAGCTCCACACAGGCGACAGAGAACCAAGTCCCTACGGTGTGGGAGGCTGGGTGGCGGATGAGGTTTTGCCTGCAAACCGCAAGCTTCAGGAACACACGACATTGAGCGACCAGAACACACACACACGCGCGCACACCCTCCGCACGAGCACAACGACTGGATTAACCTTAGGACGTCAGGGCCTGTGGCTTTGGGGGAGCGTGTTCTCCAGTCATGGCCAGGATTCGTGGGGAGAGAGAGAAAGAAGAGGAGGTAACGGATTACAAGCGTCCGTCAAACTTAGCCCAGAACATACTGCTACCAGCAGGAAGGGAAGGGGTGAGGGGCTGGAGGTGGGGATGGGGGGGGCATCAGGAAGCAAATGTATTCATTGATGTCAGTCAGGCGGTCAGAGAGACATATAGAGAGAGAGAGAGACGGACGGATGGCTTTTGGAATTGATAACAGCTGAAGAGCTCCCTGTCACAAAGCAACCACGATGCACCAGAGACTGCAACAGGTCAGAAAACAGCTGCGTGTGTGTGTGTGTCGGGGTTTCCCCCTCTCACACCGGTGCTGATCACAAGGCACAAACGGTTGGTTACCCGGTCATTATGGTTTCCCCACACCCGGCGGCCTGATGATCCCACCCGGCTACCATGGCGTCAGTTAGGACCTCGGACTTGAAAAATCCAGCGGTCAGCCCTGACGGCGTGTGTCGCGTCCATATTGTTCCAAGAGGCAAGATGGGTGGGGGATGGGGGCAGGGAGACGGACCGTAAAGAGGAAATTGGGGCGCGACAATACAGTAGAGTCGAAACCATTGGTAGGTGGTAAGGGTACCCTTTGCATGAATTAACTGACCCTCGGGGCTGTTTCATGGGACCCCAGTCATTCCCTCCGCAACAGAATCAGACCCATTTACTGTACTGTCATCGACTCTACTTACTGATCACGCTAGTGCCACCTGTTGGCAGGGTGGCGGCACTCCGGATAGTTAGTGAATTGGAAGGACGTCAAAGCCGTTGGATTTGGATCATCCCAGTGCTGGCGATTTGGACCATCATTCTCCGCCAGCCGGCCGCCTTACCCGCGCACGCACACGCAGATAAACGTGGCACAAACACGGGAGCGAGGACCCATCAACGCCGGGAAAAGTCCACGTCAAACTGCGAATGGCTTGCCGTGAAACCAGCACCTGTAGGAAGACTGCCTGAGAATTTGGGATGGAGGCGAGTCTTTCTCTCCATCCTTTCCGAAAGTAGAGTCCTGGGTTCATTGCTATGATGTACAGGCAGAAGGAGGGATGGAGGGGTGGTGGCGGGGGGGCCTTTTCCCCTCAATGTCCCACCTGTCCCGGCTCCTCCCCCCACACACACCTCCAGACTGATGGAATGTCTCCCATCGAAGGGTAGGCTGTGGACTGGCCAGGAAAACAATCAAAGGAGCTTTTGATGCAGAATCTCCCACGCCATTCGCCTCCTGAAGTAGGGCATGTGCTTCTGCAAAGAGAGGTAAGAGTTCAGTCCTTGCATTTGACACAGCTGCTTATCACATTGAGACGTCGCAAAGCGCTTTGCAGAATATACTGTAAAGTGAATTGACTGTATCATTTTGTGGGCGAAACGCGGCAGCCGATTGCGCACTGCGACGTCCCACGAACAGTTTAGTGACCAAATTATTATTATTATTTTTAAAAACCTTTTTTTGGGGGAAAGGGATTATTACCCCCGGAAAGCGATCCGCCAATCCACTAACAATCGGGTTCCTACTTACTGCAAGGTAAACAGAGCCGTGTGGATAAGAAAACTTGCCTAAATTACAAAAAAAATTACCTGTTCCTTTGATTCAGAGATAATGGCAAACAGGGAAACACAAATAGATAGCTTTGTTCTGCTACACTTGGGCACAACCCTTCACCTCAAATTAGTTTTGAAACTCTGGAACACTCTTCTTCGATCCCTCCGCTTTGACCCCTCCTTACCTCTTTTCAGGTTGTGCCTGAACGATGACCGAAAGCGCAGTCAAAGAGTGGTACGCAGCGTAAGCACTACCTGAGTAAACTTGATTGGTCTGTCTTTGGTGATGTAGTCGGCATATTTGCAAGTAAACATTCCGCAGTCACTTCCGTTCATTTGTTGAGGGATCTCCTGTTACAAAGGGATGAGGAATCAGCTGGGTAACTGTGCAGTTGAGGGTTAATTTACATCACAATCTCCCCCCCCACCCCCATCGTTATGCACAACGAGGCAGGCACAGAACCTGCTTAGAAGCACCTCAGCCCCCATCTCTCCTGTCCTCCAGTCGGGATCAGAGACATTTTCATTCCCCTCCCCTCTCGTGCTCATCAAGATTTCTCTTACACTCAACCTTCCAAAACTTTAAAGTAGTGTTTGAATTACGAGATCTGCAGCGATGGAGGGAGCAGCATTACACACGTGGTAAGGAACGAGCACAAGGGAATGGGGTTACAAGGTTAAGAGTGGGGAGCTCCAGTGTGGGGAGCGAGGACCAGCACAGACATGGATCAACTCACCTGACTCCGCTTGCTGCACAGTGTCCAGCCATTCGTATCAAACTCTTTCCCCTTCTTGTCGATGCTTTCTTGCTTCAGGTATCGTCTGCAGTAACATGAAAGACACACTTAGTTTTGGAGAACAAACAGTCCTCAGTCTGACATACAGACAGACAGACATACAGACAGACAGGGCTATTGAATGGTTCCTCTTATTTGCATCTCCTAAGCGCTCCGAGACGCTACCCTGGGTGTGACGTGCTGTATAAATGATGTTATTGTTGTCTCAGTAATTGGGAATGTGGGCTCTTTAAGAAGCCTCGTGGACTTATTGTAAATAGGAATAACAACAAGTTTATTACATACAACAACAAATAGCTTGCATTTATACAGCGCTCTTCTCACAAGTTGCGTCTTGGCGTTTAACAGCCCTTAACAATGGTTTGACCTAAGCTGGAAAGAGAGGGGAGATGACCGAAGGCACGGTCGAAGAGGAAAGTCTTCAGGTGTGATCTGAAGATGGGCAAAAAGTGGGAGGCAAGACAGAGGGATCGAGGCAGGGAGCTCTAGAGATTTGGCTGATTGTCGCTGAAAGCACGGCCTTTCACAAGGAAGACATCTCAATAAACGGCATGGATCGCAGAGCAAAGTGGGAAGGTAGGGGGAGAGGAAGGCGACCAAAGATATGGTTAAAGAGGTCATTTTAGGGGGATTTGGGGAACATGGGATAAAACCTGGACTCCATTTTGAACTGTAATAATAATAATCCTTGCATTTGATGTAGAGGCTTATCACATCCTCAAGACGATTCAAAGGGCATCACAGAGTGAATTGACTATACTTTGTGGACGAAACGCGGCAGCCAATTACGCACAGCAGTGTCCCATAAACAGTCGTGGATGAAGTGACTAAATTATTATTTTATTTGTGTATTTATTTATACTTTTTAAGGGATTTTTTNACCCCTAGAAAGCGATCTGCCAATTGACTAACAACTGGATTCCTACTTACTCCTAGGTAAACAGAGGCGTATGTGTACAGTAAGGAAACTTGCCTAAGGTTTTGCCCTGCCCGCCCAGGAATCAAACACAGGTCCTGTCGCTTGAGGCAAATGCTCTAACCACTGAGCTACAGGACACTGTAGTGCCTTGGCTACTGTACTCACAGTAATATCCTGCAGGCTTCATCATTGCAGCCGCCCATTGAATCATAATAGGTGATGGTCTTCTTTCTGAAATCGATGACCTGGAGTAAGAAAGCAGCTCTTGTCATTTCACTCTGCAATGAATGGTGGGGCGGGAGGGGTTGAATAAGGGAGGGTGGAGGGAAGGGAGGGGTGACCGATGGCGTGGTCGAAGAGGAGGGTCTCGAGACGTGCCTTGAAGAAGGCGAGGGAGGGAGCGGGGCAAAGGCAATGTGTGATGGAGTTCCAGAGGGTCTGTATAATGCAGGCTGCTGATGTGTCTAACGTACTGGTTGTTACTCATAACTACAATGAGTTTGTGAGGTTCCTTAAAGAGCCCACACCCCACCGGTGGTGGGGGACAAGCACCGATAAGAGGCACATGCAACAATTCCAGGGGACTGACTAATATTGCAGGGTCGGACTCCCCCCTGGTGGCCGTAGTCTGGTATTGCGGGTAAGCCAGGCTGACAACAACAACAACAAGATTCCATTTATAGAGCGCCTTTCACGTCCCAAGGCGCTGTACAGTTGGGTCAGGACCCGAGAGACAAGGGAGGAAGGGACTGTGGGATGGAGTTCCCATGGGATGGGTGGTGGGGGGGGGGCAGAGAGGCAGGGCCTGAAGTGATCTGAAAGCCAACTCTCAACGACACGGCCAATGGAGGGAAAAAACACTCACTGCCAGGCACCAATGCACTCCCAGGTGGACAGGCACCAGAACGATGTTGGTGGCAAACACGTCCACCTTCTTAGTCCAGCGTTTCACCGCCTGATATCCGTCGCTCTTCACTTTCGGGAAGAAAAAGGTGTTGAAGGTGTGAACCGAGGGGAGCCCTTTGGTTTTACTCCTCACCACCAGGAGATTCATGTAAAAATTAATCACCTGCGAGGACAAAAACACACCCATACATAATAAATAACCAAATAAACAAAAAAAAAACTGGACGCGTTCAATTCTCACGTTCCACCTTTTCTTTCGTTTAAGAAGTTGTGGGTTTGTGGGGAAAAAAAAGTCTCAACGGGTCAGCAGCTCTTAAACTCTCCCGTGCTTTCAGCCCCTACGCCCCGAATCTCTGCAACACGCTGGCTCTCAATCCCTCCGCCTTACCCCTTCCTTCCCCCGCAAAATACTCAAGTCGATTCACTTTACAGTGTATCCTGTGAAGCCCTTTGAGTCGTCTCGAAGACGTGATTATGGCACTGTATCAAATGCAAGGACCATTATTATCTTCAGGTCACGCCCGAAGATCTTCCTATTTGATCGTGCTTACGGTCACCTTCCCCCTACTCCCAGGTTTGGGGTCAGACTCCAGGACGCTACCCCGTGTCAAATGCAAAGTTGTTGTCCCAAACTATATACTGTATCCCGAGATATTATTTTCTGCGTCCCAGTAGGAAGAGCGGTGAATGCTTTACCTCGTCGTTCAGCCAGTTGAGGTGGTTGAGGGTTTGAATGTCTTTGCGGGTGATAGTTAACCTGAACGCTTCACTCAGGATCTCGTCAGGGTGGCCGGGGCGGAAAGCCCGACTCACCTGCTCCTCCATTTCCTGCAACAGTTGAAAACCCGAGCTTGTGAGTGTAACAATGTCTGACACCAGTCACTTCCTCCTCACTCACTCTGTCCACGTTACGGAAGATGTGGCACAAAATATGGCTACGGATCATTATCTGCCATGAAAATTACGTCGCTAACATTCACACACACACACCGATCCTATGTCTAAATACAGTTAAATACTTGTACCGAATACAATGAAGTACGTCTCAAGACCCTCCCCTTCGACTGAGGCTTCGGCAACCAACCTACCCTCCCTGCCCTCCACCCTTCCAGATCCCAGCCCACCCCCACCACCTCAGCTCAGGTCCAAATCCCTGACTGTCCAACACTTTGGGACGTCCTCCCGATGTGAAAGGCTCTGTGTAAATGTAATTTTGTATTGCACTTCTATTTACAATCATCATCATTCAACAACATCTCAGTTGTTGGTCAGTGCACTGTAGGAAAAAAAACATGGGGGTAACAGGACTTTGTGAACACCCTATACAAACGATACCCTGGACTGTTTTTTCTTAACTAATAAAGTTAGCCAGGCTCAGTTAGGAGCACACTAGCCTCTGGGTCAGAATGGCTGCGAGTTGAATCATCATGGCTCAAGACATAATAATAATAATCTTTGCACCTGATACAGTGCCTTATCACCTCTTTGAGACGTCTCAAAGCACTTCACAGAATATACTGTAAAGTGAATTGACTGTATATTTTGTGGACGAAAAGCAGCAGCCAATTGCGCACAACAGTGTCCCACAAACAGTCGTGGATTGAATGACCAATTTATTTTTTAATATTAGCTACATTTTTTTTCTTTGGAGGGATTATTACCCCCGGAAAAACGATCCGCCAATCGACTAACAACTGGCTTCCTACTTTCGGCTAGGTAAACAGAGGCACACGTGTGGTGTAAGGAAACTTGCCTAACGTTCCCGCCTGCCTGGGAATCGAACCCAGGTCCTCTCGCTTCCGAGGCGAGTGCTCTAACTAGCACTCTACGAAACTCCACCATACAACCAAGCTCCCCTCAAACCAGATTCCCAGGTAACTCAGGATGAAGTCAGGAATCCGTTGCACACGACAGACAGTACCTCAGTGAGCTGGACAAATAAGGAGTCGTCTCCACCTGTGCCCCGATCCGTTGGTTTCGCCTCCGCCTTCTCTTCTTCGTGGTTGAGGATTTCTTCGATTGGAATCTCTTCAACCAGAGGCACAATGACCTGCAACGGAGTCATGACCCGCCGAGGCAACAAGTCCTTGTCCTCCAGCCTCTGCCGCCCCACAGACACATGTCAGCAACAACAACAACTTGCGTTTATATCATGCCCCTCGTGCAGGGCAGCGCCTCAGAGCTATAACCCAGCGGCGACCCAAAATACGAGGCCAGCCTCTAGCCCCACCCACTCCTGGCATCACATCCAAGTGGGGAGTCTTTCTGTGCTCCTCTCTGATCTCTGACCGAGATATACAAGACAACAGAGGCCTGACCACATTCCGGACTCCTGGCATCCACGTGAACACTCATACATACAGATGAGGGGGTGGGGGCGGGGGTGATGATCAAAAGCAAGCTCCTTGAGGCAAGACTTGGGGTCTGAAAGAGGGAGGGATGGGACGAGTGGGAGGAACGAGGAAAGGGTGGGGGGAGGCAGAATGGGTGAAAGGTCTCCTATTGAGGATGGGGCTGGATGGGGTGTTCACTGAGCACTACACACACACACACACACAGAACTTCATAATACCGTGGCTACACATCACCCACCAAGCCCTCGGCCCTGCCCGTACCTGCTGTCTCAGACGGTTTGCCAAAGCCTCCTGCTCATCGATGAGGTGTCGCCTGTCACGTGCCCGGGAGTCATACATGCTGGTGCTGAGGCCCAGGGAGGAGAGAGAGAGAGAATATAGTAAATCCCCTGATAACTCCACCATGGCTGAACCCGTCACCATCACCATCAATGTCCCGGCCGCATTTATTTATCTATTTATCCATATGCCTAACTCACCGCTCCTGATAACTTGACTCCTTTCTCCCTGGGAGTCACGAGTTATCAAGAATATACTATAACATGGACATGTTCATTCAGGTCAGTTCACATGATGTCTGACCCTCATAGAACTCGATCGTATAGCACAGCTTCAACCTCTAAAGCCAGACGTCCACTGTGCAAGTGTCGGGACCACACACCCCCCCCACCTCCCCCACCCACACACACCTCCACCTCACACACCACACCCCATACACACACAGCCCATATACACACACACACACCACATACACCGCCCCACCCATACAGATCAAATGGGCTGATGTCCCCCCTAGTGAGTATTGAGGCTGTAAAATGCCAGTGATGAGCCAGGTTGCAATACAGCAAACCTGACTAACTCGTGAATCACAGAGTGCATCACAGAGAGTAAGTTCAAACCCACATCGTATCACAGAATAGTCACACATTGGTTACAACACAATATGGAGCACATGCACAACACAGAAAGAGCATTCCATAGAGTTAAATTCTCTCCACCTGCATCCCAAACCTCCTATTCTTTTTGGCTCAACACGGTTCGCGAGGTTCACAACAGCATAGCAGAAATGAGCAACATTTGGGTTCTGCATATTAGTAGGCGGGAATCACACTTACAGCTCTTTAATCCAATGCACGGCATCAAACCTAGGGACACTGTAAAAACACAACACACAAGCTTGTTAATGCTCTGTACCGGCTGGCACAGTGAGAAGTCAACAGATGAGATGCTGCAACATTACACACATAGACATACAGAAACACACACACAAACACGGCGCTTACACACACGGGAACACATAAGACACATGTACCCATACATAGACATGCACACACAGAAACAGACGCGCGCGCACACACACAGACGCGCGCGCACACACACACACACACAAGCACACTGCCCAGGGAGACGCAACTGTAAGGCAGTGTTCCCTACCTGGCACGATCACGTTTTGGCGCCTCTTTCACCTTCACAACAATCACCGATTCGGAATCCGACCCTACAAACGGAGCGGAGCAAGTCAGAAAGAGTTCAGCACGAGTTACAGAACGTTGCTGCCGGGTTCTCCCACAAATCATGCAGTCAAGGCCGTGGAGAGCTTTGAGAGAAAACTGAGGTGTGTTACGAGGTGCCGCCCATTCGCGTACCTGTGGATGTGGTGTCAGCGAGAGGCAGAGAGTCCTGTAGGCTGGGGGTGAGGCTTCGAGGCGAGCTGGAGCTGGAGATGTGGTTGCCAGCGTGAGGTGGGCTGCAGGCTGCCTCGGAGCTGGCGAGGGGGCTGCACGAGGGGTCCGCCCATGACAGGGGCTGAGACCCCGGGTCGGAGCTGACCAAGCTGCTCTCCACCGTGTGCTGGTCGCTGTCCGACACCATCTTCTGGAAGAAGTGCTGATTGGAGCTGAAGAAACTGGACCTACAAGAAAATAAGACAGCGAGGTTAAAACACCATCGAACTCGACGATAAATCCTGTGACGCGCTTTGAGACGTCTTCCCCGATGTGAAAGGCATCGTGTCAAATGTTATTATTTAAGGCGCTGTACCAAATTCGCACGTTATAGCTTGAAGTCTTCGGAATACGATTTCAGTCTCGCCTGTAAGTTTACTTACTCTGAATCTAACAAACTAAGGTTTTGTCCCCAAAAAGGGCCTGTTGTCAAGCCCGAAACATTACTCTAACCTCTCTCTCTCTCTCTCTACAACTCTAAACTGCCAATGGAATACCAGGACTACTTTACGGGCCAAGAGAATGATATTGTTATAGAACCGTAGAAGCAAAGCACGGGAGGCCATTCGACCCCCAACGTGCCTATGCCTCTTTGAAAGAGCTACCGACTAGTCTCACTTCCCCGCTCTTTTCCCGCAGCCGTTTTCTTTTCAACTAGCCATCCAATTTCCTTTTGAAAATTATTATTGAATCTGCTTCCACCACCCTTTCAGGCAGTGCGCTCCAGATCGCAATAATTCTCTGCATAAAAAAAAATTCCTGTCTAATCTTCTGCCGATTATCTTAAATCTGTGTCCTCTGGTTACCAACACACCCGATAGAGGAAACAGTTTCTCCCCATCTACTCTATCAAAACCCCCTCATAATTTTCAACACCTCTGTTAAATCTCCCCTTGACCTTCTCTGCTCTAAGGAGAACAATCCCATTGGAGACATTTCTCTTGGCTGGAGGTTAACGCTTGGGAGTTTACTCACAGTTCTCGGTGTGAGAGGGGTGAAGACACTCTGGAGAGGGTGAGCTTGTTACTGTGGTTTGAGGACACCACCTCCAGAAGCTGCCGGTAGATCTCCTTCTCCTCTTTGCGAATGGTCTGAAAGAAAATAAATGCAGAGGAAACAATGTTGAGCGATTCAGATACCTTTTCACCCCCCACCTCGCCCCACCCTCCGAGCCTGCACAGCTCACTTTGAAGCCAGTCAGTCTGGCTCAGTCAGTGACGCTCTCACCTCTGGTTTAGAATGTTGTGGTTTTAGGCCCTAAGTGGGTAAACCCTGTGTAAATGCAAGGATTATTATTATCATGTCTGCTTCCGAGGAGCATAGAGATCTGGGATTGTGGTTACAACAACAACAACTACTTGCATTTACACAGCACCCCCTCAGGCAGGGTAGTGCCCCAGAGCGCTTAACAGTGGCGGAGAAGCCGAGCCGGTTGGTGGGGTGGAAGCTGACCGTAGGCACGGTCGAATAGGAAGGTCTTCAGGCGCGACCTGATGAGGAAGCAAGGGGCAAGGCGGATGGAGGGAGAGAGTTCCAGAGTTTCGGGGAGTAGTAACTGAAAGTGGTGCAAGGACTCACCTCCTCCACAGTGCTGAGGTATTTGCCGGTTGATCTCCTCTGCGTCAGAGGGCTGGTTTGGGTGGAGCTGCTGCGGTGGGGGCTGTCTGCCCGTCTCCCAGAGAAGGTCTTGTCGTAAACTGGGGTGTACATGGAGACCGTCCGACTGCAACACAGGGTTTAAAAACACTCTGCAACACAGGGTTTAAAAACACTCTGCCCACACCCATTGACACTCCATCCCAACGTCCCTTCGCCTCCTGCCCCCCACCACCTCCCAAGGCACTGTGTAAGTTTAACTTGTCGCCATTGTAAATGGTTTTAAAGGCTAAGGCTAGGCGGAATTTCAGGCCTTGCCCCAGCAAAGTGACTCATGCGGTTTCGAGTCCACTGCTGTGATCTGTTTGGTAAGCTGAATGGATTATTACCCCTGGAAAAGAGATCCGACAATCGACTAACAACCAGGTTCCTTACTTACTGCTGGGTAAAAAAAGACACGTGTGTGTGTGTATGGAGTAAGGAAACTTGCCTAAGGTTTCTCCCTGCCCGGGAATTGAACCTGGGTCCTCTAGCTTGCGGGGCGAATGCTCTAACCACTGAGCGACAGGTAAGTGGTCTGTTCTATTAGTCTGTGTAATACAGCAGACCTTTATTCCCCCCTCCGCCCAGCCCGCTCTTCCCTGACGAACCTTAACGGGACAACCTCCTGATGTGAAAGGCGCTATATAAAGGGAATTATGTCAGTGCAGTTGAGAACTTCTAACCTGGGTGTTTTCCGCACTGGAAGATGCAGGCTGTTCCCGAGCCTCAGTTTCTGTGTCCGGCTCCTGGGCATGGCCGCCCCATTCCTCGAGTGCCCGTTGGCTCGGTTTAACGTTCGCGGGCTGTGTAGGGGACGCTTGACCAGTACACTCTGATCAACAGTCGCCATGAAACTCTCCACCGTCGGCAGGTCTACGTGAGCTGGAAACGCACGTGTAAAAAAAAAACTCAATGGATTTTGTATCCTCTTCTGTACTGACTGCCCGCCCCACCATTGGCAGTCAGGCCTTCAGCCTCTCTGCTCCCACCCTTTGAACCTCCATCCCACACTCCCTTCATCTCGCTCCCTCCCTTGCCGCCCTCAACTCCTTTCTCAAGAACCCCCCCCCCGCTTCGACCCAGCCTTCGAGCACGCTCCCACCTCCAGCTTCCCCATCCTCCTCCCCTCTTGATCCCAACCCCCAGCCGGGTGCCAATCCCCGACTGTCCAGTGCCTTAAGACATCCTCCCGACATGAAAGACTCTATGTAAATGTCATTTTGTTGGGATTGTTGACTAAAGATAGAAACACAGAGCGAGAGTGTGCAAGGGGAAAGGGGGAGAACGGTCCTTACCTGGTTTGGGCTGTGATCTCCACAGTGGTTCTCTCGACGGACATACGAACGATTCTCCCAAAGAACTCTAAAAACCAAACACAAGAAAATCGAGTTAGTCAGGAATAGAGCCAATGTGATTAATGACATATCCATATACTGCTTTTCACCCAAGTCATTAAATGCCAATACACTGTCTCTAGTAGCTCATTTACTGGCTTTGGATCTCCTTCAGTTTTTTCAGCAGCTGCTATTCTCCACTAAATTCCAAAGAGCTTTAAACTCTCACTAATCACTGCAGAATCCTGTAGCGTATTGATTAGTGATAGGACCTGGGTTCAAAACCTTAGGCAAATTTCCTTACTCCACACGCCTGTTACACGTCTGTCTACCTTAAAATTTAAATTAAAAATAGTAATTTGGTCGCTCAATCCACGACTGTTTGTGGGACGCCATGTCTCACCCACAAAACATACACAGTCAATTCACTCAACAGTATATTCTGTGAAGCGCTTTGAGACGTAAGGCGCGAGATCAAATGAAAGGTTTATTATTAAGACTCACCTCGCTGTCAGGAAGAGGAACGCAAGACTGAGGAGGCCTCCTCCTTCTGATCGGTAATCTCTGCTGAGCAGGTAACGCTGGAAGCCCAGAGCTGAAGGAAGGGGTCCTGCTCTTCACCCAGCTGAACATCATGCTAGTGGTCTGCTTCACACCCTCTGCTGTATTTTTCACGGAGTCCACAAGATCGCCTTAAAACACAGACAAGGATTAAACCCCCACAATCAACTTTCAATTCAAAATCTACATTTGTGGAGACCCGCAGCGTAGTGGTTAGCGCGCTCGCTTCACAAGTGAGAAGACCCGGGTTCATTTCCCGGACGGAGCGAAACCTTAGGCAAGTTTCCTAACTCCACATGTATTTGTTTATCTAGCAGTAAGTAGGAACTCAGTTGTTAGTCGATTGGCGGATCACTTTCCGGGGTAATAATCCCCTCAAAAAAAATTCAATCCACTATGTTTGTGAGACACTATTGTGCATAATTGGCTGTCCCATTTTGCCCACAAAATTCACAATTAGTCCACTTTATCATATATTCTGTGAAGCGCTTTGAGACATCCCAGGATAATAATGCAAGGATTATTATTATTATTACTCGAGCGGCGTACCCATTTTGAATCTCTTCACGCTTCCGTCACCCTGCTCCCCCGTCTCCTGGATGCTGCAAGCAAACATTTCAGAGAAAAAGGCACATGGTCAAACACTGTTCCCAGTACAAGCTGTCCAGCAGCACAGCATGTTCTCACAGCTCGCACATTCTCATCAGCGATCGGTCCCGAAACAAACCACAAGGACAGTAAACACTGGCACGCGGATTTCACTTGCAAGACACACGGTCACTACACTTTTCAGTACACCCTGTGAAGCGCTTGAGACGCCACCCGGCATGAAAGATGTATCAAACGCGGGGAATATTATTTTACTGCTGTATTTGGTGGTTAGAAAAGAAGGAACATAGAAACAGGAGTAAGCCATTCGCTCCCTCGAGCCTGTTCCGCCATTCTATTAGAGGCTGATCATGAGATGGTGAGAGTGTACAATATTTTACCACAACCACAACAAATTGCATTTGTATCGCTCCCTTCACCCGGGGCAGTATCCTGGAGCGCTTATCACCACAATAGGCAGAAAAGGTGCATTGGAAAGATTCCGCAATTCTACTGGAAAAAGAGAGGAGAGTTTCTCCCGGCCAACAATCCTCCAGATCAAACTTCAGTTTGCTATGTGCAAACCAGGATGCAACTTTTCCCCACAAAAAAAACACTTGTCAGTCATTAATTGTAATGCCCTCACCCTACTCCAGCTGAGAGCATTTAACTCAGTAATCTCCAAAGAAAACCAAAAAGGCTTTCTGGTCAGACAGCCCAAAATGCTTTACGTTTACGTATACAGATAAAACTGAATTTATAAAAAAAATTCTTATACTTGATATACAGTGCCTATTCCCCAAAAAACATCTTTTCAAAGATGTTTCAAGTAGGCTGGGGGTTTAGAAATCAATCAGTGTATTTGATACAGCACCTTCCATTTCAGGAGGACATCTCACACCAAATCACAGCATACACTGTTAAGTGGAGCGAGTGTGTACTTTGCAGGCAAACTCGCACACAACCAATGCAAGAAAGTAAGTGAGTAATGCAATAACCTGCCGCAGAGCCAGATCGCATCAAAAACATCCTGGAGCGCTTCACAGCTTGAAGTGTGAATTTCCCTGCTGAGACAGTGCGCCGTGCAGGCAAACGCAGAGTAACGCCTGAGACGCAGGCATGAAGCAAAGCGCCGGTTTTATAACGGCAACTTGCGATTGCGAGCGCTGGCCTGGCAAGCGTTCCCGCTGCTTGCACCACGTACCCGTTCGGGCTTTGGCTTGCGGGGTTAACAGGAGCTGAGTGGGAATTATCACTGCCCTCAAGTGACTGGTCGGTCCTTCCAGGTCCTGCCGATGAGCCGGGCTGTGGGCTGGGCTGTTATCAGCAGTGGGACACTGCGGACCCTCCTGGCTCAGGAACCGGACTAGAGATCGTCACAGGGGCTGTATCGGATCCTGGTATTCAGTCGCCAGACATGTCACGTTGGAGCCAGTTCAAACTCCGAGGAGACACCGCCCCACCCCACCCGCCGGGTATATTGCGGGCGCAACGCAGCAGCCAACGGCCCACAGCAGCGTCCCACAAACAGCCGTGGACCGAGTGACCGCTCGAGGGCATTACTACCCGCCTCTCCCCCCGGCCCCCCCCTCGGAAGGAAAGCCAAACGCCAATCGAACTGACAACCAGGTTCCTGCTCACGGAGGCGTACGCTCGAGTGTGCGGAGTGCGCGCGGAGCGAGGAAAGCCGCCTAAGGTTTCATCCCGGCCGGGAATCAAACCCGGGACCTCCCTGCGCTGGCATTAAACCCCCATTCCCCCCCCCGCCTCCCACCCCGCAGGACTAGTTGGGTCATTTGACGAGGAGAAGGAAGGAAGGAGGAGGAAAGGGGTGGGTGGGGGGGGGGGGAGTGGGAGAGGGGAGGGAGTTGGAGCCCCTTCTTACCGGGTGGACCATTGGGAGGTGAAAAGGCGCCATATAAATGCAAGTTGTTGTTGTTGTTGTTGTTGGGGTGACGGCCGGGATCAGGATCTCTCTCCGAGGCCCAGAGAGAGAGAGAGAGAGAGAGAGACGCCGTTTACCGCCGTCTGGTGGCCGTTGGTTCGGTGCCGGGACTCTCTCTCTCTCTCTCCCCCCACACACACACACACACACCCCACCCCCGGGGGGAGGGAGGGAGGGAGGGAGGGGGAGGCAACACCTTACCTGAAGCGCGGCCTCTTCCTGCCTCCCGCAGGGACATCCCCGCTCCCCGCCGACTGGGCCTCGGCGGCTTCGGGCCTCGGCTTCGAGCTGAGCAGCCAGTTGACGGCGGCGTAGACGCGGCCCCACATGGCCTCCCGCCCCCCGAGGGGCGCGCGGCGGCGGCTCTCTCCCTCCTCCTCCCCCCCACCACCACCACCACTTCCCGCTCCCGCTCGGCTGTAGCGTCCGCGGCTCCTCCGCCGTCACTAGGCCTCACGGCGGCCGCTCGCTCTCCCGCTTCTCGCCATTCAAACCCCCGTCGTCTCCCGCTCGCCGATTGGTCGACGGCGCTCGCCGCCCGCCGTTTCCGGCCCTCCGATTGGCCGGCTGGCTCGCGGCCCGCTCGCGGATTGGTCGGCCCGGTCGCGACCCCCGCCGTCTCCCGCTCGCTGATTGGTCAGTCCCTGCTCGCGGCCCGCTGTTTCCGGCGCTCCGATTGGCCGGTTCGCTCGCGGCGGCTCCCGCTCGCCGATTGGTCAATCCAGCCTCTTGCCGCTCTCTGATTGGTTCGTCCCCCTCCCTGCCTGCGGGGCCAACAGTGAGCATGCGCGGAGCTCTGGTGAGCAACAGGTGGGGCACCAGATGGTCCTGAGGCTCTTTTCTCACCAATAATAATAATAATAATAATAATAATCCTGGCATTGGACACGGCGCCTCATCACGTCTTCGAGACGTCTCAAAGCGCTTCGCGGGTCGCGCCGTAAGGTGTAGCGACTGTAATAGGTTATGGGCTAAACGGGGCAGCCGATTGGTGGGTTTGGGGGCCGAGCAACAACAACAACAACAACAAGAAGATTCCATTTATAAAGCGCCTTTCACGTCGGGAGGACGTCCCGAGGCGCTGCACAGTGGGGTCATGACCCGAGCATTGGGGGGAAATGGTCAGGGGGAGGGAGCGAGGAGGGGGAAGAGAGTCGAGAGGGGAGCTGAAGGCTCGGTCAAAGAGAAACGGGCAATCGGGCATCATCCAAGCTCAGATGGTCGCACTCCCGCGTGGGTGAGAAAGCTGCGGGTTCAAGCCTCAACGGTGGGTCTAAGCCCCAATAGTGGGTCCCTGAATTCGCACCGCCTTGGCTGTCTCTCCAATCCAGTGCTGGGAGGTTCCTGTCTGCTTGCTCAATCAACACCACCTTGGATTTATATAGCACCCTCCAAGCCGGACGGCGTCTCAGAGCGCTTCGCAATGACGGATCCCGGGGCCGAGCCATACGTGGCTTTTGCTCAAGTTTAAGGACATTAAAGATCCTGCGCCATGATCATCAGCACCTAACACAGGAGCTAATGATGTCACACAGCCAAGTAGCAGTCATCCAACTGCAGACCAATCGCAGCCATCTGTTGATCATTGATTATCCTAACAGAGCACTTCAGAAGCCCCAAATTCTACCTTATCTTAGCCTGTAAACACCCTTTTGTCTGAAACTTGGGAGAATTGAAGAAGGATTCAGTCTTTAATTGGAAGCTCGTTTCTTTTTAAGAACTTGCCACTTCCAAATTAAGACTAATTTGAGTCTTGAAGAGGTATTGGAGTTAAGGCAGGGCATTGGGATTGATTGACACTTTGCTCTGAGAGCCAGTGCAAACTCGATGGTCTGAATGGCCTGCGTTTTAAATTTCTGTGATTTAAGCGCCTTGAGGCGTCGTCCCAACGTGAAAGGCACTATATAAATATAAATTGCATTGTAGGACTATGAATTTTCCACAAGTCTGTACCTTTTATTTTGAGATATCTAGAAGATGTGAAAAGAGCTATATCAAATGCAAGGATTATTATTATTATTTATTATAATTATTATCTTAAACTGCACCTTAAACTTAGACAAAAGTGTCCTGCAAGGTAAGTAAGACTCTAAAATGTCAGGCCTCTGAATAACAGGCCAACACGTAAGTAAACCCAACCTGATCACACTTCACCAGGTATAGTCGGTGATCAGCATTGAGCAGGATGATCTCATCAGAGGGCTCACGTGCATAATAAAGATAGTTTGTGAGACGAGGGAAACATGTTTAGTAAGACTTGTTTAATAATTGACTTTATAAAGCTGGCTGTTGCTCCAGGGATTCAGGTTCGGAAAGATGGAGCTAGAGAAGTTAATGATCTTGTTAGCGAGTCTCGGGGGGACAGCAATATCCGTGAACAAGGATTTAGGTAAAGAATTTTGTGAAGGCAACATTAGGTTTGCCTGTGATGCTTCTCTCCCCCCCCCAGGCGGTTGAAACGTGAACCAATAGCCCCTAGGGTGAGGTACCTACCATACAGGCCTTTAGAAATGCATCCAAGTAAACATGAAACGTGTTTTCATGAGGAGATGAAAAAGGGGGATGAGACCCACAACCTTCTGCCCAAAGGCACGAACTGCTCTTTCTTACAAGTTCTGGATAATTAGAACAAGAGAACTAGCTAGCTCCACATAAAGTACGAGTGAACCACGGATGGGATAAAGGACAGGTGAATAGGCCGAAAAAGAATTGCTTGGTCCAGACACAATGGGCTGAAAGGCCTTCTTTCTTGTATGCTGTAAATTACTATGGTTCTGTGATGTAAGGCTAAAATCCTCCAAAGGAGAGTTGGCTATTCCACATGTGTATTACAACAACAGCTTGCATTTATATAGCATCCTTCACGCAGGGCAGCGTCACAGAGCACTGATTGCAACAAAAACAAAAACAAAATTACATTCGTATAGCGGCTTTCACGTTGCGAGGAGCTCCCAAGACCCTGGACAATCAGTGTTTCAGACCCGAGCTGAGGGTCGGGATCAGGAAGGGTGGAGGGCCGGGGGGGGTAAGGAGGGTGACTTAAGGCACGGTCAAAGAGGAGGATCTTGAGACGGGTCTTGAAGGAGGCAAGGGAGGGGGCAAGGTGGAGGGACGGCGGGATGGAGTTCCAGAGGGTGGGGGTAGAGTGGCAGAAGACCCACTCACCAACAGCCAAGACTCAACATGAAGCAGGATAGAGCCCTCTGAGCAGAGGGACCAGGCAGGTTAGGCCTAGTTCCCCTAATGGAGCTATACCCTACATTGTCTTGTTGATGTTCTTATCACTTATGGACAGTGTACTGCTCTCAGGCTGTTCATCTTGTGCCTTTTCAGGGTGTGGAATGCGCCCATTGATGGACCCTCCTGTGGAGATGCGTGTCATCGGTGGTCAGGAAGCACTCCCCGGCAACTGGCCCTGGCAAGTCAGTGTTCAAATGCGGCACGATTCCAGCTACCTGCACATATGTGGAGGGTCAATAATCGACACGCGGTGGGTGCTGACGGCTGCGCACTGCGTCTCTCAGGCAAGCAGGTGACTGGCTGACTATTTGGATTAGCTCCTTTAGTGAGTACCGGGGTGGCGGGGGAGCTATGATTGCTTCAGTGCCTTGGGACATCTCCTGCCAATAAAAGGCGCTATACAAAT
Source organism: Callorhinchus milii (assembly GCF_018977255.1). Lineage (NCBI taxonomy): Eukaryota > Metazoa > Chordata > Chondrichthyes > Chimaeriformes > Callorhinchidae > Callorhinchus > Callorhinchus milii. The sequence goes on from NW_024704768.1 coordinate 3,433,868, forward strand.
GTAATTTGTTGTTGTTGGATTAGAGAGGGCAAAAGCCTAATCTGCCCTGCTCCAGAGGCCCGGAATTTCACCCATTCTTATGGGCTGCAAGATATTTTGCCGTAAAATTTAAGATCACACAGTGTTGTAGAATATGTGTACACTTGGGGGTCTTAGTAGGAACAGGAAGCCATTCAGCCCATCAAGCCTGTTCCACCAATTGATTAGATCAATTGATTAATCCTATTTGCATTTCCCACATTTTCTGAAGACTGAATTTAAGATGACTCTAGTGGGGTAGCAAATATACAATGTGGGGAAAGAAAAAGGAGGGGAATTAGGTTAGAAATAATAGCCCCAGTGGGGAAAGTGATAAGAACATCAACAAGACAATGTAGGGTATAGCTCCATTAGGGGAACTAGGCCTAAGCACCAACACAATAAGAAAAATCACCTCTTCAGTCTTGTAAATATTCAATTATTCTCAATTGTCCATTTCTCTAGGAGTCCCAAGGACTGGGTAGTGGTGGTCGGATTACATCAGAGGTCGATTCGAAACGGCATGACCAAAGTTATGAAATTGAAGAGGATTTTTCTTCATTACGATTTCGACCACAACACGTTACAAAATGACATGAGCCTTCTAGAGCTGTCAAAGAAAATTGAGTACAATGACTATGTACAGCCAGTGTGCCTACCATTTAATAAAACCATAATAGACAGCATGCATTTATGTTACATCACTGGGTGGGGTGTGACTAAAGAAAATGGTAAGCATTTCACTTCTACATTAGTCATTGATACAGGCATTCATTCGCCTACAAAAAAAAATCACTATACTTTACAACAAATCTTATGAAACACTTTGGGACGTCCTCCTTAGCGGGGAGGTAAGCTGAGTCTTGTTTGGAAAGTGGCTACTTACCTCCTAAGTGGTAGTCTCGGCAGTCTGGTTCCTGAGCCTGGCGGGTCAGCAGGTTTCCAGGGACCCCACGCAGTGTCAAAATGCAACGATTGTTATTACCAATATAGCAACTTTCAATCCGAGAGAAACGTCCTAAAGCACTTGACGGAATGTACTTAACTAGAAGTGAAATGAATGCTGTTACAGAGCAGCTAATGTTGCTCCCGGCAACGTCCCACCAATAAAAGGCTCTTTGTGATTTGAAAAGTTTGAATTTAGGATCGGTAAATTTTCCCAAACGAAATTAAACGATCCATCTCTTTTTCGATCCCTCAACTGAGTACGTACCAGTGAGGCAGACAATTTCCAGTCAATTTAAAGTTGTCTTAGGTAACGGAGAGGGGGTTATGAGGTAGGTCCAGGGGCTCATGTGAATGGCAAGTTGGTTCATTTTCGTGCTGCAATTCTCTATATTTTTTTTGGGTCAGACAGCGTCCGCAAATGTGGAAGCCCACATTTGCAGACACATTTGGGGGGTGGGGGGGGATTTTTTTTAAAAAAAAGTGGGAAGATGTGCTGAGGAATGAGGTGGCGTGTGTGTGTGTGTGTGTGTGTGTGTGGAAAATTAACAAATGTAAGTATTTGCACTTTTGCTCCTTCGTAGGAAAAGAAACAGACATCTTGCAGGAAGCTGTAGTGAAGTTGATTCCGAATTCGGTCTGCAACCAGGCGAAATGGTACAACGGGTTAATCAAGCCAAACATGCAGTGCGCTGGTTATGAGGAAGGTGGAGTCGATACCTGTCAGGTAACAGGAGAGTTTCATGGCCAGGTCCCTTCCATGTCCACTACTTCAAATCAATTAAATCACCCTTTGGAACTCCATCCCAGTCCTTTCGCCTTGCCCCCTCCAAGGCCTTTCTCAAGACCCCCCCTCCTCTTCGACCACACCTTCAGTCACGCCAACGCCCGCCCACCCTCCACCCTGCCCTTGGGATGTCCTCCCAACGAAAGGCGCCGTGTAAATTCATCTATTGTTCCTGCCCTCGTCTTCTCCCTCTCCAGCCCATGTCTGCCATTCTTCTTTGAATCCCGTTTTGCTTTGTGACCGCAATGTTCAACCTGAAATGTGGAAGATATTTTGTGCCTTTCAGGGAGACAGTGGCGGTCCTCTGCAGTGCTTCAGTCCTCTGAACGAACGTTTCTACCTGCTGGGCGTGGCCAGTTTTGGGGTCCGCTGTGGGCTGCCTTTCAAGACTGGAGTGTACATGCGCACATCAACCTTCAAAGATTGGTTGAAAAAAATAAAAAATAGTCAAAGCAGCATCTTCCTGACCTCATCATGCCTGACATACCTATTGTGTCTGGCAGTTTACCTTTGATTGACTACCACTGATGACAACTATAAGCCTTATAAACTTGATGGATGTTTGAATCAATAAATTATTGCTTGGTCTCTAAATTTCAGAAAGGAGGAATAATAATCCTTGCATTTGATATAGCTCTTCATCATGTAGTTGAGACGTCTCAAAGCGCTTCACAGAATATACTGCAAAGTGAATTGTCTGTACATTTTGTGGGTGAAACGCAGCAGCCATTTGCGCACAGCAATATCCCACAAACAGCCTTGAAGTGAGCGACCGATTTTTACTTGGGGGATTGTTGGCCAAGACACCGGGAGAGAAACTCCCTTCTCTTTTTGAATAGCACCATGGAATCTTTAACATCCATCTGAAGAAGCAGACGGGATCTCGGTGTAACATCTCATCCGAGGGACAGCACCTCCGACAACGCAACACACCCTCAGCGTTGCATTGGGGTGTCGGCTCTCAATAAGAATTATTATTTATTGAATGGGAACTGTCCCAACTGTACTATATGTTTTTTCACATGTATCCTGACTGTGCTGATGAGGGAGGGAATGTAAGCTATAAATTTGCCTACAAAATAGTCACTACGCTTTACAGTGTATAACATAATATAATCAATAACCCTTCCCCGCATTTGATAAATGCTTTTCATGTTCTAGACGTCTCAAAACACTTCACAGAATATACTGTAAAATGAACTGCCTGTACATTTTGTGGGCGAGGGATTGTTATCAGGCATGTGGAGTAAGGAAACTTGCCCAAGGTTTCGCCCTGCCAGGAATTGAACCCAGGTCTCTTGCTTGCGAGGCGAGATAAGAAGATCACTTACCTCCAAAACGTAGAAATTCTACTTCTTGCTTAAAAAAGTGTATAAGGCACGTCATAAATAATTTCCAGAGCAGCAGGCACAGGCACAGATGTCTTCTGGGCAAATTGTTTTATCCCGTGACAACCTGTGAAAAGTCACACTGTATTCTGTCCTTTGGATGGGAGAGAGCTAAAAGCTGAATCATTACCTAACCAACCAAAACAATCTACTTACGTGTTTAATTCTTTTAACACTCTTTTAGCATACAATTGACGACCCAGTATAAGAGAGGACATACTTTGCCAGTTGATCTAATCACCTTTCTCTTGTTTTTTTCCTGCAACACAACAACTTACATTTGTACAGCGCCTTTCACGTCGGGAGGACATCCTATGGCACTGAACACAGGCACTGTAGGGATATCCCAAGGCACTGAACAGTCAAAATATACAATTATCTCAATCCATAGCAAGATTCTTTAAATGGCAAAACTGATCTGCAGAACATAAGAATTCGCTAGGCGAGAGAATACCAAGGGCCATCTAGTTTTCCTTCCACCATCTGGCAGTCGGGTCCCAAACTAGAAATTGCAGAAATCTAATTTGTTCTTGAAACAAATGACAAATTCTGTCTAATTGCCTAATTAAATTTACCTTTCTGCTTCTCTGTTGAGACAGGTTAAAGTGGTTCACACAATGAATTTGTGTAGCTAAACTACACCAGCAACTTGCTACACACACAATAATATGGTGAACGGCCAATTTGTCAGGGAGTTTTGGCGAGGAAGGAATCTTGGCTGGAGCTCATCTTGCACCATTGATAGTGCCCTTAGTATGCACTTGAATCCTGAGAACCGTCAAGTGAGGCTTTGGTTTAACAACTCACCCGAAGGACAATGAATTTGCTCTCTCAATACTGCACTCGCTTGATCAGGAGCTCCTGGTGTGGGGGCTCGAACCCAGAATCTTCTGAACCAGAGGCAAGAGAGAGTGCTATCGATTGAACCAGGCTGGAACTAATGGGGGGGAAAAAAAAGTGCTAAGAAGAATCAAACACTCCTCTCCCTTTAAGATATTATACGGAATTGCAACCCAAACATTCCCATGATACCCGAAGGATTAACAAAGTTGATATGAGCACACACGAAGAACAAGTAACTCATGAAACATACATCTTAGCACATAGAGTGCACTTTGTAGAGCTGTACAGTGTCCTACAGTGCATGTCGTAACAGCAATATATAGTGACTGACACCTGTCAACGTTGACCTTATTAAAAATTTAATAGAAAGTACTGCATGTGCTTTAGGCCATACCAATGTAAAGCGACATATGAAAGTTGGGACAAGTTTCTATTCAAGAAACCCTCCACTTAACAGTAACATCTGGTTTCCACTGTTGTGAAACTCCATTAGACAACAGGAGGTAAGTTTCATACAATATTATTGTGGTAAAAAAAACACACGCACACAACCCTCTAGAAGTGAGCTAGGAATGTATATTAAAGCCACAGTTCATTCTCAGTTTCTGCCTGAATTTCCAGTTCCAGGTTAACCATCAAATATGGAGTATAATCTTCGGATAAAAATGGCATAAAATCCTGGGGAGCTGGAAGTGGGGGGGGGGGGGGATGGGGGACGATGGAGTTTGGTTGATGGCTGGCGTAATGTTATTTAAAATAATATTTCTGGTCCTTGCCTCAGGTAAAACTACGAGACCAGAAACTGTTGGAACTTTCAAGACATGATATGCAGACGTACAGACCCACAGGAAACACTGTGGTGGTTTGCAATGATCCTGGTGTGAACAGTTGTCTGCTGGTGGTATCTCTCTAGCGGAGGAGGCAGACCCCCCCCACTGCTCCCTTCATTATTGGAATTCAGCCATTTTAAGAGATGAACTTCCAGTCGACGTGGTCATGTTACAATGTCACGCACCAAAACGTAGTCGTGTCCCAACAGGTGACCCAGACAAATCCTTTTTTGCTGGCGTTCCAGGATTTCTCTTTTCTGCAGGTGTTGCTCAGTCAGACATTAACACAGCCTCTCTTGCTTCCTCTTTTTTGTGATAAATTCATTAAATTCATGCAAAAGGGTTACAGAATTTATATTCAGTTTCTATTCCCAAACCATTTCGTATTAAATCCATGTAAAAATGCTCTTCCCTCCCCCCCACCCACCTCAGTCTAATAGTCCATAGGACTCATGTTCCCAGAGTTTATGAAAGAGTTAGACCGATTTGTGACAGTAAAGGTCCTTTAAGGTCTTCAGTTCCTCAATTAAGGTCTTGTTCTGATTTTCCAATACAGCAACACGGTTTTCCAGGCATTTGACGTATTCTTTCTTCTTTCTGCGACATTCGCGTGCAGCTTCCCTGCAACGTAAATGTGAATGTTACTGCAAAAGGCATAATCTTAGTGGGACATCATTCTGCACACCACTGTAAGCACACTGAAAGGACTGGTAGTCTCTCTGTGTCCTATCTATTACTGATGTACATTTGTATATTTAATGTATGACAGCACTCTGAGGATTGTATTTTCCCCCACCGAGGACATTAGCCTCTGCCATAATAATAATCCTTGCATTTGATATAGTGCCTTATCACATCATTGAAACGTCTCAAACACTTCACAGAATCCAATGTAAAATGAATTGACTCTATATTTTGTGGGCGAGAGACGCAGCAGTCAATTGAAGGGATTATACCTCCCAGAGAGCGATCCACTGATCAACTAACAACAGGGTTCCTACTTACTGCTAGATAAACAAGAGGCATGTGGAACAAGGAAACTTGCCTAACGTTTCGACCTGCCTGGGTCGTCTCGCTTGCTACAGGATTCCACGATTCAAATTCCAACAGGTGTCGTCTCAAGTGACTTATCTTTAATAGTAAGCAAGACAAACTGTGATCCTGCAGGCCAGTGGTCCTTCAGGCTCCCACATGATTCCAGACAAAGCAGCCTTTACCACTGCATACTTCCTAGCACCTAGTCCCAGACTAGCAATTGCAGAAACAGGAGAGATACCTGGTCTCTTGAGAGACTTGGTGTTGTGCGGGAGAAACAAAGGGGAAGCTGAAGGAGAGGCTCTTTGTTATTTGCCATGGAAACGTGAACATTAAAAGAAACAAATTGCCTCTTGTCTCTTGGAATTTCATCACATTCAGTGCTCCAGAGGGGACACATCATCACCGCTCTGCTCACATTGCATTGATCGGCTTCCCACAGCACAATGCCAGATTCTTGTAAAGAGCACAGACAAACGACAAATGTGTGGACAAGCGCTGACCTGTTTTTCATTAGCCGAATCTCACGCTTCAAGGTTGCGTCTTCTGCCTTTGTCGATTGGGGCTGGAGGGTGACTGGCGACGTCATCATCACGGTTTGGGGGAGCGAGTTGGTGGTGGGAGTGGTGCGTATCTGATACGTTTGTACATCGCCCGAGGCCGCTGGCAATCAGAAAGCCCAAAGACAATATTATGACACAACATATCTACGTTTTGCCGTCGATTCAATGCACTTGAACACTTGCAAACATCAACCTAATTAATTACTGCATTGGGACCTGCTGCACAAATCACGAATGCACGAGTTTAAGTCGTGAGACTGGTGATCGGAAGCAGAATCACAATATTTTATTATAACACGAACACTTGAGGATTGTACGTTGTCCTTTCATTCTGTACAAGCTGCCAAAAGCCCACATGTACCATTAGTCAGAAATAGACATGCTTCATAGCCGATATACAAAGGAAAAAGTCTAACTACCCAAAACAGCTAACATTTCCAAGGAGAAACCTTGAAAAAACAGCATCACTCCTCACCTCGAACCCGAATGAACATGTTCCCATTCTCCACCCCCCCATCTCCTGCCCACACAAATATGTGGGAGACAATAAAGAATCTCACTCACTCTGTACCACCACCTGGTTGCTGGGGACGAGTATCTGTTGTCCGTCTGCAGTCTGTGCATACTGTAGAATCGTGGCTCCCTGCTGCGTGCCGCCAGCATTAGTCATGGTGAGCGTTTGGAGGCCCTGGACACTGTCAGACCCAGGACTCGCAAGCTGTATCGTTCCCCCGGGTGCAATAGCAACTATAAGAATAAACAGCAAACATCAGCTAAGGAGTTCGCTCATCTTCTGGGCACTTACAAGATCTTTTAATCTGTTTAATCCCTGCATTTTCTCCTTATTCCTTTAAAACCCTTACTTCCCAAGTACCTATCCAATTCTAACATACGCAAGTTACTGCACTTGTGATGGTAACAACAATAATAATCCTTGCATTTGGTATCACATGTTAAGAGACATCTCAAAGCGATTCACAGAAAATGCTGTAAAGCAAATTGATTGTATATTTTGTGGGTGAAATGTGGCACAGCAATTGCGCACAGCAGTGTCCCACAAAGACTAAAATGTTCAACATCAGGCACTTGGGAAAGCAGCTACGTGGGCCTTGTGAGATCTAGGACTACACATTTCTGCAAATTAATAAGTCACTCAACAGTAGTCAGGTCTAGTACTTACTGTACTGTCCAGTGCTGGTCTGGTAAATGGGTGTTGGGACAGTCATGGTGGTGATGGGAGTAGCACCAGCCTCTTCATCACCTTTTCCCTCGTTCTTTGTTTGTGCTGAGTCTCCAGAAGATAACTCATTCAGGATTTTCCTTCACAGTCCAAAGAAAAATGCAAGAGCATCCAGTCAGCATGAACAAAACAAGTGCTTACACAAGAAGATTTCATTTGTACAAACTGGAGAAGTTTTATATTTTTGTACAACGTCCAATTTTTAAGATAATTGCACACAACTCGCAGCAATCCTCTGAACTGCAAAAGAATGACCAATACTTTTTAAGTCTGGTGGTGGCAGAAAACAACTCTAGAATTCTTCCATATCGTGCGCTGTGGGCTACCTGTATGACGGACGTCTGGAAAGAATCTCCCTGGATTTCTGTGATGATGATACACTGTCGGATGATTCCTGGGAATCCTCACTCTCTGATAACGCTGATACCTTGAGAAAGGAAAACAGGAATCATGAGCATCATTTATAATAGACTTGTAGTTTTTNCTATTTCCTGATAGAAAAGCTGTGCCTGTTAAAGTGAAATCCAGAAAAAGAAAGCTCTTTATGCAAAGGATAAGAGAATTTAGAACTGACTAATTTTGAAGCTATAGCTCAGGGTGGTCCAACCTTTAATCTGCTGAGGGCTGGATGCTCTATTTGGGAAACATCACGGGCTGCATAAGCAATATTTTTGTGTTTCCCTTCCAGAAACATAACATTTAGTGTGGCCAGATGAAATCGGCCCACAGGCCACCAGTTGGAACACTCTACTGTACTAATCAACTGAGGTGGGGGAGAAAGACAGAGAAAGATATTGAAAAACAGAAGAGAAACAGAATTAGAGGTACAATACAATGGTGGAGAAGGCTTGAAGAGGGAAATGGCCCACTCCTACCTATTTTTATGATTTTATTGAAAATTCAGTAATTATACTTTGTCCACTTGTAGATAATATCCAGTTGTAGGTTTTGCTTTTTAAACTTGCATCTGAAGAGATGCCTTTTGAGCCTTTATAGCTTCAAGATAAAGTGTAATATTCACTGACAGTGAAATAACCATTTGAGGTAAATTAAACCAACTACTTTTAAGAATTGCTGGTGACTCAGAATGTAAAACATTTAGCTAAAAGCCAAGTGACATTTTCTTAGCAAGTGAATGGCTGATTACACAGCAATTCTTGAATGCATAATCTGGACTATTCTAGACTGTGCAACGGAAATGCAGTCTTTGGTGTTGATGCTCAAATGAGTCACTCTTTGCTTAGATTTCATTCTTAACTCACTTTATGGCTTTAAAAGAATCATCTGCATGTGGACCACACAGATATCAAGGTCCTTCTATATCCATCTATTAGGAACACACAAGAGCAAATATTTCACTTGGTTTTCACTTAAAACAAAAAGTCTTGTCTAGCCTAATTACCACTCTAAGTGACCGGTACACTATCACTCACAATATCTTTTCTGTGAAAGCATTATACGCATGTTATCTACTTGGTCAGGGAATCATCCTGATCTAAGTGACAGATGCTGGTGTCACTTCTGAGTGTGCAACTCGTGAAGTTTGTCTCTATCAGGACAAATCATTGACCAAGTGGATAACATGCCTACAATGTTAATTTAATCCTTTTTTTTTAAATAAATAAAAGAACAGGTACATAATGCTTACTTACTTCAGCTGAGTAAACTTTTAAACTTGTTGGACATTGGCAGGCAAAGCTCATACACAAATGATATGATGCCTCACTTTCTCAATGTACACAGTTATTACGGAAAATCCCATTATAACTACACATTGTCAAAGTGAATTCACAAAACATCACCACTACAAGGATCAATCCAAAGGGGAACACTATTCTTTAGTTTAAAAGGTTGGGTGGGGGGGTTAGGACTTTCAATCTCGAGTGTTCTCATCAAGCACGCAATGTTTTTAAAAAAATCCCCCCGACTTGAGCAGAAACATTTTCCATCACAACAGCCAAACAGCAACTTGTTAGATATGAGTTGCCTGAACAGAAGATAAATTCAGATTAGAAATCTTATGGGCCAACCTTTAACCAGCCACCATTGAGTTATGCATCGTTCCTGATCCCAAATGCTAATCCTACAGGACAAATCAGCTAAAAGGTTCAGGTCATTCAGAACTGTGGCTTTGATTTATACTATACCAGTAACAACAATAACAAATTACATTTGTATAGCACCTTTCATGTCAGGAGGAGCCAGTAATCATGCAGCCCCTGCCAGACCAGACACCTACTCCCGACCCACAGCACGATCTGTCTGGTACCCAAATATATCAGCCCCTGTCAGAATAGTCCCTCTCTGCTCCCGATCATAAATACACATCCACATAGTTTACCCCCATGATAAACATAAGCGCTGCACTGAAAACACAGCACACATCCCCCATACTCTTAATATAGCATAGCTTAAATATTTGACACCATTAGCCCAGAATTGTAGAAAAGCACTTAAACAAAACTAACCAAATTCACATTACCCAGCGGCACAAGTGAACCTCTTTAGCCCCTCCTGCTAAATAGATGGCTGATAATCATGGAAATGCATAAGATCAAAGGAGCCTGGCAGAGGGGGAGAAAAAGAAGTAACTTACTGCCGAGGAGAGAAACATAAACCAGTGAAGAGACGTGGTGCACGAGGGACAGCGAGAGCTAACATTTGTGAATCCCCGCTGGCGGTAGATTTCAAACGGGCAAAGTCCAACTGGAATTATGTGGTGACTTGCTCTGAAAGAATCACCCAACTACATGTTCCAAAGCACCCTCTGCTGGTTTATTTACAGATTGCTGTCCTAACACAATCCCGAAATTGCATCCCCCCCCACCGCCTTTCCTCAAATCTGACTAATTTATGACCGCACTCTGTAAATACAACCTTAACAGCTAGTCCCCACACTCACGTGGCCTCAAACTTTGCATGAAGCATGGCTACTATGCATTACTAGAAGACGACTGCTCGTGGGTTCCTGCTGCATAGACTACACTAGCGAGGGAAGTTATTGGCAGCAACAGGAGAGAAAGACACAACTCCAGGGCAAAGTACAGAACAATTCACTGCAATTTAATTTGAGGTGAGTAAAGCCCGTTATTTATGCAACAGACAACATGGACAATGTTCTGTGTATACATTAAAACACCATCCAAATTAAATGCAAAACTCGAGCAAACAGGATTAGGCCCGTACTCCCTCCATCGGTTGAGACATGTTAAATAAAAAAATCCTCTGATGCACTATAGTTTAGAGATTTCCAGTCCGAGCCCTTCTCTAACAAATTGTTGTTGTTTGCTTGAAATTCTGCACAAAGATTCTCAGGATGTTTTTAAACTACGCGTGTGCGTCGCCTTGTTGTGCAGAAAAGCAGACAAAAAGATTCTGCTCCCCGACCTCCTTGATTGTGGTCCATACTGATCTGCTCAACGTCGTCAGATTCCTGGGGCATACGAGGCTGTTTTCGTCAGTTTCTTCAGTCATTTCCTGGTTCCCACCACCTGATTCCTCTTCCTGTCTGAGCTGCCATTGCTTCTTCATCCCGCTTTGAATTGTGGGAATTGTGACGTGGTTCCCCCCGGACTTCCGGCGGAGCGCGCGCGCGCGCTGCGGGGGGAGGGAACCTCGGCCAGATGGACCGGCTGCTCTGTGCGAGAGCGCCCCTCCTGCGGCACCTCGTTGCCACTGCAGCCCAAATCCGCTCAGAGTCAACGCAACGGAACCTCTCTCCCACGTTCCCTCGGACTGGTCACTTTCGCGTCAAACGTCCTCGTTTCGAGGTGGGGGGGGGGGGGGGGGCAGTGCATTTAGCAGTTCAACAAGTACATTGGTACTCGCAGCAAAAAGAAATAAATCCTCCCGACATGAAAGGCGCTGTGCAAATGTAATTTTGGATTGCAACTCCCAGCTCTCTTCGGTCTTTTCCCTATTTAGGTGTTTAGGGTTCCATACCATAAAAGGAAGGGGGGGGGTTTGCTAATAATCCTCCAGGTTAATTAGTCATTCACTTCATCGCTTTTTTTGAGCAAATTGGCTGCTTGCCTTTGGCTGCAAATGCAGTCACTACACTTAACAGCAACTACCTGTGGAGCGCTTCGAGAAGTTTCAACATTACATACACAATATCGAATGCGAGGATTGTTATGCGTGCAAGTTTATGCATAGAACTCCCGTCTGAGAACTAAAGTCTTCAGCTACAATTGTGAGCTTCCCCTCAAAGCACTTCACCGCCATTCTCCACCATGTCTGCAATAAACAATCAGCTCTTAAAATTCAACACCTTCGAGGAACTCAGCACCGAGTATTGGATTGAATGGCATGAGCAGGGACAACAAGGCACTCTCTCTTACAGACCATATGAAACACAATCAACAGGGTCGATCTGGAACTTCGCCAGAGTTATCAACAAAGTACATTTCAATAATAAAAGTCACCGGCAGGGTTAGCTCCAGTGGTCTGGTTTTCTTGTGGATTTATTTGTAAGAAACTATTTTCTTTTTCTCTGGATCAGTTCCTGGTCTGACACCCTGGGGCCAATGCTAAGGACACAGTAACGTTCTATTCATACATATCGAGCTGACTCTTCACTCCCCCATTGCACTGCCCAGGCCTCAATTACTAGACTGTGAAATTCAACACTTGGGCTAAGAGATTACAGTAAATTGCCACAAACAAGCCATCTTGCAAGTTACAGCTGATGAAACATGCCTCTGGCTGAACATTAATTTCAGATGAACCAGACAACTCAGGAAGGAATCATCGAAGTGTAGAAGCACTATTTTCTGCTAGTTATTCAGCATAAATAAGAATGATGGTTCCTGACCAAAATTTCTCTGCTGAGAAACAATTAAATCATATCACAATCCTATAAACTCAAAGCAATGTTTCCTGGCCTTAAAAACTCACCACGCAAGTTTTATTTGTAAAGTACGATAAGGCAGCTAATCTAAATATTTATAATTGTGTTTAAAACATTAATTTTGTGCAACATTGGGAACACTTTGCACACTGCAGTTGCCCTGTGAGTTTTAGAAGCAGTCAACGTAAACCTTACATTGTTATGTCCTTTGAGAGTTTCTCTGTTGGTAGGGCTTACCTGAACACTCTGTATTTGTGGGGCCTGGATGACTGATGACTGGGCTGTCTGGATTACCCCTTGGACATGGACGGATTGTCCCCCAGGCAGCTGAAGTACTGTTACTGGAGTCGAACCGCCCATTGACACCTAAACAAAGGCGCGTAGTGTTACTGATATTTCCTCTCACAGCCCATTACTCTGACACAAACACACAAACTATCCATTTAGATATTCTCTTTTGGGCTTAACATTGTTTTTTTGTACACATATCATACTTAAACGGACCTAAAGTAGAAGATGTTTACAATTAAGTGTCTTGTTTCAACTGAAAAACAAATACAATAAAATGGAAACGTCCATCATGGAGTACAATAAAAGATCACTAGGCAGAGGGTACGGGGGAAAGCAGAACAGAATAGTGACCTCCTCCACCAAGTTCCTGATATCACCTGTCTGTGTCAAACTTTCAAGAGCCAGGATAGCAAAAGGGACTGGATAAAAAATTGACTCATTTGTTTAACTCTAATCCCGTTACTGTGTGCTCCAGTAAATCAATTATCCCAATTCTTCAAATAAACACTCATTTAGGATTGGACAAAGCACTGCAAGCGATATACTTTAGTTGGGGGTGGAGGGTAATGAAAAGGATGACTTTGCCTTCATCCATTTACACATCCCACAACGCGAACAAAAAAAATCAAACACAAACAGTTCATGATCACGACTGTTATCTTTTACTTTACATGAGCATGTGGGGGCAGCGGACAGGAAGCATTTTCTGTTTGTGAGCCAGTAGCAGCCCATATCCTTATTGCTTGATAACATTTGCATAAAAGTTTTAACAAATGTGATATAATTGCTGGAAATCAATCAAGAAATAATCCCCAATTAAACACCAAGAAGATCTATGTCAAATATACGGTATACAATTGCTGGATGCAAACATTACATCCTTCAGCCAAAAGGAGGTTGGAGGAGGTAGAGTTTCTATATATAGTTATAATTCTTAACTCCTGCCTCTTGTGTTTTGCAAAGAATTACCTACACTCATCTCAAATTGGCAAAAAGAGAAATAGACAACACATGTAAGAATCATGCACACAACCAGCTAGTCAACCAATGGGACAATAAGGGCCTCTAACTGTACTAGTATAACTTCCTTTGAGGCAATGAATGGCATTTACCTGCTGTGCTAACTGGGAAAGCTGTGAAGCCTGTATTGTCAGGTGTTGTTGTGTTCCTGCATCCGTGCTGTTACTGCCATCGTGCTGCACCTCCTCCATTATGTGTTACCTGAAAGAGACACGGAGACTCTCATTTTGACACTGCTTTACAAATAATCTCAGCAGAATCCTGTTCATATTAACATTCCTCCACCAGATTTCAAAACACTCCTAGCAGTTTCTGAAAGGGTTGTGGGTGAAGTGAACCAATCTGTCTGTCTGTCTGTCTGTACGATTCTGTGATGACCAGGCAAACTATTTCTTAAGCTCAGTTTTTGACTTGATCAAACTGGAAATGCAGAATTTGATACGACTCAAAAGCTTTTACAAAGCAGTTATAGAAGCGTGGAAATATCCTTAAATTTAGAGGAAATGTCAGTGACAGTTGAGATGGTGTTACAATAAGTTTGTGGCTAGCTAGTGTTGCTCCATAGGGCAGTTAAAACTAGGGTACAGCCCACTGAACAGAGACAAAAAGACACAGAAGTGTCTGAGAAAGAAATTGGAATGGCACGAAGTGGAAATAAACACTGTGGGGGAAAAAAAAACCTAGCACTTGCAACAAGTCTATTGTTCATTAGTTAATCTTCTGGGTTTTAAGGCTGGAAACTCTCTCTAGTCTTTTCGTGAAAGTATGAATGAAGCATCAACCATGTATTAGTACTGTGACTTTTGGACTGCCCAAAAGTCATAGTACTACTGCATGCTTGATGCTTCATTCATACTTTTTACCCCTACCAGCCTACCACTACCAGCCAAGCCATTTGCCTGCTCCACAGCACATAAGACTTGAAGTTTTGTGCTCACCATTGTAATAAATATTGATTCTGGGAAACGTACATTTTCTACTTTGGGCTTCCACTGTCAGCATTACACACTCCCAAGATAAACATAGCCAACATGCAGAGAATAAAAGCCCCCCGAGCTTAAACACAAACGACAGAAGAGCTACACCAGTATGAATCTTTCCACTTTCCATATTGCCCACAAACAGTGGACAATTGTGTGCTTTAAGCAGACAAAGTCTCAAGGAACTTGCTGAATCAGTTCAAACACATCCTAGTATGTTATAAACGGCAGAAATTCTCCCATTCCACCCCATGGGCTGGATTCAAACCCAAGTCCCAGCACTGAAAGGGCATAATGCAAACGTACTAGGATCTAATATGCAGTTTTTGCATCTTCTTTAATCTCCTGAGCAAAATACATAACTATAGGTAAAACTCTGATCTATAAAATTAAATACCTATATTATTCAACCCAGACCAGCTTCATCACACACACTTAAAAAGACATCCGATTCCCAGCAGACCTTGGACTAGTGTAGAATATGTAATCATCTTTGTCTACACCAATACATTGTTCAATCCCATCTAACAAATATTCATCCAATCTTTTTTAAAAAAACACAAATCAATATTGCATTCATACCAATTAAAAGGCAATGCATTGAACGGTTATAATATTTAAATACAACAAAAGTAAATATTTGTACAGTGACCCAATATTACCATGTTTTAGACTGCAGATCTGGAAGTGAGAAGCTGCTTGGAAGCAGACATGTTGTGTGTAACTTCCCCTTAAAGAGTCTACAATTAGCCTCGAGGACAGCGGAGAAAACGAGAAGAAAATCAGCCAGGTTTCTGCTCCTACTCTGTATCCAGTCCTGCTAGAAAGTATATGTGCAAAGTAAGATGAAGGCAATTTTTGGTTTAGCTGTAATTTTTCACACAGTTGAACAGTCTCGTGATACTCAATGTCAAGCCTCACATGTGAACACGTGAGTATCAGAGATTTCCCATGGAACAGTACCCACAATGAGTCAGTGCCTATAGAAAGAAAAATGACTTTTAAAAAAAAACCCTCCCTCTTCATGTGACATCATGAATGATGACCCTGGATTGTGAGCATCACTGCTCATTCATGAGCTCACAGAGGAAGATGTTCTATAGAAAATGTCTGTCCCACCCCTTCGGCAGCTAATTACAAGCTCATTTAAAGTCTACCATACAGAACTATAGAGCAATTAACACACACCACGTATTGTAAAAATACTTTAGCAATTCCCATTAGGAAGGATATCAGAGCAATGGTGTGTGTACAAAGGAGACTCACCCTAACTATAAAAACCCATGTTAAAAGATTTGAGGATTAATATTTTTATTTTAAATGTGCTGGTAGTCATGTAACTAGGATACAATATGCAGAGTCTGTTGAGAGCCTGGAATACTTCAACTTGTTCTGAATTGTCATCAATGGAGATTCATACAAATAGATTCACAACCGTAATTTTCTCTCTTTCAACCCCCATTCCAATCCCTTCCAGCCAGGTACAATTCTGGTGCTAATCACACCCACCACCTCTTTTCCAGGCTGCATTTAAAAAAATATATTTTAAAACATTCTGCAACATGTCAAGTGTACAATTTGTGATAAACCATTCATGAAAAACACTCATGGGCTGCTAAACAGGGCAATGACACTCAATCCACTCGTGCCACTTAGATCTCGAGCCACAGGGACTCACCATAAACAAGATGATTAGTCAAGAATTCAACACTTCAGCGTTGCAGTTAAAATATCCTATTGTAAATCTTATAACATAAAACAGAAAACTGCAACAATTATCATTTACCTTTACAACAACAACTTAGATTTATAAAGCACCCTTCACTCGGAGCAGTGACCCCACAAGATTTTTGAGTCAGATGAAAATGGCCAGCAATGGAAAGTCTCAAACCTAACGTGTAGGTTACAACATGTTAAAAAATTCTAACCTTTAGTAACAAATGAAAATCCACTGCATCTCTCTAAATAGAAATTCTAGATTCTTGCCAAAGGACCCCACAAGATTTTTGAGTCAGAGGGAAGTGGCCAACAACGGAAAGTCACCTCATTCAACAGAAACAACAACTTTAAAAAAGAGAGAATGGCCTCATTCGCACTAAATATTTCACAGATTCCAGGTGACAAGTTTAATAGGGAGCCTTGAATAATTTCTAAAAGGCTGAACAAACAAGTTTGCATTCCTCAGCTTCCATGAAGGATGACTCTCAGGTTTAAATTTCTAACTAGTTAGGAAGTTAAGGACATTCCCTTGAATGCAAAGATGGATGGGGGAAATTCTCATGGTTCTGAGCATTTTCATCAGGTGAAACTGTGGTTTCTGCACATGTTAATACTTTACTGTGACATCTTTATTATGAAAAACAGGAGTTCATTCTTAAAAACTCATAAAACGGGAATTTATCTAATTGCGGAAAGACTAAACCATCGCCTGAAAACCAACAAAAATGCTCCTGCGTTATAAAAATCAAATAGAAAAAAAATGAGTCACTGACTCTGCTTTCTCGTAAACTATTCTTAAAACACCAAGCTATTAGTTCAGTAGCTTCTGACGCTTAACAAACGGGAAGTATGACTCAGATGCAGTTTCCACTGCCTTAAAGGCACCATGGTGAAAAGTCAGAAAAGGGCAAAATGTATTGGTCCTAAATGATTTGTTGACTGAAGGGACTTGCTAGCCTGATTAAAAAAAAGTAATTTTCCCACCTAAAATACACTAACGGTGATCTACAGTGAACACCATGTGGCTGAACCCATCATAAAATCATTCTGTGTTTAAAAAAAACATATTCCAACAAATGGTCACAAAATGTCATCCGACAATGCGGACTCTCAGTCTGTCTCCATCACTCTATGTTCCTCTGTTTTATTCTACAGGAACGAGATGATAATGCGCTGTAAACATGTAAGGTATTTTTTAAACTAGATAGAAAGAACTGTTTTATTCTAAAAAAAAGTTCTTAAAGCTTGTTTTTTTTATTACGCACCATCAAAAATTGCCTTGGCTACCAGGTTGGTCACCAGTTTTTCTGGGAAGCCACAAATTAAGCAACAAAGCAATGTTAGGAAAAGGGTGGTCAGAACACTAATCCATACATGCCTCATGAAACATGTTTGGCCCCCTCATGCATTAGTTTGTTGTGTAATGTTTATTTCAACTTCCCTGGAAGGTTGTGACTCATGCTGTAGTTAAATCTCATGATAATGGCAGCTCTCACCCTCGTCGACAAGCCAGTGAATATTGCCGATGGGACATCAAGGCCAAATCTAATCCTGTTCTTAACCAATATCCAACCACAATTACTTTCAATCCAACCACAGTCCTGCACACAATATCAATCAGGAATAGAGGTCCGAGTTGATAACCCAGATATGGTGAGATCACTTGCTGTATTATCGCAAATAACTTAAAATTCAGAACCTTTTCGCTCTGCACGGCTCAGTGCTAAGTGGCGCCTGGATCTGCCAATGACTCTTCTGTTTACAAATGATGCTCTACACTAATGCTTCAGTTGATTAGTCCCAAGATCAACAGGTCAGAGAACAGATCAGTATCACGTGTAAATAAAGTCTCACAGAACTTTGATCTCTAAATTGCGAAAGTGATTTTAAAAAAAATCTCTACTACGGCAAGCTTTAAACACATTTACGGGTAACAAGCAGAATTTTATCAAGTGCCTTATGAAAACCCTTACATAATGTAAATGTAACCACTCTCCCCCCAAAACATGCAATCCACATAAAATCACCAAGCATTTATGTAATTTGTAATGAACCAAAGTTTCCCATTCAGTACGACATCCCACATGCTTAATATTGCAGTACCAGAGTACATCATTTTAAAACTGAAGATGCAATTCAATTTGCAGGCTAAAAAATAGTTGTCAAACTAAACTTTCAATTTCAGTTTCAAAATAACGAAATATGTCACAGGACCATAGAAATCCTACAGTACGCACAATATTGAAAATCAATTGCTCACAATAGGCGGCAAATTTGGGGAAGGGGGGGGAAATGTGGAATCTGATATGTCCACCAATTGATGCTGTACTAGCCAACAGGTGCTTGGTAATTCTGTTCGACTAATAGGACTAAGGTACCAACCCCTAGAAAGACAGTAGACTCAATGTACAAAGTGATTTGAAGCAATACGAGGTTCAAAGACAGTGATATACAATTTCAGGCAGACACAATGTACATTCAGGCTGCTAAACTCTTTTCTACGATTGTTCAGAACCCAAAGAGGTCAACAGTTTGAGCACATGGACCACATGGTTTTAAAATTTCTCTTGCTGGAGAAATGAAAACAAATGGGAGTTTGATTGTTCAAAATAAAACAATTAATACATGCACAATTGCACAAATGTTACTCTGCAAAAGCACTGTACTTACTTGTGACTTTAAACACGAGCGCATGTATATATGACAAGTCACTACACACTGTATCTACCTATACTGTAAAGAATACAAGTTAGAATCAATTACATTAAATTCAGCTAAGCTGATGGATCCGTAGACAAATCAAAAATGACAGCACTAACAGCAGAATGCAAATATTTTCTTTCATTCTCAAGTAAGCCTTCATTACTGGCAGTCTGGTGGTACAACAAATTAGTCCACAGAATACTGGAAGAACTGGGTTTCAACCTTTTTTTTGGCGGGCTTCTTCACCGATTACAAAGCGCCAAAGCTGACAGGAGGAGGAAAAGAAAAATTGGCAGAGACACCACCTTAAGGTTGGTTAAGCATCCTCTACCCACGAGATACTGAGCAATACTGCGTTTCAACCGTCAGAAGTTGGGGAAACCCAGGAAAGGACCAGCAAGGAAAGGAGACTAAAATGAAACTTCTCCTCGTCAGTGATTAGTAAATGCTGCCAAACAGAACATTAATCTCAGTGAAAGAAATCCATATTTTTTTTTAAAAATCCTCATTCATGTTTGCCTCCCAAATACAGTCCCCGCGCTTTACAGTTTAACGTCCTCTGGTCGTGAAAGTGCTGTACCAAACACAAGGGATTATTGTTTTAATATTTTAACAGGTGTTAAATGTGGGAATTGAAGACCAAACCGACCCTTTGCCAGAAAGTAGCCTTTTACTGGCCTTTACCTTCGACTTGAACCAAGGAGCGTGTGTGTGTGTGTGTGAGCAACAGTGCTGATAGGTAAACAACTCAAGGGCCTGAGCTTTTGGGAAGCAGGCAACGACTGTCAAAAGTGTAGTGACTGCCTCTTTGTGTAGGGAACTGCTGGAGGGAGAGATGGAGGGGGGGGGGGGGGAGAGGGGAAGGAAAGGGCGCTTGAGCCCACGACCCTCCTAAACCCACCACCACCATCACCTCCCCCCCCACCCCAAGAGGAGAGAGCACTAGCGACTCGGACACAAGAGGGAGGGGGGGAGAGAGAGAGAGAGGGGATGTTGGGGGGGGGAGAGGTAAAGGAAAGAGTGTCAAGAGGGCTCTCGAGAGCTCCTCTCGTCTCCACTCCGCCCGGACACGCAGCACCCGCGTCAACAACGCGTCAGCCATTAAGAGCCGGAGGAGGGGGAGTGAGAAAGAGACGGTGTGTGTGAGTGAGTGAGTGAGTGAGAGAGAGAGAACCGCCATGTTGGAGCCAGGCAGCAAAGCCGAGGACGGGCGGGACAGACAGACAGGGAGAGAGAGAGAGAGGAGGAGGCGGGGAGAACGATACGACGACCCTGGCAGAGGCGACGGGTGGAGGAGGAGGGTTGAAGGGGGGAAGAAAGCTGTCGGATGGCGCCTTTTTTCTGTACCTGGGCTCCGTGGTCAGCTCCGGAGTCCGCGCTGGGCCTGGGCCTGGCCTCGCCTCCCGCCTTCCCAGCCGCCGTCCACCCCCGACTTTACCTCAGCTTTTCAACCCCCCCCCACCCGTCAACCCAACCTCCCTCCCTCCCTCCCTCCCTAATCCCCTCTCTCTCTTTTTTTTCTCTCCGGCACACGGACCAGGTGATAATATCAACAATAAGTGTGTGTGTGTGTGAGGGGTGGTGAGGGGGGGGGTTCGTTTCCGTTTTTTTTAAAAAAAATGATATGTATTGTACGGATTACAACAACAACAATAATAAAACGACGATTTTTTTTCGCAGGAAAACATAGGCCTTCGCCGGCGCCGCCTCCCTCCCCCCCCCTCCCTTCGCGCCCACGTGACGCCCCGGCGCGCGAGCCCATTGGCCGAGAGGGCGCGAGCCGGCCCCGTCACCCCCCCACCCCCCCTCCGCGGAGGCGCAAAGTAGTCCCATCTCCCCCCCCCAAAAAAAACTTTTTTAAAAAAAAAATGTCTAGTTTATTTGCCCGCTATAACCCCCTCCTCTCTCTCTCCCCCCCCCCCCCCCACTCCACACACTTCTTTTTCAGGCGGGCTCGAGTTTTCGTTTTTTTAAAAAAAAGGCGGCGCCTCACCCGGGCGCGAGCCGTGTATTCCGCCACTCGGCGAGGAGGGCGTTCGAGCGAAATCCCGCGCGCGAACGGGACGGAGCCGTTCAAAAAATAACGGCGAAAATCCGCAGCCCGAAAGGCGCCAAAGTACCTCAGCTCGTCATAAATATCCCCCCCACACCGCGCTTACACCCACGGCCGAAAGGGCAAAAATACCTCAACTTTTTTTATAAATAAGTTTTTTTTTCTCCTCACCAAACCCCCTCCCTCAAAAAGGACAGGTATCCCGTGCTTCAAATCGTCTGAAACTGAAGAGATTTATCGCCCCCCCCCCCCCCACACACACACCCCCCCCCTCACACACACACACTCTTTCGATAAAAGTGTGGTCTTCGCTGAGAGGATGAAGCCACGGCGGAGAGAGAGAAGATTTCAAGAGAAGGTTGGAAAGCCTGATTGAAAAGTGCCCCTAACAAGCAAAAGCCCCCCACCCCCGCCCCCCCTTCCTTTCCTCAGCCACCCATAGAAGGGGGGACGGGTTGTCCGGAATCATATATAATAATAGCAGTAATAATGTATAATAACCCTTGCGTTTGTTACACATCACTTGGGCGAGACGCCTCAAAAGCGCTTCACAGGATACACTGTAAAGCGAAGGGACCGTCACGTTGTGTGGGCGAAACGCAACCGCCGATTGCGCACGGCGGTGAATCGCTTCACGGGTAATAACCGGCGAGGGTGGTGACGTTCAGCAGATGCGTAACAACGACAACCCCCTCCTCCCCCCAGCCCGAACTCGCCCCACAATGTCCATCAGGATTACACTCCACATTCATTCGTCGCACTGACCATTCCCCCCATTGCTGTCAAACCAGCTCCAAAGCGCATTCCCAAAAAAAAAAAAGCACAGCACTTTAATCGTTAACCGGCGAGTCACTCGCATCGAGCGCCAAGTCAAAAAGATTAAGACGGGTTTATTATGGCGGTACCAACCCGATTTTTTTAAACAAAAATTGACATCGGTGTCAAAAAATGTGAAGCGTTCAGCCTCCAGCACTGAGAAATTGGATCCTCAGCGCACACCACCGCTATAATCTCACTCGCACAGCTTGCTTCAGTTGACAGTTAATTAACCACGTGCCTTACTTTACCCAACGGTGTCAACCGAAGTACTTCTGATGAACTCTGGAATCGATGCTAACAAGATCAACAAAAGAAAGGGGTTTCCTGGAAAATTCAATCTGATCCTTCAGGTTAAAGAGCACGTGGCATGCATACAGAAACAAACGGTGCAGCCTTTGATCCTGACTTTAAGTTTCACCGATTCCAGAACATTTATGGTCAAATTGGGATTAAAGTATAATAGTATACTTTTTTGTGTTGCCTTACTGGCAAGTAACGGTTAGCCAGCAACAGCTTTCATTGATGTTGTAATAAAACTACCAAAATGCTTCATTAGCCAAGCGGAGCTTCTGTTATGTAAAGATGATAGGCAACCTATCTTGGTAGGGGGAGGGATCCAGAATTTCTAAAATGAAATTCCTAAATTGTTAAAATAATACTTGCATTTGACATAGTGCATATCAAGTCATCGAAACTCTTCACAGAATAGATTATAAAGTTAATTCACTGTATTTTGTGGGGGAAACGCAGCAGCCAATTAATTGCATGCAGTAGTGTGCCACAAACAATCATGGATTGAGTGATCATGTGTGCAAATTATTTTAAAAAGAGGGATATTAAACAAATGCAAAAACTCACACTGCAGCAAAAATAAAAGCCTTTAATTTTCTGCCGTTGAAATACAAAAACAGTAATTATCACAAATGTACAAAAGGAAAATATGTCAGATGAACAGAATGACCTAAAGAACGAATATCAGATATTTCAACGTTCACTGAAACTAAAGAATGCTTCTGTGTTCAGTCTGTTAGTGCTGCCCACAACCATTTAGAGATTTGTTAAACTAGGAATACACCACCAGATCAAATTAGGAGACACTTAAAACTAAAATACAACAAATTGGCATGGCTTGCACAACTTTCAGTTCTGATATGGTTGTGCAAATGCTGAACAATCCTGAACTGTATCCCTCTTCTCTTCCCTTCCCCCCCAAAACCTGATAAAAAGACAGATACAGTAGCAAGGACCCCCCAGCCTTAAGGGTGTGACTATGGGCTATTCTGAACAATTCATTGCATAGTGACTCATTGCATACCCACTCTTGTATCTTTTGAAGGGTCGCACCAAAGGTGGTAAAATGGGTAGTTATATATACAGTACAAGCTAAACAAACATCAGAGTCGTTGGGAGTTACAAGTCCCAAGGATCTTCCATTCCTATCCTACTGCTAGGTGGTTTAAACCCATACTCTGCACACACATCATAAATCCAATAATCTATTGTCTTTATTAAATATGTACAGTTAGTTGTTCTTGCACTCTTTGAATGAGCCTAATAGACTTTTACAATGACATAGCCCTCAGCACCAAAATACCTAATCCAGTTCAGGATAAAAGTACAGAAGCAGGGAGTCACGGGGTGGGGGGAGGGGTGGGGGGAAGTTGAGGGAAAGAAGAAAAATCAGTTTCTTGAAGATATTACCAGTTATAATGCTGCTTTTGGGGATTAAGGGTCTTAACATTGGAAGTTTGAATTATTGTTGTCATATGCATAATAAGTTAGATCAGGTACAAAACACACACAAACAAAATAAATTCATTTAAAAGCAGACTTAAATATAACAGGTTGTAAGTACTGACCAAGTCAGCATCACATAGTGACTCAGTAAATACAGCTGCTTACGTTACATCCAAAATTTGCCTTCAGAAGATTTGAATGTGTGTGTTTGACTCTGTGCAACTTCCAAAGTTCCAATACCTTAAACTTTGCTCCCAAATCATTCTAGCAAAGCAAACGGACTCTTAAAAATTGGTCTGAATGCATTGTAATGTTAATGTAAACAAATGGCTGAATGCTTGCAGGCTGGAATTACCCGCTGCCTGCTGGACTCAGAAAACTATCTGGAGTAGTTAAGCAAACCTATTCACTGAGTTTCTTACCCATACAGCTGCTACGGTCACAGAGATAAGCAGTTTCACCGGCGTTTTACAGACACCAATAAGCAGTAGTTAGGCAAATACCATCAAATAACGGAGCATTATTACAGCACACAGCACTCAAGAGATTGAGGGATTAGTTTTCTTAAATCCTGATTTGAAAATTATCAAAATCTATCAATTGTTCAAGAAAAAATTACAAATGAGATTACAAGTCAGTGACCGGTTTAACTTGATATATTTCTAACAAATCACAAATGCTCAGAACAGTTATTTTCCAATCTTTGCAGACGTGTATGTTTTTTCCAGCTCAGAAGCCAGAATAGCAAAGATTATTGTTTTCTGTTCAAAATTGATATAAAATGAGTGCAGGTTATCTGAGCTTGCAACCAGATACCTTGAAAACTTGAGCAAAAAAAAGCACAATCTGAGCAAGATACAATGGCTCCTATTCAAGTCTTGCAGCTTTCACAGCATCCTCTCACAGAGGTGAAATAATTGTACATTGGCAGGACCAACACACAAGAAACAAGGTCCCCCCCCCCCAGAGTTTAGTTCACATTGATCAGCGAGTCGTGGTCCTAGAAATGTATTCCAGCAGTTTCTCTTAGACGTCAGGTGCTGAATAATATCCTTGTGTGTAATTCCATAGCTAAGGCCAGACAGACAAATGCTATAATTCAAGGGGACACTTCAAGGCCAGGCTGCTTTTTCCAGAAATGTAAAATCTGGGAAGGAATCTTTTTAAAAATATATGTTCCACAGATGTGTTCCAGCAATTGTTCCCCCTCCTCCCCAAACCCCTTCCAGGAAACATCCTTAATATATGAAATGCAAGTCTCAGCAGTGGAAAGACAATGTTCTAAAAAGGATTTGGAATACTGGGTAGCAAATGTTGCACCTGCCTCTCACACTCATAAAAATCACCATTATGCACATGGTTGTGCAACTTACATACACATCAATACAGTGCCTCTTAATAGTAGTATATTTTCCAGACATTTAAAATGAGCACTCAAATTCAGTCTGTGCTCTTGGAGGGGCCCACAGACGTCAAGTACAATACGATTTAAAAATTATACATGGGGCATTACCAATTTAGGAGTTTTTTAAAAAAAACTCAATACAAGTCTGCCATGAAATGATTATAAGAAACTTTGATAAAAGCCACTGCCAAGAGTGGTCTTGTATTCAATCTCCAATCTGTACTATCTCATCTCAGCTGCAGATGCGCTACAGTTAATTGTCAAGAACCCAAGATATGGGGGGGTTGGGGAGAGAAATAAAATCAGCCAGTGTCCCATTTCTAATTATTATTGAACGAACCTTGCTGGAAGTATGTGAACATCAGGTTCAGCAGTGATAACTTGTTGAATAGTTTGCCAGCATACTTATGGTTGACAAATTAAGAGTGGCCACTTGGGCAAGATGCCAGAGGGCAGCTGGCATAAAATTTCTCGTGCTGGAGTCGGCCTTCAAGAAAAGGAGAAACTTGAAGTGGGGGGAGAGGAAAAAATAAGATATTTATGTTAGTGTGCAAAGCTAAAGTTTCTCAAGCAAGACATAGTAACTGAAGGTTAATTTGCCACACAGGCTTTTACATTTACAGTACTCGGGTTCTCAATTTTGTCTATGTATTGGAGGAGGCAGAGTAAATTAAGCTAAACTTGTTGCTTCACATGGGATAGATATTACTAACCATTCAGGGTCCTGCATTATTGATGCAGCCACCTTCCAAAAATTGCTTCCACAGTGATGGGAAGAGGACAGGAGCTACAGCATTTTACTGTCTGGTCTTCAACACAGCCACGCAATGAGTTATTTCAACTGAAATACATAGCCACACACAAAGCATCATGGCACTAAGATTGGACTTAATATATAAATGGGTGCCATGCCTTTCTCGGGCTTTTCCAAGCAGTCTACAAAGTACAGTACAATAAGAGTTCAAGTTATACTCAAAAACACAATGTGTTTATAAGCGGTGCTCCAGAAAGATATTGGGGGGTTAAGGGAGATCTATTGCAAACCTGAATTCAAATAAATAAAAAGGAAAGCTTTATACACAATTTTACATCAGGAAATATCGGTATCTGTGTTATGGTACATAGTTTGGCTTAACAAGGAGAAACTGAGCAGTTGCTTAATGGAGATTTTTTTTGTTAAGGCAGGAATAAATGGATTCAATTACAGGATAATAAAACAGGACCCATAACATAATTCATTTGATGAGGGCCGTCGCGTTCCACTATTAATATTATGAAGAACCTGATCAGAAACAAAGGGAAAATTTGAACAATGACCCTCAAAGATTTCTGACATTGCTGCTGTCAATGCCCCTCAGTAAATCTCAATTTCTATTTGTGGGTGCCTCTTCAAACTGAGCTGTGGGATGAAAAATTAACACATGAAAATGCTGGTTGAAAATAATCCACTTGAGCAGCGCTGTTCTCACTAATGCCACTCTGGTGTCTGTCCGTCCATCCATTAACTCTTGTAATTTCTGTCCAGGATCCCCAGCAACGTCTTGTGCCCTGGTCATCTTCCCACTGCAGTACTCGGCCACAGTCTCATTGCAAAGATGATGCGACTTCGAAATGTTGACAAGCGCTGAAGTGAACGCCATAATCTCAAAGCACCAGCATCAAGACTCAGGTAGGAAACATCTCACTCGGCAGTGATTGGCCAACTGGACATCGAGTGGCCAACACCGAGATTGGGATTGGGGAGAGGGGGTGGTGTCATAGGTTTTTCTGCACATTACAAGTGAATTTGTAAGTCGCCAATCGTCAGCAAGATTCTCAAGGCCAAGCACCTCTTACGCTTTAGGGAAGAGGAACCTGTGTCACATTTCAATGTTCATGGTGTTAGTAAGAGCATACACCTTACTTGAGGTTGAATTGAAACCATTCAGGAAGCTGGCCGGAATTCTGAGTAAAAGCCTCCGTTTCGCACAATGCTCTACATATAAAAGTGGCTCCTTCACTCCAGCAGAACCACAAGCGTCCCAACCTGCAACAGCTAGCAAACTGAACCAAGGAAATGAACTGCAAGTGTTAAACTGTACAACTCTCAAGTTAAATATGTCAGAATTTCAGTTTCTCCCCTCCCCACCCACCCGCATACCCCATCCCATCTCCCCCCCCCCCCCCACCCTATTACACTGAAAGCAGGTCTTGCTGAATGTAAAGTGTCCGTTACATTTCATTGCAATGGCCCTTTGCATTCGGTCAGTTACAATTTCAGTCTGTGCTTTGTGCTCAAGCCAGCATCTCTGGCTGTCCAACCAGCATTACATGTTGTAAGCAACATAGATAGGGTCTAACTGGTCGGCCAGGAAGCTGTCTCTCAAATGCATTCGCTGTTTTTCTCCACGTGAATTAATGGGAATAACTCCAGGATCCACTACCACCACCACTCCCACGATCAAGTAGTGTTCCTCCAAGATAACATTTGTGACAAGGGGCACAAGGTCCAGTGCTTCCTGCTCAGAGCCACTCAGCTCAGCGACCACCACTAGCAGATTTGTCCACGTAAACACAGCACTGAGGAGAGAGGAAAGCAAGTGTTGTTTTGATCGCTGTATCACACTACATAGTGACCAAAACAACAACAAATTACATTTACATAGCGCCTTTCACGTCGTGAGGATGTCCCAAGACACTGGATGGTCGAGGATGTGCACCTGAGCTGGATGTTGGGGTCAGGAAGGGGTGGCTGCATCAGTTACTCTCTTTTCCAACAGTAACTGAAGTGTATCAAACCCATACCATACGTGACAGTGTAAAAACTTCATGGACATCCATGTGACAGAATAACCCTTCAACTGAAAATTTCAACCTCCAAGGGAGCTCGTCTAACCTGTTTACAAAACATCCACGAAGCATTTAGAGGGAAAGAGAAATTGACGAACGTAGAGCAGAGCAGCATCATCTGAATGCTGGTGTCCTGTACTGGTAAAGTGAATAAAGCACAATTGATCTCTTGTGAGGCTCGTCAGGGTGGGTAGCATGGTCCACCCACTCCAGTGATACAGATTTACAACTTGTTCCAAGTTGCTGGCAGGCTGGAAGGAGCCTAGTGTGGGTGGGTGCAGTTACTCACCATTCACCAATGCCCCTGTGCGCTCGGGAGACTGATGTTTCAATGTCAATGGGATGGTAACGCAAGCCTCTCAGCTCCAGCGTTTCATCCAAAGCTCCAACCACGTAAAGTGCATCATGTCGATCTGTGGACAGGTAAGGGGGGAAATCATTAATATGTGACTTTTTTAAAAAAAAACAATGTTATTGACACATGCTGTTGGTTAGCATGAAAATCCAGCCAGAGAATGTTACATTTCACAGCCAATAGTCAGCCGCATTTCGCCCACAAATATATATGGTCAATTCACTTTACAGCATATTCCGTGAAGCACTTTGAGACGTCTAGAAGACGTGAAAAG
This sequence comes from Callorhinchus milii, assembly GCF_018977255.1. Classification (NCBI taxonomy): domain Eukaryota; kingdom Metazoa; phylum Chordata; class Chondrichthyes; order Chimaeriformes; family Callorhinchidae; genus Callorhinchus; species Callorhinchus milii. The sequence continues at coordinate 3,462,551 of NW_024704768.1, forward strand.
CGCTATATCAAATGCAAGAATTATTATTATGTTATTATAATTACTTTACAAGTAATAACTGGCAAGTGTAGTGACTTTCAGCGGATCTGTAACAACAAGCTTCTGGACCATTAACACGATGTACCCTGGAGTGGCAAAGCATTCCTTTCTGCCCACAATTTCTGACAAAGTACAGCCTAGCCATCACGGTTTTGGCTTGCAGGGTTAACAGGAGCCGAGTGAAATGATTCCCTGTGGCCAGCAGTCTACTCACAATTTCAAGGAATACACTTACCTCCACTGGCATCCGTCAGCTCTGTTCTGCGGACAAATCCCAGGTAGCCAGTGCGGGCCCACAGGGTCTGCACGTCCCCGAAGCTCAGCCTGGTATTGAAATGGTCAGCCTGCAGGCTCTCGTCTCCATAGATCGTGTAGTAGCCGCTGGAATTGTGAGGACTGCTGACCCAGATCTGCAGGGAAACGCAACATATCAATCTCTCAGATCCAGCCATCTCTCGTGGCCAGAAACTCCAACAGCCAACTAATAGGCATCTCACAAGACAATTTGCTGATTTTACCTCCAAACAGTTCACTGAATGGGTGAACTGAACAGACCAGGAATGTTATAGATTTGAATCCTGGTTTATGCTGAGTTAGTTACCAACCAACCCACCCAACCACAGGAGCAAAGGAATACTACACTCGACTTTAGACTCTGACCCCGAGCAAAAGCATAATGAAGACGTTCCGCAGCTTCACATATATTTGAAAAATACATCACATTGTTAACCTCACAGTTCAATCGTACAATACCAATTAACCAGTATACAGAACAAGCAAAAGGCTATCTAGACGCGCAGCTGATAGCTTTCATCGTTATTCCTCAATAATAAGAAATGGTGGAAATAAAGCTACAACCTATTGAATGAGTCTGACAGGAAATGGAGATCATTTGGCTCTAGTAGCTCAACATTCTCAGCAGTGACTCACCTCTCCCAAGTGCGAGTCTCCCAAAGGACCCTTGGTTTCAGGATTCACTATGATCACCCGGACACCAGGTAGAATCTGCATAAAGGGTAACAGCATTCTCATTAGTAGGGCAACAACAACTTGCATTTATATAGTGACCTTCACGCAGGCATTTAGTGGCAGAGCCTGACGCCAAGCCAGGGGTTCAGATAGGAAATCACACAGGTTACAAGAAAGGATGACACTGGACTCATTAAGTAACAGATCGACTCTAATGATCAAATGGACCATGGCCTTGATCATCTCCAACTCTGTTGTGATCCCGAAGCAGTGAGATTAGCAACAAAAATAAAAACAAAAGAGCGGAGTCCGGTAACACTGAATTCTCGAGACAAATTTTCAAGACTGAGGTGGATAGAATTTTGTTAGGTCAGGGTATCAAGGGATGTGGGGCAAGGGCCGGTACTTGGAATCGAGGGACAGATCAGCCATGAACAGGCTCAAGGGACTGAATTGCCTACTCCTTTTTCTTTGTTCCTAGTGCAAGTGCAATGAATGGGGTTTACAGGAGAAAACAAGATTGACACCCACCTTGCCAGATTCTATGAGTGGAAGACTCTGGGGGGCTCCTCGTTCCACAAGACGCACCCTACAGTAAACACAGCCGAGTATGAGAAAGCTTCAAACTGCAAGCTCAGCAGTGCGAAAATCATCATCAGCCACATTCCTCCCAAAAAACCATGGAAACATCCAGTGTTGGGCTCAAAATGTGTTGCCAACTGCGCTTAACGCAATTCCTCGTTCATAGACTTGACACCTTAACATTGACTTCCCTGGCGCTGCCATATGGGGATGTGAACGCTCAGGAACACAGAAGGATGGAGCAACATATTTGTAAGGATTACTGCTACTTGATATTCTGAAAAAAGAATCACTTAGTGCAGGTCACAAGAGTGGAACCACACTTGCATTGCTGGTATTCTCATACCGCGGTAGTTAATTGAGTAGATCCTGCACGCACAGTTAAGCGATAGGAATAATGCACCGTCTTTCACACCAGCACACAGGCTTTGCTCTGTTCAAGTATTTGATAGTCTAGTAATAAGATGCCTGATAATAATCCCTCAAGAAAAAACAATAATAATTTATTCCTCAATCCACAACTGTTTATGGGACACTGCTGTGCACAATTGGTTCCGCGTTTCGCCCACAAAATATACAGTGAGTTCACTTTATAGTATATTCTGTGAAGCGCTTTGAGACGTCTAGAAGACGTGAAAAGCGCTATATCAAATGCAAGGATTTTTATTATTATATCTTATATTTGATATAACACACATATCAAAATGTCTCAAAGCACTTCACAGCCACTTGTTATCACATGTATTATTTGTAGCCAAGTGCAGCAGCCAATTTGCTCAGTTAACTCACAAACACCACACAGTGACAAATTTTTCTGGAGAATTGTTGGTCTGTGTAATCAACCAAATCTCAAAACTACTTAGGGGGTGGTTAAAAAATGAAGTTTGTTTACAAAAGACAGTTACTACACTTTTCAGTACAGTAAAACTTGTAACATTTTTAAGCTCTTGATCCAACTAAACTAGCTCTGAAGTTCTGAAAAGAGAGAAGGAAACCTTTAGCAGATTTGGTGCAGTTGACAATCGCAACAAGAAGATAGTGATCAGTTCCTAACAACAGACAGCCAACCACAGTACTAATACCATTAGAGAACAGTTCTAAATCCTTGCTGTAAAATGTACCTGTCGTGTCGAAGTGCTTTCATATCCAAGAATACAGTGGTTGGGTCAGGCCCTGAGGTTCCCTGGAAACAAGTGGAGTATAGATTAGTGATGGAGCTATGAGATAGTTAGATAAACGTAACACTAACTCAGGACTTACTGCACCAACTGAACTTGCTCCACAAGGATTTTTTCATTTCCACTCATGAAAGGCATCGCTTGATAGCAACATTTCCGAGCATCTGATCAACTTTAATTGTTCAAATAACTGTTACGTGATCATAAGTGATGACCATTCCAGTCTCAGGTCGGTAACTGACCCAAGAAACTTGACTCTGCATCCCAACAACACCCAGGATATCTGCAATAGGAACAGGAGAAAGCTTCCCATTCACCCTGCAATGATCCATCATGCCATGACACCCTTCACCCAAGATACCATCCACCATGGCTATGGTTTTCAATAGGATCAATATTACACAAGCACTGTGAGCAGTGTTACCACTATACATGCAATATTAGAACATAAGAATTTGCTAGGCAGAAGAAGACCAAGTTCCATCCATTTGCCTTCCACCATTCCTGGCAGTCGCATTCACATGTCATGTCTCAAACTATATACTGTAATATTTTCTCTTCCAAGGAAACAATACTCCATTAAAATACTCTACCTGCAGGCAGATGGCGAGGTTAACTCTGGACCCAAAGGTGGTACTGACAGCCCTGGGAGACAAACCAAGATCTTTGAAGAGTTTAGAGAAGGACTGCGTCAGTGCAATTCGGGCTCGTTCCTCAGCTACCACCACGCACGTCCGAACACAAGCAAGGTTAACTCCCCGAGTCTGTGAAGATTACGTTAAGAGTGAAGTTATGATTTCCCTGTTAGCCATCAGTAAATGCTCTAAAATATGATGGTTCATACAGCGTTGGGTGCAGAGATGAAGTTTAGTTGTCACTAAAAGCGACAACTTCCATTGCATCCAATAAGCATTTACGTTTCAAATCATGATTCCTACAAAAGAGAAAGACTTCCCAAGCAGTTTGAGTGCTCCTCCCTCTGTCCAGACTGCCCAGGACACACATTGTTACCAGGGTGGGTAGTCTGGTCTTTTTCAATGGCACTCTTGCACCAGAAACTGGTAAATAATTCTAACTCAATTGTAGAACAGTGTCTGGCTTCCCAGAAAGTATGGTCAGGATCAGGAGAAGCGAAGTGCCGGGACCTATTGTCACTAGGTTTTGCATTGTAGACCATCACCCTGTTTATTTATATTCTTTCAAGTGACTCTTGTTCTAAAAATACTGACTGCATCATCATGGCAGATAACCAATTACAAGGGCGTAGTTCTTTCTTAAACAAATTGGAAACCATTGATACGGCCACATACTGGACTTAACAATGATTGATATTGAACTGGCCACCAGGGGGCAACACCAGCCAACATGAATCACAAACAGCAACCAGCATCTTTCACATAGGATAATGTCTTGGAGTGACTCAGTGGTGGGGTTGGATACTACACCTAGGGAAAAGGGTAGGTGACAAAAGGCGTAGTCGAACAGGTAGGTTTTAAGGTGGTAGTTAAAAGACAGAGAGGGAGCAAGGTGGAAGGATAGAGACAAATTTACCTTGAGCCCTTCTGTCTGAATACCGAGTCCTTTTGTGCAGACTTCCATCACTGAATATGAGCAGAATGTGTCGCGAACTTTGTACTGACTGACGGCAGAGAGCCAGAGTGACAGATTCGTCTCCAGCTCCTGGGGTGGGATCAGGATAGACTGATGGCCAGAATAAACGCTGTGGAAAAGAAGACGAGTTGTGTTCAGGCAGAAAATGCAAATACAGAGATTTATAAAACTCAAGTGAAGTTCAGGGTGAGAGGTCATCTATTAAATTATTATTCAAACATTCATTACTCTGAGTAAGGATGCCATCCTCCTACGTTTACTGTCCTCTGACCCACTTTGTCTTAATTCGTAGTAATTGTCTGAGTTGATGTGGTCCATATCCAATACTTGAATCCACTCTAAATTCTCTTCTTTCCAAATTGGAAAGCTTTGGTTTCTTTCATCTTGGTTCAGTTTCTCCCATGACACTTGGGACAGTTTATGAAACACAGTCTTTCATAGGTTAGAATAAATTCATCCACAGATAAATATGAAGGACCTGGGTTCAGGCCCATTAAATAGCACAGAACGTTTAAGGTAAAATGGAGCAGAGCTCTTACCCGCAGAGGCACCAGAGAACAAAGCCAAGGCCACAGTAGGGGTCAAGACAGATAGCAATCTGTCGCGATGAGTACAGCTCACACTGCAACTTGATCGCCCGGCACAGAGCACTAACTGCAGCATGGGAGATCTGAAAGAAAGAACAGCATGGAATGAGCTGGGAGGTGAGATTAATTCATTTAAGACACAGTACTAGCCACTAACCAGGATGAAAAATTCAACAACAGCCATTGTGAAAGCAGAATAACAGTCGTTTTTAATCAGTTGGGTGTGCCTGAGGATGTGGTGGTTGGATGTCACACTCGTCACATCAAAGTCTAAGTACAGTAAAGGTGACGATTACATGTATCTCTTGATAGTTCTCAATCTGCAAAGCTGATGCCAAACCATGTGGTTGTACCTTGACGCCAGTGAGCATGCCCGTTGTTGAGACGCTGAAATCGAGGTACGCCAACATTTCCGGGGTGGGAGGTTTGTAGATGTTTGATGTCCTCTTACGGGGCAGATCATCTGCAGAGCAGAAAGAATACATTCATTATTTAACGCCACTGATGTTCTTTTCAGGCGGTACATTTTCTGGCTGAATTCAATGGCAATTTTCCGCCCCCTCCCCCCACCCCTCATTGTAAATAATTTTCCCATCGATATCCTGCCTCGCAATATAGTAAACAACAATAACAAAATTACATTTGTAAAGTGCCTTTCATGTCGGGAGGACGTCCCAAGGCACTGGACAGTCAGTGTTTCGGACCCGAGCTGCTGGGGCGAAGAGGAGGCGCTTAGTAATGGTCTTGAAGGAGGCAAGGGAGAAGGTGAGGCAGAGGAACTGCGGGATGGAGTTCCAGAGTGTGGGGGCAGAGTGGCTGAAGGCCCTCCCGCCAATGGTAAACATGGTTGGGGTTTAAAAACAAGAATTGCTGACAACAGCATCCCCCTGCACTGGTTCTGTGAGCAGTCAATGAAGTTAAGTCACCTCAACCTCACTTAAGAGAAAAGCGGCCCAGTTTCCGCATTCCTGTGTTCAGACGGGCTGAAGCCAGGCAAGCTCCATCGGAGCATTTCACATTTACACCATTCTTAATCCACAACTGTTTGTGGTACACCGCCGTGTGCACATTGCTGCTGCCTTTCGCCCACAAAATACAAAATACACAGCCAATTCACTTTACAGTATATTCTCAAAGGCACGATCAGGCGCTGGCTGTATCAAATCCAAGGATTATTATTTTTACGTTTCCAATTCTTACCTGTATCAATGATTATCGGCCATGTCTTGATATCCACTGCAGCAGCTGCCTCTTTAGTACGCAGAAGCTTTGTCATAATTTGTGTTGTTAAGGTGCAGACAGCCTTACTGACCTGGAAGAATGCAGAGACATGATCCAATTATTGGCAGACATCAAAATTAACCAAGGAGTTTATTCAGCCTGACTTTAACTCAGCATTTTCTCCATAACAGCAGAAGGTCTCAGGAATTCACAGGCTTTTATACTATTTTGGGAGTAACTCTTCCCCCTTGAAGGGCCCAAATCCGTCCTGGAATCCGTTAAAATGACCCCAAGGAATATATTCTGACCAAAGAGGAACAGGCCAACTGTCACAAAACAGCACATCCTGGGATCGGTCCCTATCCATTACCTTAAGTTTCTGCCACAAGTTTCAGACATTTTTTGTAAACTTCTCCCACACCATGAAATCTCAGGCAACAGGAGCCACAAAAAACGCCACTGCCAAGAGAGAAATGGCTGAAAAGTACAAGAGTTGACGAGGAGCAAAAGCGGGAGCTCGTACCTCAATGATCATCTTGACTGTGGGAAGGGTGGCAGACAGATTCTGAGGATGAGGAGGACGGACGGTGACCGGAATACAGCCAGCGTACAGGCAACCGTAAAAAGCAGCGATCAACTCTACGCCTAAGGGAACAAGAAATCCATGTCAGTGTAAGTCTCCAAAAAAATACTCTCTAAAAGACCGTCTCAGTCAACCTGAAATTAAATGTAAACAACAAGCACACAAATATACCACCGGATGGGGAGAAACCTTAGACATGTTTCCTTACTCCACACGCCTCTGTTTGCTTAGCAGTAAGTAGGAACCTGGATGTTAGTCGATTGGCGGATTGCTTTCCGGAGGTAATTATCCCTCCCAAAAAAAATTGGTCATTCAATCTACAACTATTTGCAACTGGCTGCTGCGTTACAGCCCACAAAATCCACTTTACAATATATGCTGTGTAGCTTTGAGACATGATAAGGTGCTATATTAAATGCAAGGTTTATTATCAATAATATCTCTCCACATTTTATCAGATGGTAGCACCATGCTGCTGCCTTTGGGTAATCACCAATTACATAGGGCCAGGATGCAGAGCATAAATTATTCCAAGTCCAGGATCAGGAATGGGAATAAATGATAAAGGATCCAGTGGGCTGGTATTTCTCCACACGATTCCTTACCCGGTGGATACAGAAGGACGACGACATCGCCGGCGTTGAGGTGGCCTTTGTCGGACAAAACGGCGGCAATCCTCTCCGCCCGCCTGTGGAGCTGAAGACACGTGGCGGTGCTCGCAGGCATTCCCTAGCAACAGTATTAATCAGAGTTAAACAGTGTTATTTGTAACTCAAACCCGGGAGGAGCACGAGTAACATAGCAATCAGCAGCAGGGCACTGATCAGTCCAGTTACAAGTTGCCACTGAGTTCAGGAAACCTGCTCCCTCAACACCCACTCACAGGCTTTGCTTTCCTCTATTTCCTCTGACAGGAAAGCTCCACACCACACCAAGGTCATTCAAGGCTCTGTTTGAAAAGAGAAAGGATTTTCTCCCTTGCCCTGTTATCCTGGCGGACAATTCCCCCCCCACCACCCCACAAATAAAACTGGTCATTCATTTCATGTATTTTTGTGGGATATTGCTCTACAAATTGGCTGCCATGTTTGCCGACCATGTAGTAGCACTTGGGTCGCTTTGCAGTGAACTGCTTGGTTGTGAAAGGGGCTAGTATAAGTTTGTTATTTATTGTTAAGATAAAACTCATTGTTCCTATATCTGGATGACTCAAACTTGGCCTTCTTCCTTCTATAGAGAGCATTCTATAGACGGATGCACAGTAATGATTGTGTCCATCACAGTCAGCACCTAGCCCTACATCCTGCAGGACTCAACCAGATACGTAGTTTTGGGGGAGGAGGAATTGATTGACGTAGCATCAGCTGCTTATTTTAAGAGTCTGTTCCATATATATATGTGTTCGTCTGCAGGGAAAATAAACTGTTCTAATCTCTAGCCCCATTTAAACCTACACCTGCTGGTTCTGCTCTTAGTTGAAGATAATTAACTGCTTTCTTACCTACGTCATCTATTCCTCTGATTATTATGAAGACTCTGGATCTGTGTTCTGGTTTTAGGCACTGCTGCCCTACAATACGCATTCATTCCCAGCTGATGGCTGTAGGGAGCGAGGAGCTAGAGTTGATGTGGAGGGAATCAAACTGTGGGGCTGCTGTTAGGTTTTTGCTTGCAATCTGTTCTGACCAGTGCGAGATTCTCTTATCAGATTCTGAACATACCTTGGCATTGAGTAGAACAAAGAGAGGGTGCTCAGGTGTCGTGTGTGCCCGCCACTGTAATACTTCCGCCAGATACTGGAACTGTTGGTTAGAAAGCATGAGATGGTAATGCAGAAAATCTGTCTGGGAACGGCTGACATCTCCACGATTATTAACAGTTTGCGATCAGCGTCACTTCACTGTTGTCTACACCTATCTATTAGTTCCATCTTGAATACAGTACTCTTCCTCCCACTCTTGGTGACTGTTCCTACCAATGCCCTAACTTTGTATCTTATCTGCATTTTAAATTTAATTCCCCACCTCCCCACTATCCTGTCACACCTTCCATCCCTTATAATCCACGGTTGTTTGTGGGACAATGCAGTGTGTAATTGCCTGCCGCATTTAGCCCACAAAATTACATAGTCAATTCACTTTACAGCATATTCTGTGAAGCGCTTTGGGACTTCTCGAAGACGTGATAAGGTTCTATATCAAATGCAAGGATGATTCTTATTGCACAACGTGTACATTACACCACAACATTCTGACCTGAGGAACCCCACAACATGTAGTTGACTGCTGATCGGCTCAAAGAAAGTCTCACCTTTCTTACCAGCTCATTTTCCTCCATCAGGCCGAGGTCTCTCCCAGAGGCCTGGGCTATACGCTTCCCAGCAACCAGGTTTCCAACGATCATCGATGCTGGTCCCACACCGGCTGAAGAAATCAAGCGTTCAAGAGTTATTCGGTGTATGTGTGGGCCAACCGCATTGCAACCAGGAGCATTCAGACCTAGTCCGATTTCAGACCTAGTCCGAAGAGATACCTTTACCCTTTTCAGATGAAGTCACTATGGACTCAAAGGAGACCTCAAACGGCTAACTGCAACAGGAACGTGCAGTAGTATATTTTACAGTATATTCTGTGAAGTACTTTGAGGCATCTTAGCAACGTGATAAGGCACTATATCAAATGCAAGGATTTTTATTATATCTTAATGAAGGGACCAACTGAGAAAGGCCATTGAAAGTACTGTGGTGCAGGACCACTGCCCCTTAGATCAGGTGATAGAAGAATTTACAGTTCATGCAGTCTTAAACATTGTTTAATTGTCAAATTAGTCCAATCTATTTGAGAGAGAAATGTTCTGTAGCAGGTGTAAAAAAGGCATCAAAGTCTACCTAAAGACTATTCCTCGCTTACCTGGCTGCTTCTGTCTGGGTTTTGGAAGGTTTGTCACACAGGTGTGAGGACACATTAAGATGTTACAAGGGTGCAAGGTTCCCTCTAGGAAGCGCTGTTTAGTCTGAGAGATGTGGATGCCTCCCAGCGGCGTTTTGGGGAGTGTGTTGGCAGGAACCAGGGCGAGACAGTACACGCCCACTTGGTGGATGCTGTCAATGGCCTGGAGAAAGGCAAAGAAAGGTAAATTTCATTCTGACGTTCATTGGCAATCACCCACTCACAGAGAGCGGGATCTGGCAAGACAAGGGGCCAGTTTTGTGCAGTGCACAAAAACTGGCACAAACTTCCAGTGGACTCAAAGTAAGGTATCTTACCTGCAGAACGCGGCTCATCCACTGGAAACTGTCCTCTTCAGAAGCGTCTGGTCGCTGTTCCACCACGATCACGATCCGCTCGTCATAAAACACCGTGATGGAAAATACCGCGATCCTGTACCACAAACAACAATCAGATCTCAGAGAAGCAGCTGGTGGAACACTTCCCCGAGGTGCTGACATTTAAAGATAATGTCTTTGAAGCAATCTGACTTATTAAGAGAATAAGGAGACAGTATGAGGCACTCACATCCAGTATGAGGAGCTAATATCGCCTACAAGTAAATGCAAGTGTTTCATGTGTGTTATTTTTTAAAACACATCCTTATCTGGTTGATAAAATGAGCCAATGCAGATATATATATACACCCCCCCCCACCCAAGTCATGCACTCATGCAAGAGATCAACATACTACTTGTGCTCTTTCCAAGTCTTTCTCGCTTAAGAAAAACAACCCACATTGGATTGACTGTCAGTAATGATCAATCTGATCCTATTCCTTGCTGAGCTCCACAGTTCCCCATTACTGCTGAGCTTAAGAACCTTGTCACAGTCTACAAATCCCTCCATGTTTTTTCCACCTTTTCTATCGCAATCTTCCCCATCGCTTTTGTGATACTGTCAGTAGCTGTATCTTTAGCCAGCATGATACGTATCCTCTGGAACTCTCTTCCAAACCCACTTTGCCTCCATACTTCGCACTCTCTCCCCACCTTCAAAATCAAGATGTGCTTCTTCAAATCTCTGAATTACCTTCACTGGATCTATCACCTGATTCGTCAGTTGTCTTTGAATTATTCTTTGACTGGAAGGATGCTATGTTGCGGAAAGTGTCGTCGAACTCTACGACAGTACTAACCTGCCTCTGTAAGCAGTTTTCACTGGCTCCACCGCTAGGGCTGTGGCTACCACATCATCAGAATTGTGTCGTCTTCCACTGATCATAAGGAGGCCATCCATTTTGCCAATCACAAAGACAAGGCTACCCTGGGTTGAACGCGCAGGAGGGCCCGAGTTAGAACAATAATAACAAATTACATATGTGCAGCGCCTTTCACATCGGGAGGACGTCCCAAGGTACTGGATAATAATAATATAATTAGGACTTGGAGGCAAGGGAGGGTCAAGGGAAAGGGACTGTGGGATAGAGTTCTAAAGGTGGGGAAAGAAAGACTGAAGGCTGAACCACCATTGTTGGGGCGGGCTAAGCGGGGGACATCGAGCAGGCCAGAGACCACTAAGCAGAGGGAAACGGATAGGTCTGAACGGCGTTAGCAGGTCACTGTGCTCGGGAGGAGCAAGGCCATGGAGAGCTTTGAAGGTAAAGCGAGGACTTTGAACTCGAGTTCTCGAGTACGGAACAACGCATTCCCCTTTATAACTTCAGTGCCCAATATACCCAGATTGTGCATTGGGGTAATGATAGCAAACAAACGTCAGCAGGTGATATCCCTCAATAAATCCCTCACGTTACAGCCAAAAGGGGTCAGGATATAGACAGGATCCTGGCATCAACCAACCTAACAGGATCACTGCAACAACAAAAAAAAACTTACCGGACCCACAAAACCCAGTAATCCCGATCGGACAAATGGAAATTCACCAGTAGGAGCACCAACAGAGTTCACTGGGATAACCTAGAAACACAAGACACAGATGTTCACACACAAGCCAGAAAATCGGTCAGCCTTGAACATGACATTGCCCTCTGGCCAAGTGGGGGATAGCGAGAGTTTAGAATAATAATAATCCTTGGATTTGATATAGAGGTTGTTGAGTTGTTTCAAAGCACTTCACAGAATATACTGTAAGTGGCTCGGTGTCAGTTTAAGCACTCCGAGACACTGTCCTGTGTGAAGGGTGCTATATAAATGCAAGTTGTTGCAGTTATACTAGTCTACAGATGAACGACATACTCACTTCAAAGGTGTTTTTCGTCACTCCTGGAAGTCCATAGTACATGCATCCGCTTGCTCGAGAGCTCACGCAAATCTCGCCGATTTCGTCCGTTTTACAGAGCTGCGGAGACCCCTCCGGCTTTACAATGCACATCAACGCTGCAAAACACGGCAAGTTACAGGGGCTTCGCTCAACACTGAACAACTGAAGAGGACATTAGATCACAGGGGCTATATTCTAAACACTGAATGATTGAAGAGGACCTCTTTTACTGAGCAGACCTACTTCCCATGGCTGACCAGGTAAATACCCAGTTCTTTCAGCCTGAGCTGGTAAGTAAATTGCATCCCTCCAGGTAGAGACTACGCATTCCTTTCCAGACGCCAAAAAATTTCCATGTGTAGGTGGTGTACATCTGTGGAACTCAGCCTGGATTGGATAGTCTTAAGTATGGAGATGCATGTGGTAGACACCCAGCTGACCAAAAATAAAATTAGTCCCAAGTTCAGTCACTGCTCTGTGTTGAGTCAGGCGGGAGCCACTATCAGGGCTACAGTAAATTGGCTCAAGGAAACACGGAACCTCACGACACCCAGGGAACTGCAAACCATATGACTGAACCTCCAGGAGAACGATGGAGAGAGTTTGAGGGAAGATTTCCATCCCCCCTCTCTGCCCCCCTACCCCCACCACAAAAAGGAAACCGAGGGTAAAAGCCTCCATCCCGGTTCTCGGTTACAGATTGGACAGATTTGGTTTGGCTTGGCGCTGACGTACCTCCAGGCATCACATGTCCCACGTCCTGCACTGTCAAAGCAGAGTTCTTCTCCTCGGTGTTCACTCGGATTACGCCATAACTCAGACCGCCGATTGAGAGAATCGCTCGCCCAGGAACCGGTGCTCCATGTTGCCCTGGTCTAGGGGGAAAAAAAAGAGCAAACACACAGTGAGAATTCCGTTCACAACTCACTCATCCAGTTATGATCTGGAATGAACTGCCTGAAAGGGAGGTGGAAGCAAATTTGGTAATAGCTTTCAAAAGGGAATTGGATAGGTACTTAAAACGGAAAGATTTGCAGGGCTATAGGGTAAGAGTGGGTAGCTCTTTCAAAGAGCTGGCACAGGCATTATGGGCTGAACGGCTTCCTTCTGTGCTGTAAGTCTCTATGATTCTATGATCCACTGAGAAAGGCTGCAGAAAAGCTGGAGACAACGTTAAACAACAAACATTTACACAGCACCTTTCAAGTCGGGAGGATGTCCCAATGCGCTGGACAATCATGGATTTGGCCCAAGGAATATTGGAATTGTGACCTGTATATATCTTAGTGAGCCCCAAAAGTTGGTGAAGATTAGGAACCTGCCTGTGTGATAAGGCGCTGTATCAATCACACATGTCACACACCCATCAACTAAGTGATAACATAAGAGGAAGTGTTGCCTGTTACCTGCGGATTGCCACAGTGAGCCCCTCTGGGGAAGTGGCACATGGACAGATGACCTCGGGTTTCAGCCCATGGCTCTGGAAGACGTTGAGGAAAGCATCGCAAGATGAAACAGACCCTGGAAGAGAGAACAGAACGGCACACTGTGAGAAACAGCAACTGTGGGAGAGCAAGAACAACAACAACTTGCCATTCGGGTTACATGTAGCGTCCCAGAGCCTTTTGACAGTGGCGGAACACGACGTGTAGCAGAGGGAAGGTGACTGTAGGCATAGTCAAAGAGGAAGGGCTTCAGGTGCACCCTGAAGATGGGGAGGGAGGGGGCACGGCAAAGGGATAGAGGAAGAGTATTCCAGAGTTTTGGGGCATCGTGGCTGAAAGCACTGTAAGAAAGTCTTTAGGGTTGAGCCAAGCTCACAACCAGGTAATAATAATCTTTGCATTTGATATGGCGCTTTTCACGTCTTCGAGACTTCTCAAAGTGAAGTGAATTGACTGTATATTTGTGGGCAAAGGAAGGTAGAGAACAGGTTACATTCACAAGTGGGAGGCCTATTCAGATGCCAGCACCTATGCAACATGAGCATGAGCGAGTGCCTTGAGGGCAGAAAGTCTCACAAATACACACTGAAGATGAGTGTTTTTTGAGCAGACGGCGTTCAGTCACACTTTCTCATTAGGGTGCCTGAGGAACGCCTGCCTGACAACTGCTTCATTAGAGACTCCGAGGGAACTTACATGGATTGGCTCCATCTGCTACAATCAGCATGCGGAGGGAGCTGAGGTTGACGTCTCGCTGGTCCCGGTGAGCCATCATCGCCCAGTGCAGGTCTCGGCATTTCACCAGAGCCACCTTTGCTGTTTGGGGAAACACACACAGCTAGTCAGCCGGGCTGCAGCAGATAAGGCAAAATACAACCTAACACAGTACTATTGAAATGTCCAGGGCACCACAAGGCCATACAAACCAGGAGAATGCAGATCCAATCCCAAAGGTTTATGTTCCCCGTTTTGAGCTCGCAACAACCACCACCAACAACTGACATTTTAACAGTGCCTTTCATGTCCCAAGGGGCTGGACAATCAAGAATTTGGACCAGTTGGGGTTGAGGTCAGGAGGGTAGGGATAGGAGGGTGACTGAAGGCGTGGTTGAAGAGGAGGGTCTTGAGACGGGCCTTGAAGGAGGCAAGGGAGGGGATGAGGATAGTGCGAATGGATCGATGGGACTAACTTACCCTTGTGGGAATAGACTCGCTGCACCCAGGAGAGAGGGCAGCCCTTCATCACCGCGTAGGGGACGCTGATTGTGTGCATTTTATTCATCACGCTCTGCAACAGAAAATCACAACTTTATCACACATAGTTGCCAACTGGACTCAATCTCACAAACCTGCTTTCCAGCCTGACGAAACCAACACCCAACAGTCCATTTAACTTCCTTCAAATGGCCACTTCAATCTGATATCGATGTCTACAACTCAATACAGCGTTTCTCTGCAGATTAAAACAAGAATAATGCAGCCTCACTCACCAGTAAGACACTGTGCCAGAGGCCCACGTCCTTCTTGAAGTCTAACACATTCACCAGGGTTTCGCCTGTTCAGGAAACAATCACTTTCTGTGAGTATGAAGGTCATTAACATGATCATAAGTGGCTGGAAAAACATCGGAGACCCAGACTCCTTTAAGAGACCCTCCACAATGGGTACTACCCAACCTCCCCGCCAGTGACTGGAATCCAGAATATCCCACCATTGCAGCTCGAGAAGTGGGGGAGGTGGGGTGAAGAGGCTTTAAAAAGCTTCATTAAAACAATACCGAGGAGGAGCATGTGGATCTTACCTTCATTGTAGCCGCAGGCCTGAGTGAGAGCCTGGCAGTGCAGCAGCATAGCCACTCGAGAGATGGCCACTCCCATCACACTCCCTTCCTTACTGGTCTTGTACTGCACAGGGAAAGGCAGCAGCATTAGCCATAGTCCACTCCTCACAGGACATGCCACACACACACACACACACTCTCCCCCCTACTCCACAACCAAAACATAACCCTCCCCCCACAAACATGTCCACTACCCCCCCACCCCACCTCCACACACGTGTGCTGAGACAGGTGTTAATTCCACACACACTCTTCTCCAATTTCCTCCCAATCATACATAGCATTAGCACCACGTTTTGGTTGTTCTGAGCTTCCCCGTCTCCTCACCTCAATGTACGCTGGTTCACTGCCAGCGGGCTGGATGTTGGGCTGCCAGTCCTTGGAAGGTTTGGACAAATATTTGGAGTCGGTGACAACCCACTTTAGCCGAGGCCAGCCTGCAGAAATCAGAAGGAATGATACAGCTTCTCCTCAGCAATGCAAACCCGAAAACCCTTTTCACAAAATTGCAACAGACCAACACTAGATTGGCGACAAGTTTACCTTTGAACTGCACGATGTCAGCACTCTGCGTTTTGGGGAGTCCCTTCAGACAGCTCTCGCTGGTGAGAGCCAGAGTCACACCACAGCTGCCCAGGAGGAAACCGATCTGCTGTCCACCGGTGTCCTACAGGAGACAACACATTAACCACAGAGCGAAACCAATTCAGCCACCAGCAAGGTCACCGGATTTGGATGTCAATTCTTAAATAAGAAACGTTTTGCAAGAGAGTGAAACCTCCTATTCTCTCCCATCGCTAACTACCTCCTCTATCCAGTCGCTAACCTCAACAGCCTCTTTATTTCCCCACAATAGATTCTCTAAGAACCTCACAATTGAGCCGTTAGTCCGCTGGTTATTCTACAAAGCATCATAGAATCTTACAGCAGAGAAGGAGGCCATTTGGCCCATCATGCCAGGGTTGGCTCTTTGAAAGAGCTGCCCAATTAGTCCCACTCCCCCACTCTTTCCCCATAGCCCTGCAATTGTTTTCTTTTCAAGTACATATCCAATTCCCCTTTGAAAATTATTATTGAATCTGCTTCCATCACCCTTTCAGGCAGTGCATTCCAGATCATAATAAACTTGCTGTGTAAAAATATTTCTCATCTCCTCTCTTGTTCCGTTTCCTATCAACAATGCATGGCACATCAGCCTCTTTGTGAAGCAACAACAACAAATTACATTTGTATAGCGCCCTTTACGTTGGGAGGACATCCCAGGGCGCTGGACATTCAGGGATTTGTACCACAATGCTCCATGTACCACAATGCTTTCCCACGGAGCAGGGTTTGAGGACGTGACGGGTGAAGTAAGCACAAAAGGACCATCTAATCACCACTAACCTTTCTCGTCAGAGGTACCTCAATGGGCACAGGGATGACTTCGGCCAGCAGACAGCCGTAAAAAGCCACAAGGAACATGACAGGATCACTGTTGGGATAAACCAGAGCCACCTGCAGGGAGAATAAGCAGAGTGGTCAAGAGAGAAATTACCAGCACATACTTGTCCGTCCGTCCTTTCCATCATCAACAAGATAACCCCCCATCTCAGCTAATATAGGAACCAGCTCCCCCACTGACAGAACTGTGAACATCGGGGGCCTGAATTATTGACACAATTTTTAATTTTTGTCTGCTCCCCAGGACAGCAAACTCACCCTGTCTCCAGGCTTCAGCACAGACTCATTCTTTACCCCCAGCTTATTGAGCAGTGTGTAGGCCAGCTTCAAGCTCCTGCTCCACAGTTTCCCTGAGGAAGAGAAGAGAAAAGATGTAGGGATTATTTATAACAACAAATGACATTTGTATTGCACCTTTCACATATAATAATAATCCTTGCATTCGATATAGCGCTTTTCACGTCGGGAGGACGTCCCAAAGCGCTTCACAGAATATACTGTAAAGTGAATTGACTGGACCTGAGCTGGGAATGCGATAAGGAGGTGGGGAGGGCAGGGAGGGTTGAGGTAGAAGGGTGTTCAAAGGCGCAGTCGAAGAGGAGAGCCGTGAAGGAGGCATGGAGTGGGGGGCACGGGAGGAAAGGCAAAGGGACTGTGGGATGGAAGCATTTTGATGGTTAAATCCTCATGTAATACTGCCTGGGATGATATGGAGTTCACTCACCGTAGGTCAGGGTATAGGCGGGTTTCCCAGTCGCGTCCAGGGCTGTCAGGCAGGAGGCTTTGGGCTGCGTTGTTCCCCAGCGTTGTAAAGCTGCTTCCAATGCAGGAGGCCAATTACTGACCACTCCCAACGGCTCCCCTTTCACCGGTGTCAGCTGCCGGCCTTCTGGTTTCGGCTGATTAGGGTCTGGCTGTGGAACTGGATCAGAAGGGACAGCACCACGTTATAATCATCCTTGCATTCGACACAGAAACTTTTGTGTTGGGAAGACGTCTCAAAGTGCTGCACAGAATTTACTGTAACTGCTAACCAGACTGAAATCAGGAACAGCCTCGAGCCTGTGTCCACTCTCAGGTCTTTACCCACTTGGCTACTGAGGGAAAACATTCCCAAAGACTTCAAAGTGCCACTCACCTTCAACAATCTCTTCAAAATCATCCACAAAGAACTCCTTGAGTGGAGGTCTCTTCGGCCGCTTCAGTGTGTTCAGCAGCTGCTGGATTTTGGTCGAGACACGGCTATTCACTGGGACACCTGCCAGAGCGGAGAGAAAGAGACAATGTTCAGGGCCACAATACACTATACCAAAGAGCCACTGAGTCCTACTGCAGAGGACAGGCATTGGGTCCTTGAGATGGAACTTTTCCACTTTCCATCACTAACATTCCTCACTTTGATGAGCGCAAAAATCCCCAATAAATCAAAAAAGAAAAATTGGGATTGTGTTCATTGGTTGCCTCAATATAATATTTGCATTATTATATTTATAGCCTTCTTCTGTGCGTAATACTCTATGATTTAATACATTGGCTTATCACTTCTCAAAGTGCTTCACAGGACATACATACTGTAAAGTGGATTCACTGTGTATTTTGAGAGGAGAATGCGCGGCCAAGTTCGCACAGCGGTGTCCCACAAACAGTCAGATATAATTATAACCCTAACTCACTGAGAACCAACTAACTATTCTTTAGAGTTGAGCTTTGAAAGCATAGGTTAGTATTCCAGCTACAAGTTCCTGAATTGCAGACCAACTGAAGCCAGGCTGAGCACCTCCACTCTTCATAGTCCTCAGTTCCCCAAACCGTAAAACATCACGTCTACACATGATGTTCAGCACTTCAGATTGCTGCTGATAGTTGTAAAAGGAGCTGGCACTTAATCAGTTCCATGAAATTGCAAAAATGTACTGCGCTTGAATGAACTTAAAGAAGACTTCCTCAAACGCAAGAAAGGGAGAGAGAGAGAGAGACATGGCTCAACCTTAATCTTTTCAGATTCCCTCCCAAAACTTACAAGCAAACCAGTGCTCAATAAGATTGCTTTGTGAACATAGACAAAAGGATAATGCTCATTTCCACTTGATAGATCAACACCGAACACACAGTTGTCACTTACTGGGGAGATTGTGGCAGCAAGATAATAAGAATCCTGACATTTGTTACAGCGCCTTTCACATCAGGACGAACCCTCAAAGCGGTTCAATGATGCACTGTAAAGTGCAGGGACTGCAGAATCTATTTCTATGTCTTTACGATTGACAAGACAAGGCACGAAAGCTACGGAGAACATAAGCTAAGGTAACGGCACAGACATAGAACAGACACACGCTGTGGACACGATCCTTACCCTGGTTTCTGGCACAAAGCACGAGCGTAGCAACTAAAAAGCAAAACAAATTTCATAAACTTCGGAGATAATTTGGCCCCTTTCTCTCCCCTCCTCCCTCCAGACCGGTCAGACCCCCACCCTCCCCGCTTTCT
Organism: Callorhinchus milii; assembly: GCF_018977255.1. Taxonomy (NCBI): domain Eukaryota; kingdom Metazoa; phylum Chordata; class Chondrichthyes; order Chimaeriformes; family Callorhinchidae; genus Callorhinchus; species Callorhinchus milii. The sequence continues at coordinate 3,481,743 of NW_024704768.1, forward strand.
TTGGTCAGCCTGAGCTTTGTCAGAATGGGAAAGGCTGGAGAGCGACGTGTGGTGGAGGGGGGAAGAAATGCTAGTAAATGAGCAGCAGTGTTTGTTTCGAGGGTGAATGATAATCTTTGCATTTGCATGTCAGAAGGACGTTTCAAAGCACTTCACAGAATTTACTGTAAAGTATAATGACTGTTTTGGGCGAACAATGATCAGCTAACAGGAAATTCCAAGCACAAAGTTGTGGAGGAGGCAGCCTCTGCCTGGGGCAAGTGATGGGTATAGAGAAACCTGGCTGAATTCTCTCACAGACTTAAAGAGGATAAATAATCAGAACCGTTTTCGGAGCGATCACAGAACTGGACACAACGTGAAACAAGATTAAATTCATTCAAAACAACAATAAAACACAGGACATGTTCTGTTAACTAACGTGTTTGCCTCAGGCTAACACACACGCAGAGCACCAACCAACCCCCAGGCTAACTAAAGGCTAGCACACACAAGACATAGGCTGATCGTGTGGGACAGGCTCCCTAGGGATTCAGCGGAAGCAGCAAGTATTGATCCTTCCAAGAACAAATTAGATACATTTCTGTTAGGAAATAATATCATGGGATGTAGTACAAAGTTTGGGGACATAACATTTGCGAGCTACTGCCAGGTGGAAGGCGAACTGAATGGACCTTGGTCTTCTTTTGTCCAGTAAATTCTTAAGATTTACATGCTGCACTGAACCACTCCGTTGCAATGGTGGTCTGATTTACCCACTGGGTGAGTGGATGGTTTGTATCAATCGTGACCAGTGGAGAAACAAACGTCACTCAACATCAGTGGGAAGAGAGAGGTTTAAACCTGAAGAGCCGAGGCTTACCGTTAGCAGTGTCCATGAGGGTTGGCTTGCTGAAGCCTTGGGACAGCCGGTTAGCAGAGCCTGAGTGTCGATGCTCCATGTTCATTGATCGCTCCGAGGAAGAGGAGGAGATGGAAGTGACATCGGGAGGCGCAGAGTGGTTCTCTGCAACTGGAAACACAAAGGGTCAGCGACTCTTGGCATACAATTCATCGATCGGACAATATCACTCTCACCACTGGTTACCGGCCTTGGTCACCACCATTCACCAACATCAGCCGTGACTGTCCAAACCACAAAGCCACTTGGCACTATCCGCACCCCAGCTAACCGTCACCATCCCAAACAGCAAACGCACACACCTCACTGGCCACACACTGTGGATCATGGCGACTCGGTGACTATGAGCAAACAGACAGTCTGGTGCAGCAGCTACCCTCCGGGATTAACAAAAGGCTGTAGATTATAGCCGGATCCGTTCAAACTTTCAAGATTAAGGTGAATAGATTTTTATTAGGTCAGGGTATCAAGGGATATGGGAGAAGGGCGGGTAAGTAATTGGAGTTGAGGTTCAGAGCAGCCAATAGACTGGAGGTACAGGCTCCAGAAGCCGAATGGCCTACTCCTGTTCCTATCAAACGGAAAGGTTGTGACCGCTCTATTGTTTTTTTTACAAAGATGGCAGCACTTACCTATCCGTGGATGTGCCATTACGTCTGCCAGCATGCCCCCCACTCCCTTGCTCTCCCCGTGAGACAGCGTGGAGGAGGCAGACGAGGAGGTGGAAGAGCCCTGGACCGACTTGTTGATCCACAGCTCGGTGTTCATGAAGCTGTGCGTGGAGGCTGCCATGATGCCCTGTCGGCGTAACGACCCCTCATCCTCAGACGCAGAGGAAGTGTCTGTGGAGAGAACACACAAGTCATCTCATCTGGTGTCAGATACACTGAGGAACAGAGGGCGACTGGATGTATTCTTGGTGGGGAAAGGGAGAGGGTTCCAACTCTTTTATTAACAATCGTGTATATTATGTGTAGCACCTTTCAAGTCAGGAGGATGTCTAGGAGTGCTTCACTGCGCCCTGGGATGTCCTCCCAGCGTGAAAGGCACTATACAATTATAATTTCCTGTTTGTGTTGTTCACAGGATTTATGGTAAAGTGTCGTGACAGTTTGTGGGTGAACGTGGCAGCCAATTTGTGCACAGGATTGTGCCACAAGTATCCATGCTGTGAATCACCAGTTCCATCTGGGGGATTCCTGGTCAGGATACCAGGTGGGAGTAAAAGTAAGAAAAAAAATTTTCCTGAGTAATGCCATGGGATCTTTAACATCCACTGGATACGTGCGTGCATGCACACACATGCACACTCTCAGGCAGGATAGCGGTGAGGAGTGGGAACCCTGACTGATATTCACCCTCCCTAACCCAGAGGGCGCTGAGATCAGTAGCTCAGTGCACAACTCTCCCCCCCCACTCAGCTCAGCCCGGGTTAGTCAGTGCTGCACTGGGTGATTCCATGCACATTTACCATGTAAAAACAATCCATTTATACACAATCTCCGGCCTCACCCCAACCATTCACTCTCCAAACCACAACATGAGTGATCAGTTGATGACCTATCGGGCAAAAAAGTAGTCCCCTCCCACACCACCTGGGAATTGAGAGCCATATTTGAATTTTTTTAACAAGTAAAGTGATAATAAAATTGAGGTTTAAAGGGTCTTCTGCCCATAAACTTTAGTTTATTAAGTGACGCTTTGTATCACGCTGTCCTTTAAACAACAAGGAAGCCTTGTCCTGTGTCACCCGCATTCAAATTCAGGCCTGCACAACACTGTTGCTTCTCTATGGCACTTTGACATTCAAATCGATGAGAGAATTATTACTGTATGGAAAATCCAGCTCAAATCTCCCATGGTTCTAGAGAGGGTGCGGCAAAAGGTGACTAGGTGGTAGCTGGAATTAAACACCTGAGTTACAACAACTTGCATTTATATGGGGTTTTTCATGCAGGGTAGCGCCTTGGAGCTCTGTAAAGAAAGACTGGATGGTTTATGCTGGAGAATTGAAATCTTGGGAAGATCTTATTGATGTAGTCTACAAAGCCCTTCACGCCCTGGCAACACCCTACCTTTCTGACCTGCTTTCTCCCCACTCCACTATCTGCTGCCTCCCCTTGGATGGCTCTCCTTGTCCCTCCACTCTTCCACCATCGGTAGCAGTGCTTTCAGCCACTGTGCCCTGAAGCTTTCAAACTCTCTCCCCCAATCTATCCGCCTTGCCCTCTTTTAGATCACGCCTGATGACCTTACTCTTCGACCGTGCTTACGGTCAACTCCCCCTGGCTCAGGGTCAGGCACTGTAAAGAGCTCGAGACACTGCCCTGCATTAAGAGTACTTTCTAAATGAATGTCGTCGTTGTAGTCAAGATACACTGAAGCCAAAATAGGTTGAACACAGCCACAATCTCACTGAGAAGGAGCACAAACTTGAGCCCAGAAGAGGGGAAATTAATGTGGGATCTGACCCCAGATGAACCACACAGAACAACCCAGGGGGAGATGACAGGGATTGTGCTCACCTGGTGGGGTGCAGGCCTCGACTGGTGACTGGACAAATGTTGATCGTCTCTTGGTAGGCATGGGCAGGGCCATCTTCTGCTCTTTGTGTTTTGCCAGAGCTGCTTGTACTGCTTCTGTGTGAATATCTGCCAAAGGAATCGACATATTTCATCCACTGTCACACTCAAATGTCTCGAACAAAGAGTGTGATGGGCATAAACCAGACACCAGGGTGCCACACGGCAGCACCACGTACAGAACACACGAGCTGCACAGCAACACCAGAGGCAGATTCACTCTCCAAACCACAGCAGATTATTCCTTTGTTTATATGAGGAATGTTTTTTTTGGTCCGCCGGGTGTTTGAGAATTCCATGCATCCCATGCGAATATCTATGAGCCACTGATGAATGTGGGTCGCTGGATAACAACACACTGCCCCCATTCCTAGGCACAGTGTTCTTAGCAAAAGAGAGGTCTATACCAACTGCTGGAATCCGAAAAGAGAGTGAAAGATGTGAGTGTGGGGTGGTGGGGAAGGAAAGACACACTGAACCCTTTGGAATTCCATCCCACAGTCCCTTCAACTCGCCTCCTTCAAGGCCCTTCTCAAGACTTTCCTCTTCGACCGCGCCTTCAGTCACCCTCCTAACCCAACCCTCCCTCTCTGCCTTCTACCCCACTTGATCCCAGCCCCCAGCTCAGGTCCAAATCCTCGACTGTCCAGCGCCCTGGGACGTCCTCCCGACATGAGAGGCACTGTGTAAATGCAACAAATTTAATTTGCTGTTATTGTTGAACCAGTGAACGACTTACCAGATCGATAGCGCTCATCCCGAGTCCCCCCGGACCGGCCTCGATGATATTTGGAAGAGGAAGCAACGGGTGTGGAGGAAGCAGGCGGTTTCTGGTATCTGTGCTCGCTCTGCAGAGCCGGGTCAACCCCTGCCATCAAAGAACAAACAGCACAGAGATCAGACTACAGTGTGCTCCCCCTCTCCCACTGTGAGACACCCCTCCCCCACACCACACCCCCGAGGCCCAGGACAGCTCCGCACACCTCCGGTGGGAAGAGTTAGAGGAACGGTGCGAATATGTAATTCAAATCAGCGTCCTAGATGGTGGGGGTGGGGGATAAAAGAGAATCAGCCAGAGTTCCTGTTCCTGAAATACAATGATTATCATTTTAAACATGCCATACTTCGCCCAAAACCAAACAATCTCCGACTAAATCCCGACAAAGGGAACATGGATCAGCCCTGAAGTTTCAGCCATTCAGGCTACAAGGACTTACCGGAACCGCACAACACACCCAGGCTTTTGGCTGCAAGAAACAGCAGTTTTCTCAGAGCTGATACACAGAAGAGAGCTTTTTTGAGTTACTACACAAAGCGGGCTGGTATAGCGTTCTCTACAGACAGTGTCTCTGTAAGTGTGACCACATGACTCAAGTGGCTGCTAAGTGTGTGAGCAAGGCAGATGATTAATTCCCCATCACCCAACCCCAGGCATGCCCAGACCTCTCCGTTCCGAAGCTGCAATCTCTCTAACCCAATCATACTGCCCTAACCTCCACCGAGGAAGCTCCAAGCGAGGGTCTTGGGGGGGGTGGAGGGGCGGGGAGGAAGTTCCAGTCAGAGAGTTGGCATAGAAAATGGGCGTCTTCATCCAATTCCACACAGAGGAGGAAATGCAAGTCTGGCAAACTTGGGAGATTCCAGAGTTTCCTGTGGAAATGATCACTAGTATTTCTGGGGCTCTCCGGGGCTGGGCTGCCTTGTTTGTAAACAGGTGAGGTGAGAGAGAGAGAGATGTGATCTGTCGAGGTGACAGAGGGGTTCTTCCAGATTCCAAACGTAGACATTTTGCACGTCCATTTGTTAGCAAACCTCAGAATCTTATGGGAAATGGCTAATCAAGCCCCCTCCCCCGTCTGTCAACAGAAATCAGCCTCCCTGTCTCTTTCCTCCCCCCACCCCCGGCCCGTAATTCATTTCAACTCTACATATGAGGTCATCATTGTCTCTCTCGCACTCTCTAAATCCCCTAAGTGGAATCATTAAAGCTGTTAAATCAGCTACTACGCCTCGAGGCTCTGGAACTCCCTTCCTCGTTCCCTTCCTTCCCATTTTCAGGTCTCTGCTGAAGACCTTTCTTTTTGACCGCACCATTGGTCACCTTCCTCCCCCTCCCCCGGCTCGGTCCCAGGATCCGTTACTGTGAAGCGCTCTGAAACGCCGTCCAGCGTGGAGGGCACTATATAAATCCAAGTTCTTGTTGTTGTTGTCTATGATTATCCCAAACTTAAACAGATAAGATGCATTGAGATTCCAATATAAACAGCTACGTCACACAGCCCTGACTCGCATACTGCATCCCAAAAAGTGGTTAGCGTGCTCACTTCACAAGCAAGAGGACCTGGGTTTGATTTCTGAAACCTCAAGCAAGTTTCCTTACTCCCAAACCTTGGTTTAGCTAGAAAGTAGGAACTCGGTTTTTAGACAATTGGCGGATCACTTTCTGGGGGTAATTGTCACTCCCAAAAAAAGGTCACTCAATCCACGGCTGTTTGTGGGACGCTGCTGTGCGCAACTGGCTGCTGGGTTTCACCCACAAAATATAGTCAATTCACTTTACAATATATCCTGTGAAGAGCTTTGAGGCATCTCAACGACATGATAAGACGCTATAGCTGATGCAAGTATTATAATTATTATTATCCCACAGCCCTGACCCCCCGCATTGTGTCACACAGAGATGGTTTCTATTGTTCAGAAAATCGGGGAAGTAGATTTCAAGATCGTTCCTTAATTAAAGAAAGGAATGTGTTACGCAAACCACAATTTGGGGCCCGACATCCTCATCGGGTTTCAGATCTTGCTGGACTGACCCGCAGCGAGATTCAAACGTACAGGGTGACCGGCGCTTTTTAACTCACTCACTCACTGACTCGCTCTGTGTCTGCGCGTAAGCAACCAGGTTCCCCTGGTTTCTCGACAATTTGACATAAAATAATTCTAACTGTATAATTACAGAGCATCCGCCCTCCCATTCTCAGGAAAGATAAGATGGAGATTGACTGGATCAGTAACTGGACATCTACCAGGTTGATGTGCACTGCACTCATTGGCAGCAATGGGGGTTCAGGCCTGAAATCGGGTGTGAGTCAGGAATTTCATATCCAGGCCCTGTTCAGTCACTACACAACTAATCTCTGGAACTCCCTGCTTCTATCCCTCTGCCTTGCCCCTCTTCTTCCCCTCCCCCACCCCCCGAACACCCAATTATTCTGGGAGTTGGTGGGCTGAAAGTCCAGGAGACACTCCCTTCTTGTTTACGATAGCTTTGACAATCAGCATATATCTGAAGAAAGACAATGTAATTCTTCTCCAGGGATACATTGGAGTTTTAGCTCAGTCTTCACGTAAACCCACAACAACAACTTGCATTTATATAGCGCCCCTCAGGAGGCCGGAACCAGTTGAGCAGAGGCAGCAGCTCGTGGGTTGGGGAGTAAGCAGGTCGGATAGGTAGGGAGGTGTCAATTCATGAAGGGATTTGAAGAGGATCTTGAAATTGATCCATTCGGCGATAAGGAGCCAGTGAAGTCTGGCTAGAACTGGTGTGATGGGAGTTCGGAGTTTAGTGTGGGTGAGTATGGATTTCCTCATGAGCCACAGCAGAGGTGTGACAGCGACAAGCATTTAACACAGACTCATCGCTGCTTGGCTCAGCCCCTCGGTAACCAGCTCCCAATTTGGTATCTTGTTTACAAAATAAAACCCTAACCAGATCAGTTGCTAAACTTGTCACCAGTACACTTCAATCACACAGACATGAGTCATATCCTCAGACACCAGATAAAACCATGACAAATGTTCCGGCCTGAGGGATTTTGATACCGAATAACCATTTCAATGCTGGACGGATGGACAGGATGCCTCTGCAAAGGCAAAAATACTGCACTGAAATGTCTGCTTGTCATGCTCTGTAACATGGCTGATGTGTTTGTGTATTTGTTCTCTCACTTTGAGTTCAGCTGGCACACAAAAATCTGACTTTATTCTCATTTGCATTAAAACCAAACACAGAGGCATTGACTCCAGGTCACCACAGCATCTGCTGCGGGAGGGGGGAGGAATAGCGAGTGTTAATGATTTCTCTCCAGGGGGCTCGAGCCACAGTCGCTAAAGCGATCTCCACCATGAACTACAGCAATGCTCTCCTCAGTTTAACCCTTCCAAGCAAAAAAAACCTCCCGTCTGTGTCTGTTCAGGTGGAAGTCAAAGTTTCTCTCTCCCAGTGTCCTCACTGACAATACCCCCCCCCCCCCCCGATTAAAAAAATTGGTCATTCACTTCATGGCTGTTTGCGGAATATCGCACAGATTGCCTACACAGGCACTACACCTTAGAGTAAAATCCCTGAAGTGCTGTGAGAAGGGTCGACACTACATCTAATAAAGATTATTCAAAAGAAACTTGTTTATAATAAACATTTAAGTAATAATAATAATAATCCTTGCATTTGATATAGCGCCCTGTCACGTCTCAAAGCCATTCACGGAATACAGTGTAAAGCGAATTGACCTTGTATTCTGTGGGCGAAAAGCGGCAGTTAATAACACACAATTATGATCGTTCTTCCACAGGTTTTGGTTGTCGTTCAGTGTGCGTGGGGTGTGTGGGGATAACAGGACTTTGTAAACATGTTGACAGCGTGCTGAGGATATTGTGCTCAGGCAGGTCTGACAGTCATACATGTTGTGGAATCTCTGTCTGGTTTCTGGGTCAATGTTCGTCAATTCGGGATGTTGCAATCATTTGCCGACTGTGACGTAGTTCTGGAACAGTGAGGATTACCTGGGAGCTGTTAAAAGATTTTCCTGTTCTCTCACCCAGATGGGCGGTTTCAGGCACACACCCAGCCATACTAGGCTGAGAGGCACACTTGACTTTTAGACTAGTTTCCAAAACAGGGTGGGAAATGGGTTGTGGAAGGGAAGTGGGAAAACATAAGCTAAAACGTGGCCAGTAGCAAAATCGCAAATAAATGTCTTCACACTTGAGGTTTCCGATAACGTGGAACTACCTTCACTCACCGTCTCGCACAAGCCCAGAGGCAGAACCAAAATGGGTTGTTTAACTAATAATAATTACAATAATCTTTGCATTTGGTACAGCGCCTTACCACGTCTTCAAGACGTCTCAGCGCTTCACAGAATATCCTGTAAAGTGGTGTAACTGTGTATTTTGTGGGCGAAACGGAAGGGGTAGATGTCTGGAGAAAGAAAGCGAGGGAATTTAAAGGTTGGGAGAAAATAACAAGAAGCAAGGCGGCCTCTCAGAGCTCTTGGCAGTGGGGGAGAACGACGCTGAGCCGGGGTGGGGGGACTAGGCACAGTCGAAGAGGAAGGTCTTCAGGCACGATCTCAAGATGGGGAAGTGGGATTAAAAATGCTACCACGATCGTACCCGCAAAAATGAGAGCGGATTCCGCAAAGGCCAATACTGTGCAGATGTTCAAACGCTCGGAAGAAAGTTTGGGCACTTTAAATCACAGGGTCTGACCCCGTGTAAAACCACAAGTGATACTAACAGTCACCCGCAGGGGGCACCAGATCCCAAACTGCTGCCCACCTGGGAGAGGGCAGCCTCCGAGACCCGGGATCCTGTGAGCACAAAGTTACTGCAGCTGCACCTCAAACCTGGTGTGTCAGCAGTCTCCGGCACGCCCGCTGGCTGCAGGGTTCAGAGTAAAGCATTGCTGCTGACAGCACAGGGCGCGTCCACGCATGTGTGAGTGCAAAGCAAAGCCTTCCTCAGCAGTGCAGCTAAAGGAGCGTCCACAGAGAGCAACACGCAGCACCCAGCTAACAGGGAATCGGGTGGGCACACACGATAATAATCCTTGCATCCGATATAGCGCCTTATCACGTCTTCCAAACGTCTCAAAGCTCTTCTCAGAATATAGTGTTTTTTAAGGCTGTGAAGTGGACTGTTGACTGTATTTTTTGGGTGAAACAAACACCGATACCGGGAACCAGCTCCTCTAACACGGAACCCAAGGGCGCTGTGCCAATTCATTCCTTACAAAAATTATTACAATAATCAGGAAGGAAACAATCTCCATCCCAAAGACGAGCATTGCTTTTTGTCGGATATTTTAGGTACTTTCTTGGCTTCGCCTCACTCCCTCCTTTGCTTCCTTCAAAACCCTCCTCTTCGACCGCCCCTTTGGTCACCTGCCTACCCCCACCCTCCCTGCTCTCCACCGCTCCTGATCCCAACCCCCAGCTCATGTCCAGGTCCCTGACTGTCCAGCACCTTGGGATGTCCTCCCGACGTGAAAGGCGCTGTGTAAATGTCGTTGTTGAGAAATAGCCCAAGAGCAAAACACGGTCTGACCGCAAAGCTGGACTCGTAATAACCTTTGGCCTGGTGTGGCGTGTTGCACCGTCACCTACCTTGAAGCTGTGGGATGTAGGGAGCCAGGAGCTTTGCTCGTTTCTTCTCATATCCCTTCTGTGTGATATCCCCTGAAAAACGAAAGACAGCACCAGTCACAGGTCAACACCCCACAGGAATGAACCCAGGTTACCCGGCACCTCTCAGGCCAAAGCCCAGTTTATCTTAATAATTTAACAATAATATAATGATCTTTGCATTTGATATGGCACGTTATCATGTTGTTGAGTTGTCTCAAAGCGCTTCACAGGACATACTGTAAAGTGGAGTGACTATATTTTGTGGGTGAAACGCCGCAGCCAGTTGCGCACAGTGTCCCATATGGCGTCAGGCTGAGCCACTGTGAAGTGCTCCGAGACACTGCCTCTCACGAAGGGAGCTATATAAATGCTCTATAAATGCAAGTTGTTGTAAATTCCTTTGATTCTATGCTAAAATCTTGCAGGAAGCCGGCAAGGAGCTTTGGGTGCAGCTGCCGTGCACACAGCGTCACAGCGGCTGATAGCAAGCCCATTAACCCAGCGTTGCTAAGTAACCATCGAGCTGTGGGTACCAGAGAGGGGGAGGTAAGGAGGAGAGAGGCAGTGAATGGAACTCAGCGCCTTCCATAGAATTGAGTGTTTGTTTATCATCCTCATGTGCCTGTTTCAGCTCTCTCTCTCTCTCTCTTTCTGGCGGAACTGAGCTATCCAGTGCCAGCGTGAACCAGCCCAGCCCCCATCCTGTCCTGTCCAGCTTCCAGACACACAAATAATATCAAATGGATTCCCTGCCTCTGCAGTCTCTTCCAGCAGACTGTTCTGCCCTCCACATCTTCCAACTCTGCTATATATATTTATATACGGATTGAGTGACCACATTATTACCCCCAGAAAGTGATCCGCCAATCGACAAACAACCGGGTTCTTATTTACTGTTAGGTAACAGGTGTGTGGACTAAGGAAACTTGCCTAAGGTTTTTCCCCACCCAGGAATCAAACCTGAGTCCTCTCGCTTGCGAGGTGAGCAATCTTCCGCAGATTGAGAGCGTTCCAGAGTTTCGGGTGGGGAGGGGAAGTGACTGAAAGCACAGCCACTGATGGTGGAACGAAGGAGGGCTTGTGGGACACGCAGGAAGGTCAATCCACAGCAATGGAAGCGGAGAGCCACAAGATGGGGCCAGCTTGGAAAACCATGCTGAACGAACGGTTCCCAGTTGGACTAATCCCAACTCCTCCTTCCAACTTCCTGCAAGTTACACACTGGACAGAATCCAAGCCCACAGAATGGGCCATTAATCACTGAGCGAGCCGATTGCAGTGAAAAAGACTCCTCTTTGGATGGTTGTAAGTTATAGAAGCAGATTCCTCGAGTCCAGGGAAGACCTCACACTCCCTCCCGCCTTATCCTCCCCACCCCCCGGCATTCGCTGCTTCAGTCAAATGTACTTTGTCCCAAGCTCTCAGTTTGCAGCAAACGGCCTCTTATCATAGTGCAAACAGTGATGTAATGTGGCCAGAGGGAGAGAGATGGAAAGAATGAGTCAACTTGGCTCAGTCAGTAAGAGCTGTGGGTCAGAAGGTTGTGGGTTCAAAGCCTCACATCCAGGACATTAGCTGACGAAGGGAGGGTATGAGTGAGCTGTCTTCAGGTGGGCGTTAAACAACAACAACAAGATTAAGACCCAATTATGAAAAGGGAAAGTAAAACAGGGCACTGGATAACCTTCAGATTAACTGCCATTCATCGGCATAATAATAATTTTGTGAGCGAAACCCATCAGCCAATTGAGTGACCACATTTGTTTTTGTAGGGATTATAACTTCCGGAAAACAATCCACCAATCGACTAACAACCGAGTTCCTACTTACTGCTGAGTAAACAGGCGTGGGAGTAAGGAAACTCGCTGAAGGTTTCACCCCACCCGGGAATTGAACCCGGTGCCTCTTGCTTGCGAGGCGATCACACTCACCACTACTCTACTGGACTTAAAGGTTGTACGGTGTGTGTATGTAAAACAGCTGCTGCCGCGACAGAATGGAGCGACCTGCGGGCATTTAAACCCCGTGTAATCCCTGACGAATAATTAACCAGCGATTCCGGACAGTAAAATAATGGCGAATGCCTTAACCTTTCTCAGGGATGTTCAGTGACTGGAGCTGAACACTGAGTGTCGGTGGCTTTAATGATTCCCTGGTAAAAGGCCGTTTCACCAGAACAAAGTATTTGAACTTGTCAGGGAGGCGGGCGCTGGCACAACATCAACTCCATCTCTGATAGCTCCAACACCGACCGCTCAGCCTGGGATTACCTCACTGGGCAGCAGTCCACATAGCTCAGCACCTCAACGTCATCTGCATCCCCTTACACCAGCACGCTATTTAATAAGGCTATTAAGGGATATGGGGTAAGGGCAGGCAATTGGGAGTCAAAGTACAGATCAGCCACGATCTAATAGAATGTGGGAACAGGCTCGAGGGGCTGAATGGCCTCCTCCTGTCCTACGCTCCTATTGGAAATCTGCTGCTGGATTTCAGTCAACGGAGGGGTTAAGCCCCTCTCCCAAAGTAAATCGGGGGCATTTCTCCAGTTTATAATCACATTCGTGTTTGATACTCGTTGGGGCGAGTTAGTCGATTGGCGGATCGCTTTTCGTGCTACTGTACAGCCTCAGCCGAGCTTACAACAAAGTTAAAAACAGTTTAGCTTCAACATTAAAAACAACAAGCGAAAAAAAAACAGTTGGGTCACTCAATCCACGACTGTTTGTGGGGACGCTGCTGTGCGCAATTGGCTGCTGCATTTTCCCCACAAAATACACGACGAGTATATTCTGTGAAGCGCTTTGAGCCGTCTCGACGACATGATAAGGCGCTACATCAAAAGTCAGGATTATTATTGATGTAAACCTGGACGGTCAGAACAAGGCAAGACTTTCTCTGTTCGAACAGGGGCTCGGGAGTCATTTATCTCTCAAATTCCGGCTGCTTTTTACTGCATCGATTGAGTTCCTGCGAATGTCCTAGATTCTAGGACATTCTAAGCCTTCTCTCCCTCCACCCTGCCCCCTCCCCCCACCCAACATTCAACCCTTTTGTACGCACGACAGCTCCCACTGTGCACATTCTGTCCATTCATTCAGAAGCTTGTGTGTGGTTCAGGCTTATGTCATCCCGATTATCCCGGCAATATCCCAGCAGGAACTGGGAAGTCAGCCAGGCAGGATAGACGTGGATTTCCACCAGCCGCAGCAACAGGAAAGGAGAGAGAAGGAGCGATGGACGGAGTGAACCCAGTCACCTGCTCCCGAGTCAGTGTTTCCTGAATGAATGAAACTCGGAGCGAGCACAAGAGCAGTGTACTCCGCACTCTGCCAGCATCGCTCTCCCGCCAACAACCAGTCCCTCGCATCGCCTCCAGGCATTCCCTCGCCGCAGAGCGATCTGCTCACCAGACCCTCAGAGGGTCAACACTCTCCGGATCATCATCACCCTGCATTTGATCCTTCGCCTACAAACGTCTACACACCTCTCAATAAGAACTTCACAGGAAATTGTTTTGGTGGAGTGACTTTTTTTTTGTTATTCTAGAGATAGATTGTTGGATTGGAATGCGCACCCTCTCTCGCTCCTGAGGGGGAGGGATGCATCCCTCCGGGGAGAAAGAGAGAGAGAGCACATTCCATTCCAACAATCTATCTCTTAGGATTTCCGCGTGTAGGTGGGATGCATGGAATTCTCAGTTTGGTTTGGAGACTTCGAGACGACGCGCACCCTTCTGACTTCGCATTATACAACCAAGTTTCTTAAATGAGTCCAGTGTCCTGACCTCAACCACCCTTCCCGGCCAATCCCATTCCATTCCTCTGCAAAGAAATACTGTACTTCCTAACGTTGGTGATTTCTCTCCTCTCTCTCTCTCTCTCTCACTCCACATGAGGCTTTAAGCAATAAACAGGGAGGCCTGTATTCTAATCTCAGCGTGCTCAGATCCCTGCTCCTGGCATCTCAAACATTCTCAGCTGATTAACAGCTCTGGAAGCCAAGGTTCGCTTCGGTCAAAGGCTGCCTGTGTGTGGAGCCTGGCAGGAAACCATCAGCGCGCAACGCATCGTGGGGAAGTGCTACCCTCGTCTCCCGGGGCAACCGTAGGCCCCTCCGAGGAACTCTCCCGCAAATACAAATACATCCAGGCAGTCAGCAGTCACCCGCGCACAGTGCGTAGTGCAGGGAAACACGTCAGCCATTTTGTGCACAGCAAGATCCCGTAAACAGGCACCGAGTGAATGAACCCACAGCATTCTGACCCAGAGGCAAGGATGCGCCCAACTGAGCCGAGCTCTACAATAATAATCCTTGCATTTGACGTAGCGCCTTATCACGTCATTGAGATGTCTCCAAGTGCTTCAAAGGATATACTGCAAAGTGGAACTGACTGTGGATTTTGTGGGCGAAACACGGCAGCCAATTGCGTACAGCGGTCTCCCACAAACAGTCGGATATAATTATATCTACGTAAGGAAAGTTGCCTAAGGTTTCGCCCAGGAATCGAACCCAGCTCCTTTCTCTTGCGAGGCGAGTGCGCTAACCACTCCGCTACAGGACCCCACAAGTTCTATCTCTTGCCCCAAGACCGCGGGGTCTCTTTAACAACAACAACAAGATTCCATTTATAGAGCGCCTTTCACGTCGGGAGGACGGCTTGGTTTCGGTGAGGAGAGGGTGAAAGACGTTACTTTCTGAGCTGGAGAATCAATCCTCAGCCTCCCTTTCACTCTGACAACACAATGTACATTATTATTTGCCCAGAACAGGATATGGCAAGCCAGCCCCAGGCTACCATTTCATCAGGTTCCCTGAAAGGGAGGATTAGATCGATACCACTTCAGCGGACACTCGATACTTAAACAGTGACTGACAAATGGTTTTGGTGCTGACGACCGCTTGTGTTTGTGCAGAGTAGGTAGACACCAATTGGGCCGTGAATCCAGGCCCATCATACAAAGGAATTCACTGCCCTTGGCCTCGTCTGGTGTTTATGTTCAGTGTGACCTTCAAACACTGCAGCAAAACAGAAAACTCCTCTCGTTTCTAGCAAATTCCACCCACAATGACTGACAATAATCTGAGTGTTTGACACAGCGCCTATCACACCAAAATACCACAAAGCGCCTCACAGGGTATTGTGGTCAAGTCTCTGGGTAAATACTACACAAATAACAACTAATTTATCAATGATATTATAGGCAAATAATAATAAGTCACTGGGAGCAGCGAATCATTCCACTCAGCACCTGTTATTCCTGCAAGCCAAAGCCCCCTGTTCCCCTCTCCCACACCCCTCTGTACCCCTCTCCCACACCCCTCGGTTCTCCTCTCCTCTATTCCCGTCTTCCTCGTATCTGCAGCAAGTTCTCTCTTAAATACATAAACGCTTTTTGCTTCAACGACAGCTCCCGGCAGCGAGTTCCACGTTCTCAGCACCCTCTGGTTGAAGAAGTTCCTCCTAAACTCCCTATTAGGCTAGATACACAGCGATGGGGGGGGGGGGGGGGGGGAAGAGAAGAGACAGAGACAGAAATGAACAATTTATCGTCTGAACCGTGGGAATCCTCGATCAAAGCACAGTCTTCCCCTGCGCTGATTGTGCGTTGAATTATTTAGTGGCGACTCATTAGGAGTGTGTTGGACAGGGGCTCAGTAATGAGCTGATGCAGACAGTGAGACAGGATAGTTGTTGTAAGAAAAGGGGGGATGGGGTTGGGAGGGGGTAAAGAGAGGCAGCAACATTAAACCCCTACCCCAACACGACTCCGAGGGGACAGCCGTCAGTCACCGCATTATTTTCCGGCTTTATTTATAGCGCGCTGATTGCCGTAGTACACAGCTCTAACCGGGGGTGGGCGGGGGGGGGATAAAGAGAAATCATATCGGTCACAGTAAAAAAATCAACTTCTCTTCGTCTCCAGGCTGCCAAATAGCCTCAGTCGTGAAGGGAGAGAGAGTGAGGAAGGGAAAGTCAAAGCTAAATATAGATACAGTTTTTACATGGTGAATTTGCTCGAGTTACTATTCTCAGCCACTTGGCCTCAATCACACCCTCCACATCTCCTCCTGATCTCTCTCTAGTTATTGCTGGATAGAGGGTGTGCGTGGATGTTATAGGAACAGGAGGCAGCCAATCAGCCCCTTGAGCCTGTTGCGTCATTTTAATAGACCATGGCTGATCTGTACCTCAAGTCTACATACCCACCTTTGCCCTGTATCCCTTGATACCCTGACCTAACAAACATCTATAATAATAATAATTCTTGCATTTGATATAGCGCTGTTCATGTCGGGAGGACGTCCCAAAGCGCTTCACAAAACACACTGTAAAGTGAATTGACTGTATATTTCTGGGCGAACGCGGCGGCCGATTGCGCACAGCAATGTCCCACAAACAGTCGTAGATTGAAAATGACCAATTTATTATTGTTTTTGGAGGGATTATTATTAGTACACATGTTTATGTGGTGAATCTATCTGGTTCATCACATAAACCCATCCCCAATAGGAGCGGTGTCCTGAAATCAAGCCCCCGGCTCTCAATGAGAGAGACAAAAATCCTCCCCTAAAGCAAACAATCGCTCCTCTGAACAATAATAATAATAATCCTTGCATTTGATAGAGCGTCATCACTTCGTTGCGACGTCTCAAAAGGGCTTCACAGAATATATTCAAAGTGGAGTGACTGTATTTTGTGGACGAACTGCGACCGCCAGTTGTGCACATAATGACCCGAGGCACACAACATCCAAATGTCTCACTGCACTAGTAATTGCTGTCCAATTGCAGCCCCAATTTAGCTTAGAAACTCAGCGCAGAGTTAAAGGAGATGGAACCGGGGGTCCTCTGGTCTGTGTGGCTCAGTTCCAGCGGTGCCCTCTCCCCACCTTCCATTATTTTCCCACTTAACCGTGCCCTCCGCAGCGTGCACAATCTAGTGGTAACTGAGAACTCAACCGTGGACCAGACCCTTTCTCTCCTGCTTAACATTCACCTCCATTATCCTCCTAACCTTGAACGCTGTTCCGTTCAGTTAGCTTGAACTGACCCTAACCCGGTGGTGTAAATCTCTCAATCATTCCCACTTTTCATTCCTCCCATCCTGTTTAAATATTTCAGGCTTCCTTATTTGTGGAGTCCCGTAGAGTAGTGGTTAGTGCGTTCGCCTCGCAAGCGAGAGGACCCGGGTTTGATTCTGTGCAGGTCAGAGCGAAACCCGAGGCACGTTTCCCTGCTCCACACGCCTGTTTACCAGCAGTAAGCAGGAACCCAGTTGTTAGTGGATTGGTGGATCGCTTTCTGGGGATAATCCCTCAAAAAAATTTGGTCGCTCAATCCATGGCTGCTTGTGCTACAACGAACACAATTGGCTGCCGCGTTTTGCCCACAAAATACAGTCAATTCACTTCACAATGTATTCTGTGAAGCTCTGAGATGCCATCGAAGACGTTATATCAAATGCAAGGATTATTATGGAGTGACTCTTCACCCCTCGCCCACAACTGTTGGATTTCCAACCCTCAGGATTCCCACACCGGCCAGACCACAGACACAGTGTCTCAGCTCAGCGACGTTCCCAATAAGTGCTCCCAAAAAACAGAAGACGACTTGGGAACTCGGGTCAAACAAAGTTTCCCACGTTCAGACAGAATCTTCCTCCCAGCATCACTCGCAGAAAAAAATAGCCACTACACAATTTGACATTTGCATCGCGCCCTTCACATCGCAAAGCACTCGTCAGCTATTACCAGTGAATCACATTTGAAGTGCTTTATCAAAGGCAAGTTTCGTATGATAAATGAGCTTTAATATCCTCAAGGGTATAATTTGAACTGAAAGGACAGGGTGGGGATGAGGACGACTGCTTTCAGTTTAATACTAATAATAGTATCTCCAATAATAGTTTAACACCTCCGTTTCATTCAGCAACTTTCAGTTTACTGACTGTATTTTGTAGGTATAATAATTCGCAATTCCCCTTCCATTCTCCCCCCCCGCACCATCCACACTCACACTCACGCACACGCGCGTGCGCAGGGGTCTCGGGTCAGTCATTTAACCCTATGAGAACTCAGCAGTCGAAATGCACAATTCTGCTCTATGTTTAAATCCCTCTTTAATCCGGGATCAGATTTGGAGGGCGGACTGGGACAAGGCTCAGGTCTGATCCCAGAAACACCTCCTCTCCAGCAATAAGCACTTCCACATGCGACTCAGGTTAGGTTTAACCCAATGGAGTCCTGAAGCTCGACGGTTAGTGCGCTCGCCTCGCAAGCAAGACCACCTGGGTTCGATTGCCGGGTGGGGCAAGTTTACCCATCAGTAAGTAGGAACCCGGTTGTTAGTCGATTGACGGATCACTTTCCAGGGATAATAATCCCTTCAAAATAAATAAAGAAATAATAATTTGGCCACTCACTCAATCCACGACTGTTCGGGGGACACTGCTGTGCGTCACTGTCAAGCGCTGTGGGATGCTATCCTGCGTGAGGGGCGCTGTGTAAATGTAAGTTCTTGTTAAGAAGAGGTTAGGAAATAACTATATGAAAGGCACACCATTAACAGACTGTCAATGGGAGATTTAGGAGCACACATTTAAACTGGGGAGATGGCAGAAGGAAAGGTGCGACATTCCAGCACCGCTCTGTTTTACAAAGGAAATAAACCACACTGAGGGGTGGAATGTAGAAGGGAGATCACAGATGCCCACATTTGCATCTCTCATCCCTGCACAAACCCACAGCCTCCCCCTAGAATATTCACACTGTTTCCCATTGTTTCACCCCAAGGTTTTGTGTTGGATTCCGCGGATGCCACCCACCAAATTGGACTTACGTAGTGGCTTTCATACAGGGGAGCAGCCTGAGGAGCTTCACGCGCAGAGATATCAACGGCAAGCCGTGCGCTGTTAGCTGGTCAGACTCCAGCAGTTGCCCCAAGGTGACGTGCCTCTTAAGCGCTCGGAGATGCTACTCTGGACAGATTTGTGTCAAACGTTCCAAACTCATAGGAACTTTCGGATGAGATGTTAAACCGAGCTCCCGGTGTGTGCCTGTTCAGGCGGATGTCAAAGATCGCGCGGTGCTATTCGAAACAAGGAGGGAGTTTCTCTCTCTCTCGCTCCAGCGTCCTGGCCAGCAATCCCCCAAATTTAAAATTGGTCACTCGCTCCATGGCTGTTTGTGAGGCACTGCTGTGCCAATTGGTTGCTGCGTTTCGACTATGCAGTGTCACAGTCACTACACTTTACAGTACATCCTGTGAAGCGCTTGGAGACGTCTCAAGAAATGCGATAAGGCACTATAATCAAATACAAGAATTATTATTATAACTTTGAAGCACACTCCAGGACCTCATTCTTAAATTCCTTTGCTTTTTTAAAAAAAAAATCAAACAACTAAAGATTTATTTAGGATGGGCAAAGCAGAGGCGGACTCCCTCCGTCTCTCTCTCCCCCCACCTCCCCACGACTTTTCCTGAAAGCTTGCGATCTTTCACAATGAAAAGAATTCTAAACATAAATGGATTGCTTTCTTCTTCACTGCTGCTTTTTTGCCTAATAAGGTAACAGCGTAATGCGGTCCCAGGGGGAGGGAGGGAGGGAGAGAACGGAGAGAGAGAGGCAGACCTCACCGTGTTTGTTTTACATTCAATACATTTTCCAATAGCAACGGTCTGGCAGTGTTTTTTCCGGCTCTATACCCACTGCCATCAACTGACTCCCTGGCACTTCCCCAACCCCAGCCCCATGGAGCCGGGGCATCAGTAGAGAGCTTTAAAGGGGGTGTCCCAAAATGTGTGCGGATCCTGTGTGTCTGTTAACCCGCCCGCACTCCCCATAAAAGTGTGTGGGGGGGGGGGGGGAGTGGGCTTTTAAGAACCAACTTGTAACTGCGCCCTACAAAGAGCAGCAGGACCCCAAGGCGAGGAAACCTTGGCCCCTCCACCAAAGTGTGTCTGCCTTCCACGTTCAACGACTGCAAACACACACAGTCACTGCACTTCACAGTAAATCCTATCAAGCGATTTGAGACGTCTTGACAAGGCGTCCAGTGCCTCCTAACAACGAGCTGTGTTGTGGGGGAGGGAGAGGAGCGAGGAAACAATCATATCAACACGACATGATTATAGGATATTTTCACACCTCCCGCTTGGTATGGCACACAATGGGGAGCCAGAGAGGATTACTGAAGCGAAGATATAGGGTTACACCAGTCCTGGTCTCTCATTCACAGCAAAAAGGACAGGTCTCCACATAAACCGTGCGAGGAAGGTTATTTGGAACGTTTGTGTCTGGCATTAGAAATTGATGGGCTGCAGTAGCCCCATCCCGCCCCCATCCCCAACTCCCACAGCTAATCACCCGGCGCTGACACTCGCCCTGGGAGAGAGGAGAGAGAGAGAGAGAGAGAGAATGGTTCCGTTTAGGAGAAAGCATAAAGCGACAACAGAGGAGGGAGTCAGGGAATCGGGACGTTTTGTTTTCTCATTTAAAATTGAATCCGATCTTAAACCGCTCTGAACAATACAAAGAGATTAAAATCAACAGAAACTTCTCTGCCTCGTTCCCCCCACCCCCTCACCCCACCCCCCCCCCCGGCTGAAAGTGATAGCAAAACGGCTTTAAATAAGATCCAGTCACACAGTTAGAGAAGTCGGGCTCTCACAGGGCTGGACTAAGTCCAGGCAACAGAGGCCAACACATAGGAGGCCCCTTCCTGTAAGATAAATGTCAAAGGATTCAGGAAAATGAGAATAGACCCCCTCTCCCCCTCCCCCTCAGGAACACAGGGGGAGAAGGCAAACACTGTGCTCTGGTTTCGTCTCCATATAGACCCATTCGCTCCCTCTGCTCAGCAGCTCCTCCCAATGTGAAAGGCGCTATACAAGTGTAATTTGTTGTTATCTCTGTGTGTCTTCCATCAGTCTGCCCCGCAATGCCTTTCCGTTCAATCCCCCCCACCCAGCACTGACATTACTGCAGGCCACGCTGTACAAACACGAGCAGTGAGTACACTCTGTGTGTGTGTGTGTGGGTGCGCTGGACAGTCAGGGATTTGGACCCGACCTGGGTGTTGGGACCAACGGGACAGAGAGCCACTGCGGAGAGATTGGATCGATTTCAAGCTCCTCACACTTGTTTTCAAATCCCTTCATGCACAAGCACCTCCCTACCTCTCCAACCTTCTTACTCCCCAACCCACAACCCGCTGCCTCCGCTCTACTGGCCCCAGCCTCCTGCTTGCCTCTCGTGTCCTCCGTTCCAACATCAGGGGCCGCACTTTCAGCCACTACCCCCCGAAACTCTAGAACACACTCCCTCTGTCCTTCCGCCTTGCCCCTTCCTTCTCCATCTTCAGGTCGCGCCCGGGTGAGTTGTGGTGATGGTGGTTGACTGTGGGGCATTTTCAAAACATCCCGGCTGGCCAGCTGGGACTATAGCGGTGGCTTCCAACCCTTGAACATTCCTGTGATCCAACACCCGAGAGATATTCAAATGACTGAAGAGCTGTCTTGTCAGCAGTGGATCTGTTTGAAGTGGTCACTATCGATACCCAGAGGATGAGAGCGCTGCCTGAAGGCTGACACCACCCAGCAGAGCAAACACCAGCTGGCTCTCCAGGGAGATGTATACAGCGAGCAGCTCCAAACTGTTTTGACAACACTGCCTCTGTTGCACTAATCACTGACAGAGCAACTGGTTCGGGAACTTGTTTTGAGCGCCGACTGCAACCCTTATGGGCTCGTTCAGTGGAGCATTTGCTCACAGAGGAGTCTCTGATGTCCTTCATCCACCAGATGGCAAGAGGCAACAGGAGGTCACAGCACAGTCCTCTCTCGCCCTCACAGGAATCTGTGTCAGTCTGACTCAGTTGTTGGCACTCTTGGATCTGGGTGAATTGTGGGTCGAGTGTCATCCCTTACTGGACTCGGGCCCACTGTCCGCACTCCGACTCCAGCACATGTGGAGTCCTGTAGCCTAGTGGTTTGCGCTCTCGCTCCCGGTTCCTCTTGCTCGCGAGGCTAATCAATACTCTACAGGACTCCCACCTCTCCCTGCTGAAATGCTAGGGCCGCACTCTAACCCTTTCTATGAACAGAGACTGGGAATTGTTGAGCAATTCCCGTTTCACAACAGTTTCTAGATGGGGGGGGGGGGGGGGGGGGAGTAATTTCCCAGGACCAGAGGACCAGAAGGCCTCCAGCTTGCCCAGCCTGCTCCACCAGTTTCTGCAATGAACACATCTCAATTCTCTCCGACTCACTGCTCTCCTTTCACAGAGAAACAGCCAAGAGAAACTAAACTTATCACGTCACTGAGACGTTCAAAACGCTTCACAGAAATAGGAGTAGGCTGTTCAGCCCCTCGAGCCTGTTCCGCCATTCTATAAAGATCGTGGCTGGTCTGTACCTCAAGTCCAATTATCCGCCCGTATCCCGTAATATACAGTGAAATGAATTAATTGACAGTATATTTGTCAATTTTGTCCACAGCATTCATGGATTCAGTGACCAAATTATTATTATTTTTTAAAGGGATTATTATCCCCGGAAAAGCAAGGCCACACGCGATGGTGTCTGGTGCCCTCAGATCTCATAATCTTAGTGCTCACTGGGGCAGGCTTCCTGATCACGGGGGAAATGGGAAGGAGAGAGAGAGAGAGAGAGGAGATTAAGGAGAGAAAGTTAAGGAGAGACGGATTCAAGACAGAAAGAGGAACGAGGAAGGGAATGGGAGTGAAGACCCCAACCAGAGCCCGAGCCCCTCTAAGCTCAATAACTGATCATCACTGGGCACAGCTCTGTCGCTTAATAATAATATTTCTTGCATTTGATATCGCGCTTTATCACATCGCTGAGACGTCTCAAAGCGCTTCACAGGACATACTATAAAGTGTCGTGGCTGTGTATTTTGTGAATGAAATGTGGCAGCCAATTACGCACAGCAGCGCCCCGCAAACAGTCGTGGATTGAACGACCATTTATGTGCATTTATACGTGTGCTTAACTCGCTGCTCCTGATAACTCGTCACCAATCCCCCCCCTCCCGCCCTCGGAGCGACGATAATAATAATCCTTGCATCTGATACAGTGCCTTATCATGTCGTCAAGACGCCTCAAAGTGCTTCACAAGATTCAACAACAACAAATTACGTTTGTATAGCGCCTTTCACGTTGGGAGTATATCCCATGGACTGTCTGTGCGATGCAATGGGGTAAGAGCGGGTGGAGTGGGACTAGTTGGTGGCTCTTCTAAAGAGCTGGCACAGGCACGATGGGCCGAATGGCCTCCTTCTGTGCTGTAATAATCTATGATTCTATAACCCGGTTAATTCATACCTGTGGCACTCTCACTCAGCAAAGCCCACAACAAGCTCAACTATGTCCGCCCCCACCAGGTTATTTACACGGCTGGCACCTCCCCGTTGCCATCTCCGCTCTCCCCAGGAGACGGGTTCACAGCTGCACGCAGTGATTTCCTGCTTACAAGCCAGAAATAAGCGATGACAAATCGCTGAAAAATTGCCAGAAACAATTCATCAGCAGCACATCAAAGAGAGCGAGCGAGAGAGAAATAGAGAGTAAAAGTCCCCACTACACACTCTCTCTCTCTCTCTCTCTGTCCTTAACAATCAGGGTCAGAGCCCAGGACTGTGTTGGCGAGTGTCCACACACAGCACAATGAAACACAGCTACACTTGTACTAACTGCCTAATCTCGCGGTTACAAGCCTCCCCAGTCTCACTCATGTCACACAGACTGGTGCCGAGTCCGCAACACCAGAGATTGAGAAACACCATTCCCGGCTTAATCGCTCGTCAATACGAGGGTGACTCATTGTCACTGAGGTGCTGCACCTAAACATGTAGTCCAACCCCTCTGCATTATCAACCTGACTAACAGACACGAATGTGCCCAAAGCTACTCCCACGCTGCTCTCGCTCCGTGCGTTCCCACGCATCGATCCTCTCCAGCACTTTCACAGTCTCTTGACCGAGAGGCAGGCACTGCGGATAGATTGGGTCGATTTCAAGATCCTCACGTTCGCTTTCAAGTCCCCTCACGCTCTGGCACCTCTCTACCTCTCCGATCTGCTTACTCCCCAACCCACTACCCACTGCCTCCGCTCGACTGGCTCCTGCTTGTCTCTCGTGCCCTCGTTCCACCATCCATAGCCATATTTTCAGCCACTGTGCCCCTAAACTCTGGAACACACTTCTATCTTGCCTTGCCCATCTTCAGATTGGGCCTGAAGACCTTCCTCTTCAACCGTGTCTACGGTCACCTCCCCCTCCCCTGGTTCGGCGTCGTGCTCCACCACAGTCGAGTGCTCTGGGACGTTATCCCGCATGAGGAGCGCTGTGTAAGTTCTTTCCGAGTCAGAGAAGCATTGATGAATTTGTATTGATTTTCGATGTGAAATTCTCCCAACCCGAGCCAAGCCACTAACCGAGATTGGAAGAGAGCAGATATAGCAAATCTTAACAAATCACGTCACGGAGGTCATTGATTTGAAGTGGAACCTCTGAGTCAAGGGAGAAGGAATTGATATCTGTAACCAAACACACTGCCTCAGTCCCAATACTAAAAGCGCCGACTCAGTCTGGCTCTGTGCTCCTGTCTGCCTGCACTGACAAATAAAAATAATAATAATCCTTGCATTTGATATGGCACCTAATCACATTGTTGCAGAAGGCTCAAAGCGCTTCACAGAATATACTGTGAAGCGAATTGATTGTATACTGTATTTTGTGGGAAAAACGCAGCAGCCGATTGTGCACAGCAGTGTCCCACAAACAGTCATGGATTGAGTGAACAATTTCTTTTTAAAAAAAGGGATTATTACCCCTGGAAAGCAATCCACCGATTGACTGAACCGGGTTCCTACTTACGGCCAGGTGAACAGGCATGCGTGTGGAGTTCACATTTTCAAGATGGAGGTAGGTAAATATTTGTTACGTTAAGGTATTAAGGGATATGGGGCAAGGGCGGGTAATTGGACTTGAGGTACAGATCAGCTGTGATCTTATAGAACAGCCTCGAAGGGCTGAATAGCCTATTCCTGTTTCTATGTACGTATGAGTTAGGAAACTTGTCTAAAGTTTCACCCTGCCTGGGAGTCGAACCCGGGTCCTTTCACTTGCAAGGCGAGCGCATTAACCACTGCACTACAGGACTCTACATAATAAAGATCCCATGCCACTATTTAGAGAAACAGGGAGCACAGTATCTCCCAATATCCCGGGCAGTAATCCTCCCTCACTCAAATCCACATCCATTTGGCACTCGTTTAATTCACTGTGCGTGGGCCGTTGCTGTGCGTTTTGCCTCCGTTAGTCACCGCACTTCGAAATAACTGACTCTGAAACGCTTTGATGTCTTCCAGATGCAAGTATTAGATTTACAGACAAGCCATATTGCTCATAATTAATAATAAATAATCTTTGCAATTGATACAGCATCAAAGCATCTCAATGCACCTCGCAGATAATTTGCTGTGTGTTAAATAGCTGGAGCGTTCGTCGACAGATGCACAGTCACTACATTTTACCACAAAATCCTATGAAGCGCTTCGAGGCGTTTTGATGACGGGTTAAGGCTCTATATCAAATGCAGAGTGCGGCATTTTACCATTCACTGTCCGGTGATTACAGTAACTGTATTTGCCCACAAACAGCTGTAAGAGCAATTTATCTGGAGTATTGATAGCCAGGAACAATCCTCTTTTCCAATCATGCCATGGGATTTTTAACATACAATTGAACAGGGAGGCAGGAGCTTGGTTTAACACCTTGTCTGAAGCACGGCACCACAGATAATAATGTTCCTTGCATTGGCTATAGTGCCTTATCACTGCGTGAGACAATAATAAATAACCCTTAATTTGATATAGCGTCTTATCAAGTCTTCGAGACGTCTCAAAGCGCTTCAGAGAATTTACTGTAAAGCGAATTGACTAAATATTTTGTGTCTCATGAACAGCCTTGGGATTGAGTGAACAAAGCACGATGATTATTATTATTTTTTGAAGGGATTATTACCCCCGGAAAGCGATCTGCCAATCGACTAACAACTGGTTCCTACGTACTGTTAGGTAAACAGAGGAGCGGGTGTGGAGTAAGGAAACTTTCCTAAGGTCTTGCCCGGGAATCGAACCCAGGTCCTGTCACTTGTGAGACGAGTCCTCTAACCACTGAACTACAGCCCTCAAAGATTGCACTGGAGAGTCAAGCTGGACTGTGAGCTCAAACCCTGCTCGAGTAACTTATTTCCTTCCCCTTCCCCCCTTCTCTGCTCCTCTCCCTCGAATCATTTCCTCAGTTGCACCACTTCCAACGAGAACAGAAACAACAGAGTGGCTCTCAATGTGGTGACGGAGCCATTACCCAACACCCCACCTGCGTCTGTTACAGAAACAACGAGCCTCAAATAGAAAAAACACGCAACCACAAGAGCCTGTCGCTGTGGATCGAAAAAGAGAAACGGAACGTCATTGTCAGCTTGGCTGCTCCTCCGCCAAAGCGAGTAACCGCAATCGCTGCACTGATGAGCACAAACTCGGGTTAAGTGCTGAACTGGCCCCGAGGTGACGTCCTTGGCAATGGAACGTCGGAATCGAGCCCTCTGTGGCGGTCTCTCGTCCGGTTCCTGAGACAGGAGGTGTCCGCAGTATTCCAGGGCGCTCACTGCCGATGACTGCGCAGCCCGGCCTGGCTCATCGGCGGGACCCGGAAGGGCCGACCGGTCACTGGGGGCAGGGAGTCATCCTGTTAACCCTGCGAGCCAAAGCCCTATCGGCTCGCTGGACAACCCGCAGGCGGCTGGGGGCGGGGGCGGGGGGTGGAGGCGGAGGAAAGGCACCATAAGCCTGTAGAAGCCATTCCCCTCACCCCCTAGTCTAAGAGATGGTGGTATTATTCCAGGGGGGAAGCAAATTCCCAATATTAACAAAAAGCCCATCCTACATGGGGCCGCGGTGGGGGGAGAAAGAGAGGTCAAATATCTCCATTTAAATCCCTCCTGAGCAACTGAAATGTACAATATTTACATAGAATTGGCTCAGGGATAAGGAGCAATATTCACATAGAAGCGTTTGCACATCAGCGACACGATCTCTGATCCCGGGGGGGAGTAGAGGAGGCAGCACGAAATACTGGGGAGTGAGGGAGAAGCAGCTTTCCCAGGGACGCACAGAGCGAGGCAATATATTAAAACACTCGGGGGAAGAATGCAGGGAAAGCACCGGCAGCAAAACAGACAGACAGACAGACAGACAACTACTCGTGTTTCTATTCTGCCCCCAAAGTCAGACATTTTGCAACAGGATTCAAAGCTGAACTATTTTCCCTCCTGTGTTGGGCTGAAGGGAGACATGAAGACGGGAGTGGTTTGCTTCGGGGTGGGTTGCGCTGTTGGACGGGGTGGGGGCGCGAGGGAGAAGGAGACGGGGGNAGGTGTTGTGGATAAGAATAGGTATTGGGGATTTAAACCACTCCAGTGCAGATTTAACAATCTGCGTTTCACCCACAAAACACACAGTCAATCCACCTCACACTGTACACTGTATCCTGTGAAGCACTTTGAATCTCGACAACATGATAAGGCGCTATATCAAATGGAAGGATTATTATTAGTAGTGTTATTAATAATAAAAAGGTTTTAAAAATAGAATTACAATTTTTTTTACGCACACACACAGATATATATATATGTGGGATTGCAATTGCAATGAAAACAGAACTATATTTTCTCTCCCTCCCACACAAAAAAGAATAAAATAGTACAATCAGAATGTAAAGAAAACGCAAGAGAGAGAGAGAGAGAGAGAGAGAGAAAATAAAGAAAAATATGCAATCTCTGGGAATCGCCCCCGTAGCCGAAACCGTGCAAATGTGATGGGGAAAAATAAGGGAGTTTTGCAATTTAAAATTTAACAAAAGAGAAAAGGCAGAGAGACATTTGCCATTATTTTTTTACATCCTTTTTATTTGAATTTTTTTGTTGTTGTTGGATAGGAGGAAGAAATGGTTCTGTTTTCACTTCCACACACATATATATATATATATATATATATATATTCTACATGTCATCATAAATTCAAAAATGTCATGAAAATCTGTTGTCTTTGTGCTAATAACCGACATACCCTCTAATGGCTCCAGTTCCACTTATTAATTCATTAATAACAACACTAATAAATTCAAAAATAGCAAAGAAAGTAATAAAAATAGATTTTTTTTTAAAAAAAGCTGCTGATTTCGGTGCTAATGACTGACTCGCTCTCCTCACTCATTTATTTATTAATCAATGAGTTCATTCAATGTTAATACATTCAAAAAAGGGCAAAGGAAATAATTTTAAAAATAGATGGGAAAGTGATGTGTGTTTTTTGGGGGAAACGGGACTTCACTAAATGGTCAATAATTATGATTTTAAAACTGCAAAAAAAATCAATATAAATAGATGGGAAAAAAACGCCTTTTTGCTGCTTAAGTTAATAATTATAAACACGAACAATAACTAACGATAACTATAAACATGAACAACAATAATAAACACATGAATTGTAACTCATACAATTATAAACATTAATAATAACCATAAACAACGATAATAATTATTATAAACATTAATAATAACTATAAACAACAACAATAATAATTATAAACATTAATAATAACTATAAACAACAATAATAATTATAAACATTAATAATAACTATAAACAACAATAATAATTATAAACATTAATAACTATAAACAACAACAATAATAATTATAAACATTAATAACTATAAACAACAACAATAATAATTATAAACATTAATAATAACTATAAACAACAACAACAATAATTATTATTATAAACATTAATAATAACTATAAACAATAATAACTATAAACAATAATAACTATAAACAATAATAACTATGAACAATAATAACTATAAACCGGTGTTGATGATGAATTTTAGAACATATAAAACAGATGGAATAAAGGCTGTGATTGATTTTTTTTTGTGCGTTAACGACTGAGTGACACCGACAGTGACACCGACACCGACAGTGACACCGACAGTGACCGACTTACCCTCCGAGAGCTCGAGCTCGAGCTCCGCGAGATGGTCCCTCACCTCCCGGGGAAGGGCGCACATCTCAAGGCCGCGATCCGCCATCTCTGCCGCGGCTTCTCCACTCCCGCGGGCCCCGGGGAGGCGCTCTCTCTCTCTCTCTCCCCCTCTCCCTCTCTCTCTCTCCCTCTCTCTCCCTCTCCCTCTCTCCCCCTCTCTCCTAACCCCAGTCCCTCTCCTTCCTCCCTTCCCTCCTTCTGCACTCCCTCCCGCCCTCTCCGGCAAAGAAGTCAACCAGAAACTCCGCGCCGCCCTCTCGCCATGTTAGACACCGCCTGTCATGTGATGAATCGGTGAGACACAGAGAGAGAGGGAGAGAGAGAGAGAGAGAGAGTCGCCACAGCGCCTCCTGCAGGTCAGGGATAGTACTGACACTCACACTCACACACACACACACAGCGCCTCCTGCAGGTCAGGGATAGTACTGACACACTCACACACACACACACAGCGCCTCCTGCAGGTCAGGGATAGTACTGACACACTCACACACACACACACACAGCGCCTCCTGCAGGTCAGGGATAGTACTGACACACACACACTCACACACACACACACACACAGCGCCTCCTGCAGGTCAGGGATAGTACTGACACTCACTCACTCACACACACACACACACAGCGCCTCCTGCAGGTCAGGGATAGTACTGACACACACACACTCACACACACACACAGCGCCTCCTGCAGGTCAGGGATAGTACTGACACTCACTCACACACACACAACGCCTCCTGCAGGTCAGGGATAGTACTGACACACACACTCACACACACACAGCGCCTCCTGCAGGTCAGGGATAGTACTGACACACTCACACACACACACACACACACACAGCGCCTCCTGCAGGTCCGGGATAGTACTGACACACACACTCACACACACACAGCGCCTCCTGCAGGTCAGGGATAGGCGCTGACACTCACACTCACACAGCGCCTCCTGCAGCCCAGGGGTAGCACTGACACACACACACACAGAGAAAGAGACAAGATCGCCTTCAATAACCCCCACTGTGTAAAGCTCTGACACAGACACACAACACCTCCTACACTGTATAAAGCTCTGACACACACAGCACCTGCTACTGGCCCCGGAATAGAGCAACACTGATTGATTGAGACTAGAAACAGCACCTCCTACAACCCCACTATATAAAGCTCTGAGATACACCCACATACACAGCACCTCCTGTAGGCCAGGATTGCAGCACCCATTGACTGTGCCTGGTACCCCACCCCCCCAATCTGTCTGTAGCGGTTGGGAGGTTTGGTGGTTCAACGTTGAAACGAATAGGTTGGTCAGTGTGAATCATTAAGAACGCTAATGGGGCACCTGCGGCGTCGACAGGGTTGGGGGCCACGGTGGCGAGAGCCGAGCCGGGCCTGAGCCCCGCACGCTCTCTGCAAGGCGGCGAGTCAGCAGTCGCCTTTGATGCGGCGCCTTATGGTATCGCGTCGGCGCGATGTCTCCGAGGGCTTCAACGGCAGAGAACCCCAAAGTGTGGCGACCGTGTATTCCGTGGGCGAAACCTCGGCCGCCCATCCCGGGCAGCGGGTGCGTTTCTCCCCACAAACAGTTGCGGGCTGAGTGACCAGATTATTATTACTACTATTATTACTGTTGTTGTTTTGGAGGGACTATTAGCCACGGAGACGCGATCCGCCAACCGACCAACAAGCGGGTTCCGACTCACTGCTGAGGCCTGCGCGCGTGGGGTAAGGAAACTTGCCTCAGGTGAGCGCGCTGACCTACAGGCATGAATAAGGCTCAAGCTTATTATCGATTACTATCGATTACATATCGCTTTACTATTGGTAATGACTTAGCAACACCCAATGGGCCAATGGCGGCGGATCCTGGGCACCGGCCAAGTGCCCTCTTTCCCATCGAGCCCCGCGCGGTTGCTAGGCAGCTCCCGGCCCCCCCCCGTGCCCTCCTTCCCGGCCAGCCCCGCGCGGTTGCTAGGCAGATTCTGGCCGAGCGCCCTCTTTCCCGTCGAGCCCCGCGCGGTTGCTAGGCAGCTCGTGCGGGAGGGCGGAGTGGAGGAGGAGGGAGGGAGGGAGGGAGGGAAGCAGGGGGGCGGCGTTGCCAAGGTGCCGGGGTCACAGGTCAGGCTCCGGGTCTTAAAGCGTCGCCGCCAAAGTCCAGGCCCGGCCCCGCGCCTCGCGTTCGCCCCCCGAGCCCCAGCGCCAGCTTCAACCCCAGCCCCTCAAGCCCCCCCAGCCCCCAGCCACGGCCCATGAGTGCCGAGCAGAGCGGCGGACAGGCAGCGCGACCCCAAGCTGGAGAGGCGGAGAGCGGCGGCGGCATGGTGAGTGCAGGCCAGGCCCCGGCGCGGGTAGGCCTCAGGCGGGCGCTGGATTTTTTTTTGCTGAGGGAGAGACCCAGAGGGAGGAGGAGGAGGAGGAGGGAGGGCGGGTGGATGGGTGGGTGGAACCCGCTTGGCTTAAAATCCCAGGCTTCTTCTCAACCTAAGGCCCTCCTCGGGTAGAAAAGCCACCCGCAGCCTGCAGCGCAGGCCGCCGGCTTCACGTGGGCACCGACCCGACCCTCCCCCCCTCCCCATCCATCTCTCCCTCCAGGCCTTTTGTTGGCGGGCGAAGCCGCTCACCCCCCAACCCCCGGACCCTTCATCCTCCTCACGGCCACGTGTGAAGCGTTACCCCCGTCCCCTTCCCCCGTCACCAACCGCCCTCCCTCCGGGTGAGTGGGGGGGTACTTCTGCGGGAAAGGCCGAGGCTTTAGGCCTGAGAGAAAGTGAGGTTGAGCCCCCACACACCCCCCCCCCCTTTCTCAGGGAGGCAAGGAGGGGGGCGATGGGGGGAAAAAAAAGGCGCGAGTGGGAATTGGTGACGCTGCCTCCACCCCCCCCCCCCCCCCACCCCCTCTCTCTCTCTCTGTTTCTCTCCCTTAAGCCTGATGTGGACTGGAGGCAGATGGTGTGCCAGGGGTTTGGGTGGGTGCCTGTCAGGGCGCAACGAACGCGCCTCAAGACCTTCTTCGCCTGCCTCTTCGGGTCACCTTCTTACTCCTACCCCCTATGCTCTGGGAGGCTGCCCCGCGGGTGGCGTAAATGGAAGTTGTGGTTCTTGTCAGCCTTCCCTGTCCTCCGCCCTTTCTTATCCCAATCACCAGCTCGGGTCCAAATCCCTGATCGCCCAACGCCCTCGGGACGCCCTCCCGACATGAGCGGAGCTGTGTAAATGTCATTTGCCTTTGCGTTACCCCCTGAGCCTGCAGGTTCCTGTTGCCAACTCTATATATCGCTAGTGCAGCAGTGGGAGGTGTGTGTGTGTGTGTGTGTGTATGATGGTTGGGGTGGGGTCCTGGGGATTCACTTGGGTTTTCTCCCATGGACTTTGGTGGGTGCAGGCACCACGCAGCACTACCCATAGTGGTTGCAGGTTTGAATGAGTTGCTGATCTCCGCTCTTGAATTCTGAGGGCAGATGCCACCTGTTCGTCTTGTGCTTGTGACTGCAGTTGATTTGAGAGTTCTATTTGGTAGAGTCCTAGGAAATGGATTGTACGTGCCAGCTCTGTCCAGGCTGTACACTTGTGGAAGGACAGAAAATGGAAGCCAAGGTCACAGTGAGACTGTGTCGCCGGTGAATGGGGCAGATTGATGGCAACGCAAGCCATTGTGATCCCTGTTGAAAGGAATAGGATTGTCAGAAAAAATACACCGTGGTTGCAGTTCTTTCATTTTTGTCTGAAAGATAGGAAATGTTACGGCTGGGAAGTGATCCGGGGCGTTAGCCAGCGCGAAGGTGCAATATAAATGCAAGTTGTTGTTGGTCGATTCACTCATGTTCTAAATCCATTTATTTGAGATGTGCTTTTGTGGGTTGAATCTGCTGTTTGGGATGCTTGTGATTAATTATGTTGTATTAGGTGTCGGCTTGACTTCTTTGGCAGCACTTTTGCCATTGGGTGAGAAGTTTGTGCATTTAAGTCCCATAGAGGTGTATTGAGCTACGTCTAGGCTGATGCTCCAGACCAGTACCAAGGGAGTGTTTTTTGAGGTGGTGTTGTTTGGCTGACATGTTAAACCAAGGGGCGCCCTGCCGGTGGAAATTAAAGATCTTGTGGCACTATTGTAAAAGGAGAAGTGAGTTGCTCCTTGGGTAATAATATTGGGATGATGCTATGTGTGATTGGCTGCCGCGTTTCAGCCACAAAATGTACAGTCGATTCAATTTATAGTATATTCTGAGAAGCGCTTTGAAACGTCTTGGCAACGTGATGAGGTGCTGTATCAAATGCATTTGATGTAGCGCTTTGAAACGTCTTCTTGACATCTCAAAGTGCTTCACAGAATAGACGGTAAAGTGAATTGACTGTATATTTGTGGGCGAAACGCGGAAGCCAATTGCGCACACAGTGTCCCACAAACAGTCGTGGATTGAAAATGACCAATTTATTATTGTTTATTTTGGAGGGATTATTATTAGGCTCTGTGGA
Source organism: Callorhinchus milii (assembly GCF_018977255.1). Taxonomy (NCBI): domain Eukaryota; kingdom Metazoa; phylum Chordata; class Chondrichthyes; order Chimaeriformes; family Callorhinchidae; genus Callorhinchus; species Callorhinchus milii. Next base: position 3,515,247 of record NW_024704768.1, read on the forward strand.
GTATGGAAACTTGCCCAAGGTTTCGCCCTGTCTGGAGTTGAACCCAGGTGTCTCGCTTGCAAAGCGAGTGGTCTAACCACTGAGCTACAGGACTCCACATTATTATTGTTGTTGTGTCCTGGCAACAGTCCCTCAGATAAATTAATAATTTTCTCTGTGGCTGCACACATGTACAGGAAGGACATTTCGTCCCACTGGGATTTCTGTGTCCACAGGAGACTCGTGCTTTTAACCTTCCGAGTGTTGCTGGCATACTGGTAAAATACCAAGACTGGTTGGAAACTACAGTGAATGAGAAGGTGATTGCGAATGTAAACCTCCTGTGCCATTTGACAATAATGAAAGGATGTTCTCTCGAGGAACAAGTCAACAATTGGCTGCCGTGTTTCGCCCACAAAAATATACATTGATGCACTTTACAGTATATTTTGTGAAGTGCTTTGAGACGTCTTGACGATGACATGGTAAGGCAGTATAATCAAATGCAAGTGTTATTATAACATTGAGACCACTCTAGGTTGTGGCATCTTAATATCATTGAGAAACCTTTGTGGTGATGAACTGGATGTGAAGCTTTCTCAGAGGATAAATGATTGCTTCATTGAAAAAGCATGACATGAGTATAAAACTGTACAAAGCCATGTGTGCCCTGAGGAAGCATGGTTAGTACCAGTTTTATACTCGGCGTCATGTTTTCTTTGCAAATGGAACCATACTCTCTTAGAGCTAGCCTAGCTCCCTCCTGAAAGTGTTGTACTAAAGATATCGGAAAGACGTGCCCAACTATATGAGAAGGATCATATCCGGCTCTTTGCGTTTGGCATTGTGTCTGATCTATGTTGGGGCAAATGACTGAAGCCCGCTGAAAAGGATTGGTATAAGAATGACACCCGGAGAAAGCATGGGCTTGTTTGTGTGATGTGAACTTTGCAGGGGATTGATGGGTGTGGGGGAAGAAGATGAGAACTGGCTGAAGCATGCAAGAGGAGGGAATCTATCCTGGAGTCGCAATCCAATTTAGATGAATATTGTGGCATTCCTCGTGTAACAAACTGTCTCTGAACAGTGTGCTCACCTAGTCTGAGCATCATAGGAACAGGAGGAGGACATTCAGCTCCTCAATCCTTATTCTGGCATTCTGTTAGATCCTGACTGATCTGTATCTCAACTCCAGTTACTCACTTTTGCCCCATATCCCTTTATACCGTAACAAAAATTGATCCACTTCAGTCTTAAATGTGAATGGTTCCGGCCATAATTCACAGTCTTTTGGGCGGGAGAGGGCTCCAGATTTCCGCTGTTCTTTGCTTTTTACAAAAAATGCTTCCCGATTTCACTCCTGCGTGGCCTAGCTCTAATTTTAAGATGATGGCCCCTTGTTCTGGATTCACCCTCTCGCCAGAGGAAATCATTTCTCTGTGGTCACCCTATGGAATTCCTTTATCATTTTAAACAACTGAATTCAATCACCCCTCAACTCCTCAACTCGGTCTTCAACAGCAGCCTGGTGTTGAGGCTTGACAGCATGCGCCCAGCAATCTTAATTCTGTGAAATCGGTGACATTTAATAGAACCTAGAAGTGTACGGCCTTGCCCCTGTGTAAAGTGCTTCGACTCCCAACAGCCTTTCTCTCCCTTTCTTCCTCCCAACACACACACACGCACATACACTGACCCCTGTTTAGAATACCTTTTGACCTTCAGAGAGTAAATCTAGCAACTCGAGGCCTGAGTTTCACTGGCAGCTTAATTTGGTGCGAGCTGTTGACGTGACCTTGCGGACTGCAGTTTCAATGGGCTCGTCGCTTTTGCCTGATAGCTGAAATCTGAGCTTTCTTTCCACTTCCAACACGCCCCCCCACCCCCCGCCCCACACCCCCCTTCCATTTTCAACTGTACGTTCAAGATTGCCCTTCACTGGTGGGGTTGAGTGGAGATTCACTGTGCTGCGGACTTCACAAATGGGTTTGTGTGAAATTGCAGAATCCTGATTTTTTTTAAAAAAAAAACTTGTAGCTCTTCAAACTCCATCATGGGACAGGAAAGTGGTAAGCCAATTTTTGTTGTTGTTTAAGTCAGCGGTTGAACATTTCTCAGGAGAACAGCGTGCTCGCTGACTGTGTGCCCTGCTTGCAGTTTGGCTCTGATTCAGAGAGGTGTGCACATGGCCAATGCTTGGATAAATACCTGCAGATTTGTTTTCACTTTAAAAACTTGCTTGAACCAGGATGTTGCTGGGGAAAATGCGCGTCTTCCATGCTTAATCGAGGTTGTCCCTGAAGTTATTTGGCCGTCGTGCTATAATAATAAGCCTTGCATTTGATATAGCGCCTTGTCACGTCATTGAAACGTTTCCAAGCGCTTCACCAGATATACTGTAAAGAGGATTGACTGTATTTTGTAACTCGGCAGCCACTTGCACACATCAGTGTCCCACAAGCGGTTGAGGTTTGAGTGAGTGACCAAATTATTTTATTTCTTCTTTAATGTGTGAGCTTGGCTGAGCGGGTCAGAAGTTTGTAGTGCATCCACCAGTGGTGAAACGGAGGGCACGAGGGACATGCAGAATAGTAGCTGGTAGTGGGTTGGGGATAATTAAGTGACAAAACTAGCTTCAAAGTAGGTTTTCCATTCGCTGCTGTGAGGAGACAGTCCCCTTTCAGCCCTTGATGATGACAGACCTCCCCGGGGTTGATTAAAATACAGGAAATAAACTTGTGCAGAGATTGTGGGCTTCTTCTTGTAATTAGACTTGGTTCAAACAGCTTTTAAAGATGTTGAATTCTTTGACTTGCACAAAATTGCAGTCCTCGATATGCTGTCATTATCGAGTGGGCAGTGCTAACTTCTCACCAGTAGTTGTTTAGTGAGGGTGAAATATTAGAGGAATGTAGAGGGTCCCAAAAGACCATTACCGCTCACTGACTGACCCAAAGGTCTTTAAAAAGCTTCAAGCCAAACACAAGGGTATATATTTCATAGCATTGCCAAGAAACCCAAGGGGGTGGGGGGGTATGGTGATTTTTTTTTCAGAACCATGTTATTCGGACATGAAAGAAATCCTTGCGTTTGATGCATCGCCTGTTAGTCAAGTCTCAATTTATTTTTGAAGGCGTCATTACGCCGGGAAAGCGATCCACCAATCGACTAAGCAACCGGGTTCCCACTTACTGCTATGTAACAGAGGCGGAAACTTGCCAAAGGTTTTGCCCCACCCGGGAATCAAACCCGCATCCTCTCGCTTGTGAGGCGAGTGCTCTGACAATATGCTACGGGACTGCATGGAGCAAGTACCTGAGTGATCCAATTAAGGGTTATGGAGAAAGCGGTGGAAAGTGGGAATTAATAAAGACTGACCATACATGTACAAGGGGCACAGGGGCAATAGGTCGAATGGTCTCCTGTGCTGAAAATTTCAGTTGCTTGTGTGGAGCCATTCCACTTGGACGTGGAGGATCACCCAAAGTTAACCAGCTTTTGGCTGGCAGTGCTGTTTAGCAGGGTTGGAATAGAACGTGCTGACTCCCTCCCACCAATTGTCTATTGAATTTTATAATCAGATAGGGAGAGTGCAGGATGCACAGTGCGTACTCTCTCTGGGTGAGTGCACCTGGTGAACAGCTGCAGTGGGCGGGACGGGTGCAGAGGTGGGAATGGGATGGGGTCCAAAGTCTATTGGATCATCTGATTCCCAGAATTTCTCCCAACGACTTGTCCCAAATTAGCAGTTTGTGTGTTTGCATTTCCCCTTTTCTCCCCCTTTTTCTTTCTCTCTCTCTCTCTCCCTCTGGCCCAGCAATGACGAGCCTTGTTGTTGTGCATCACTGACTTGCACTAACACGCTGCCTGCCATTCGACTGGCTCCGGCCTCCTGAATGTCCTTGGTGCCCTCCATTCCACTGCGCTTTCAGCCGCTAATGCTCTGGAACACTCTCCCTCTATCCCTCCTTCACTTTGCCCCCTCCTTCCCCAATTTCATGCCTAAGGTCAACTCCCCCAGCTCGGGGTCGAGCTCCGTCACTGCCAAGCACTCCGGGATGCTACCCTACGTGAGGCGTGATATATAAATGCAAGTTGTTATTGTATTTTGAAGGCAGCGAGAGAAGGATCAAGGAGAGATTGTGGTCACTGAGGCAGAGCTGGATCAAATGTGGGAGACTGGAGTGCTGTGCAACTATTTTAAGGCAGTGGCTTAGGGGTTGCTCTATTAATCCTGACCTGGTTTTGTATTGCAATTGGATGCTGAGCAACTGCATCTGTTGTGTACGAGGTGGTACATTCATACTGGTCACTGGTGGTAAGATATCTGTATGTTTCTCTGAGCTTCCTCTCTCAACAGTAGCAATGTAGTACTCAACACACACAAAATGGCTGAGCCTGCGTCAATAAATAGCCCAGACATTTTTATTTTCTCGACGCTTAAAGGCAGGCGATTGTCCTGCCCCCTCGTGTTTGGGAGGGATTTCGGTTAACACGTTTGCGTTCACGGAACTGCATCACTCACTTTTGATCACTTCAATCCACAGCTGTTTGTTGGAGAGACACCGCTGTGCGCAATTGGCTGCCAAGTTTCACCCACAAATTAGTCACTTCCAATTTACAGTATATTCTGTGAAGCGCTTTGAGATGTCTCAACGACGTGATAAGGCACTGAATCAAATGCAAGTCTTAAGATTTTGAAATTTAAGATGACACTGAATTCCGCACTCTTTAATTTGGTCTTTATTTGGAAGCCAGTTTCTTTTTAAGTGAAGGTGTATTATAATAATAATCCTTGCATTTGATACAGCGCCTTATCACATCTTCGAGAGACTCAAAGGACTTCAAAGAATATACTGGATTGAACTGACCAATTTATTATTTTTTTTGAAGGAACGATTACACCCGGAAAAGGGATCTGACAAGTGGGTTCCTTCTGTAGTAATCCTTGCCTTTGCTATAGGTCCTTGCACGTCACAGGATATCTCAAAGTGCTTCAGTGCAATAACTGTATTTCCTCACTAATTTCCAAATAGAGAGGAAAAAGGAACAATTTCCACAATTCTGGGGAACCTTAAAATGTAAAGACACAAACGTCAAGCTGATGGGGTTGGGGAGGGGTGGGATGCTTTAGCTCTGTGCCTCCGTGCTGTACACTCCATAGCGGGTTTTCTCTGGGAATTCCTTTAGCGCGCACTTGTAATCTACCTTCTGGATCCCGCTAATTCCCGACATCCAGGGGTAAAAGAAAATCAGCTGCCGGTCCACTGAGATTGCCAAAAGTGCACACGACTGAACCTCTGGGTTCTGCCATTCTCTTAATGCCGATTAAGTGGATTAGCTATGGATCCTCGCACTTGCTCACAGGCCAGACATGAGGCCTTAGTGAAGGACTTGTGACCTCCTTCGCTGTATTGTGTTCTGCTGTAATATCTGGTTTAGCACAGCCCCCTTCTCATGCCAGCCTGTGCCTAATACTGGCCTGGCCAACAATTCTGCCCCCCCCCCCTTAAAATTGGTCACTCGTTTCATCGCTGTTGATGGGAGGAACATTGCTGTGTGCAATTGTGCTGCCACATTCGCCTATGAATAGCCGCTCCATTTCACAGGAGGAAGTGTGAAGCACTTTGACACATCATTCCGACATGATAAAGTGCTAACCAAATGCAAGATTATTATTATTGTAAGCACTGTCCACTGAGGTAACATCAAACTGCTGCTCCGTGGAATCTTACAGCGCAGAAGGAGGCCATTCGGCCCATTGTGCCTGTGGCGGCTCTTTGAAAGAGCTTTCCAACAAGTCCCACTCCCCCACTGTTTTCCCCATAGCCCAGCAAATTTTTCCCTTCGAGTATATTTCCAATTCCCTTTTGAAAGTTACAGGACCCAAATGCCAAACATCAGCAGCTCAGCACCATCATTCCACTGACTAAGGGAAAAACACATAAGGTGCCAGTCAGTGATAGAATGTATACAGCGAAAGTGCTGGATACATCATTCGATTAAGAGGCCCCACTTCTGTTTTGGGAGAAAAACATTCACATCGTTGTAGAGAGAAAAAAAAATAATCTATGCACAGATCCAGCAGTCGATCCTGTAACATTTGAGACAGTAATGTTGACCATCAGGACCATTGAGGGAATGGCAGTAGTTTTTTTTCTGGGACGTGTGGCAGGCTCCCACAGCTTGCGACGCCTTCATCCTCTAAGTTAACCAACTAACGCATATCGTGCAGAGACCGTTCAGCTCTTCATCTCAGCTTGAGAAAAGCAAGTCGGTGCTGTGTTGCCCCCCAATTGCATCCAGAAATTAGCAGAGCCACAGCGACCAGGGGGTGAGAGAGAGAGAGAGAGAGAGAGAAGGAAGGGACAGTGTTCTCTCGCTGGAGTTATTGGATGATGCCCTGTGTGAGGGGCGCTAAATAAATGCAAGCTGTTTTTTGGGCATGGGCTTTTAAGTGTAGATCAGAATTGGTTCTGCACAGGTGACTGTTTTCTGCACAAGCTGAACTTGTAACTCAATCCCCCGTGTGTGTGTGTGTGTGTGTGTGTGTGACGGGGAAAACGACCTTTTGTTTTACACAGTGTGTTGTAACCAACAGCACGTGACTTTTTGTTTTATGTCCAGTCCCACAAAAAGGCATTGTTTTCTGGTGCTGATGATGGGGTGTGTGTGTGTGTTTGTGTGTGTGTGTGTATTGGAAGAAGGCGAGTTTTGAACTTGTGGCACTCTCTGTTCAGGCGCCGTCCACGGCAATCATCATCGCCGGTTTCTGTTCCTTTAATCTCGTCGGGTTCTCATTCACTGTCTTCTCACTGACTGGAACTTCCTCCCACGTTTACTATTTTCAAAGCATGTGTTTTTTAAAAAAAAAATCCCTTTGATTGTGCCTTTGGCCAAATTAAATTTTCTCTCCCCGTCCCTTGCCTCCTTCAAGGCACATCTCAAGATCTTCCTCTTCGACCGTGCCTTCGGTTAACCCTCTACCCCCCTCCCTGATCCCAACCCCCAGCTTGGGTCCAAATCCCTGACTGTCCAGCGCCTTGGGATGTCCTCCCGATATGAAAAGTGCTGTGTAAATGTAATGTGTTGTTGCTTCCTCACACCTATAGTCTCTGGAAACTTTTTGAGTCAGAGATTATATGAGTGCAAAATGCTAGTGTGTGTATGCCATATGTGTGTATGGGGGTGGTTCAAATAGACATTAAGCCACTTTGAATTTAGACTATCTTACTTTGGCTTTCTAACTTCAATCCTTTTTGTACCTTGCCCTGTGTGAAGGGCGCTATATTAAATGCACGTTATTGTTGAAACTAAACACAGTTCCTTGTATTTTTAAATACTTTTGCAATCTTGTCGGGTCTCTCCTTTCTCTCTCTCATCATAAATCTCATTCCTAAGGTTTCTCCTGGGGTGAAAGCAGCGGGGATGGAGGGAAAGAGAGGGGTGGTGGGAGGGGCGGAGAGGATTTTAAGTTTGCACCCGTTAGGCGCCTGCCTTTCCTAGTGGGATAAGGTGGGAGCAGGGATGAGGATTCTGACTGAAAGTCCATTTGAAGCATTTTAATAATAAATAGTAATCCTTGCATTTCAAATAGCACCAATACTTATCAAGTCAAATTATTATTAGCAGTGAAAGGCCTCTCTGGGCTTTAGCATGAATTGAATCTGCCCCATTCTTATTGTCTTACTAAACTTTAAAGCGTTGTTAAACTGCATCGTTGTTAAACGATGTCGCTTGGAAGCGAGACTTGCTGTGACCATGAAGGTGGTTCAAGAGCTCTTCATTCCACCCCCCCCCCCCACCATAACTGCTTACACTCAGCTTGCCCCCACCCCCCCCCCCCCCCGCCCACGCTTTGCATGAAACGAGCAGTGTCCTCCGCTGGACTGCATGGGTTAATAGTTCCTGAAACTTGAGCTCTTTCTTTCTCTCTCTCTCTCTCCTCTCTCTCTTTCCCCCTCTTTTTCTCTCTCTCTCTCTCCCTCTCTCTCCGGCCTTTGTTCATTGTGACAAAGATATTGGATCGATTGAGTTGAGAGAGAGAGAGAGAGAGAGAGAGGGTGGGGGGGGTGGGGAGGGGATGGCTTATGTCTTTCTTTGGGTGAAAGGGGTGTGTGTGTGTCTGTTGTGTGCGCACATGGCGTCGGGTTATGTGTCTCATGCTTTTGCAAACCAGTGCCCTGGAAGTAGAGTGAAGAGTTAAGCGAGCTGGGAGTTCACAGGAAGAGGATGTGTGCGTGTGAGCGAGAGCGAGAGTAAAGCCTTGTGGCGCTGGCTCGGTCAGGGAAGCCTGCTGGCGGGGAGGCTGGTCGAGCTTACAGTCGTCTGTGGGCAGCCTGTGGCTTGGGGGAGAGAGAGGGAAAGAGCGGGACCACCCATTTATTTTTTTGACAACCCCCCCCCCCCCCCCCCCCCCGCCGCCTGGAGAAGAATGCTGCTTTTCGTGGAGGTGAGTGAAGCGGCTTCGTTTCAAATTCGGGGCTGGCCTTTTCCATCGCTTTTCTGCTCCGCAATCTGCCCACCATGTGACCGGGAGGCCAGGGAAGCGGGGCCGGTCTGAGCCGATGTAAGCTTTCTGTCGTTTCCTGACTGCAATCAATCCTCTCCCTCTCCCTCTCCCGCCCCCCCCCCCCTCCCTCCGCCACCCTTTATATATATTTTTTTTGCAGAAGTTTCTAACTTTGAAGCCGAGCGACCGGGTCCACCTTAGCTTCCCCTCCGCCGATGGCTTTTTTTTTTATTTTTTAAAAAAAAAACCCCAACCGCCCTCCCGTTCCCCTCCCTCTTTTTTTTTTTTGCAAAGGCATGTTTGGAGTTCTGGAATGTTCCATGTGTCGATCTGGGGTAGAGAGAGGGAGGGAGGGAGAGAGCGCGAGAGCCGGGGGAGGAGCGGGCTTTGAAAGGCACCGCTGTGACCTTTTGGAAGGCACATCTGGTGAGCCCTGTGAAGGTTAAACCGGTGAGCGCTGGGCAACGAGACAGCCTGGGGGGGTGTGGTGGGGTGGGGGGGGTGTGGTGGTGGGGGGGGGGGGGGGGAGAGAAGACGGGGAGGGAGATGGTGGGGGGAAGTTTGCATGTCGAGCGTGGGCAGACTTTACTCGGAGGCTGGCTCTGCGCGCGCGCTCGCGCGCGTGTGTGTGTGTGTGTGTACTTTTTGCAATGACACAGGTGTGTCGGTGGGTTTCATTTTGTGAATCAGCGGCGTGGAGCGCTCGCTCGCTCGCCCGTGCTGTGCCGAAAGCTTTTCTGGGCCAAGATCAGCTGACCGGCTTTGCTGAATCTGCAGTGAGCTCGCTCGCTGGCTCTCTATCTCGCTTGCTCTGTCTCTGGCCGCCCAGACGAGCTAGCTGGAGCTGGACTGCAATGTGGGTGCGTCAGCAAGCGAGCGAGTATTTGCATTCGTATCAGCTGCACCATTCAAAGCGTTGAAGCAACACGTGGAATTAACTGCTTCAGTGCCCGCCGTGCATTTTCTCCCTCCCTCCCTCACTTACTCTGCGCCAAAACCCTGCCAACCATAAAACCTGGAGGGAACGAACGCGACTTGCTGGAGGAACCCTTTTCAGGCCCTCGTTTGTTTCAGGACAGTTATATATATTTTTTAAGTCTTTTGTGGTGTCTGTGGGCAGGTGGTTCTGATGGGAGTGTTCAGGGTGGGGGTTCCAAGCTCTGCTTTTGACTCGTTCAGACTCCAGCTGGTATGGTTGCGAGGCTGTTGCTGAGTTGTCCCATTTCCTCCCCTATCACCTCCCTTTCTCCCCACCCCCACCAGCTGGTCTCTCTGATCATTAGTAATAATCCTTGCGTTTGATATAATGCCTTATCGTGTCTCACAAAGCGCTTCACGGAATACACAGTAAAGTGAATTCACTGTATATTTTGTGGGCGGAATTGCACACAGCAGCGTCCCCTCAATGATGGAATGAACCATCATGGAATGAATTCACCCAGTGTACGTTGCACTAACGTTCACTGTGTTTGTGCGAGTGTGCGTGAGAGAGACTGAGCACGAGCATGCGCGCGTGTGCTCTGGCAGCATCAACCTCCATGGTTGCACACTACAACTCACCAGCCAGTCAGGAACCTTGATGTCTTGTTCAACCATCAACTGTCTTCTCTTCCCCACATCCAAGCCATGACTCGCTCTGCCTTCCCTCACCTCTGTAACATCACCCGACTCCGCCACTACCTCACCCCTCAGGCCACTGAAACTCATGCCTTCATCACCTCCAGGCTCGACTATGCAAACTCGCTGCTTGTCGGCCTTCCCAACTCTTCCCCCCCACAGGCTGCGGATAATCCAGAACTAACTCGGCAGCCCGTGTCCTCTCCCGCACCAAACTCCGTGACCCCATCTCCCCTACTCTCGCCCGACTCCATTGGAGAGTGGGTGTGAGAGTGCGAGAGAGTGAGCGCGCGCACGAGGGAGGGCGCTGTGCGACAGGGAGGGGGTGAGAGATGTACACACTTCATGGTGGGTTCTGGAGTGAGGTACTCACACGTAAGGTTAAGCCAACGATAACAACAGCAGCAGCTTGGGTGTACATAACGCCACTCCTGCAGAGCATTTGACCGACATGAGCATGATCACAAACTAAAATATGAGTAAATTCGAGAAGCCAGTTATTGTAAGGCTGGACACAAGCAGTAAGTTCGAGTCTCTGTGGCTATCTGAATGGTGCGATTGCCAGTAAATTGGGTATTAAACAACTTAATAGAGATTCCTGAAGATCTAAGTGAACAACAATGGCCCAATGCACACGCACTCCCTTTTTTTCTTAAAACCGCTATATTTGAACAAAACCAAATAGCTTAAAAAAGACGATCTGTTCTGCAAAGCGCTTTCAGACGTCTCAATGATGCAGGCATTATTATAATTATTTCTGAAAGCATATTGTACTCCCCATCTGCCATTTTGAAAATTGGTGGCTGCCATTTTGAAATCAAGCCCCTCTCTCTCCCCCCACCACCCCCCGCCCACCCAAAAGGACAAGCTGACGATTTCTTAATTGACGTAAAGTGATGAAAGTGCACTGTTTGAAATGTCTGCGTTCACAGTCCAGGCTAATACACCAGCGCAGTACTGGGGGTTGGGGGAGCATTGCATTGCTGACATTGCTGCCATCAGTTGAGAGGGTATTTGGAGTTCAGACACAAATCAGCCGTGATCTCATAGAATGGCGGAACAGGCTCGCGGGGGCTTGAATGGCCTCCTCTTGTCCTTTGGTAAACCACAAAGTCCCGTGAAGCGATTGGAAAAGGATAGGGCATTTTCTTGTCCTGGCCAAAGAGCCCCGGGATTACCTGGGGTTCGCACCGTGGCTGTTTTGTGAGACTTTTGTTTTACCCAAAAACGGTCACTGTGTTTGCGTTTGCCTCCAAATACTGTCACTACACTTGATAGTAGTTACGCGTGAAGGGCTTTGATCTGCCTGGTTTGAAAGCCGGTTCTTAAGAACAGCAGAAAAGAGCTTCCAAATAAAGACAGATCGGTAATATAATAATTCTTATTATTTGGTCAATGACAAATTGCATTTACAAACGGCGCCTTTCACCATGGGAGGACGTCAAGAGGCGCTTGATGGTTGGGTATAGAGCCTTTCGTGGCCGGAGACGGTGCAAAGCGCTTCACGGGAAATGCTGCAAAGTGTAGTGACTGCGTTGTGGGTGACATGTTTAAAAAAAAACGCATTCTGCAATTCAGCAGGATCTCAAATTTGTGAGTCAAAAAAGTGCAATGGGCTAAAACTGCATGGAATTTCAGGCTGTGGGCGTATGGGAACAGTTTTGAACCTGGTGTGTGTAAAGTTCGGGTTGTGTGTGTGGTTGTCGAGTCAGCTTTGCCAGGTCCTTTGTACCAGCAGTAAAGGCACAGGGTGTTGATCAATTTTGATGTGGCTTTTGTGTTCACCTGAATTGGAGCTCTGAGACGCTGTCCTGCGTGAGGGACGCTATGTAAATACAAGTTGTTGTTGGGAGTTTTCGGGCACCTTCTGCCACCGCAATACAACAATAATAATCCTCGCATTTGATAACAGCGCCTTATCACCTCTTCGAGACGTCTCAAAAGCGCTTCACACAATATACTGTCAAGTGAATCGACTATAATTTTTGTGGGCGAAACGCGGCAGCCAATTGCGCACAGCGGTAGACGAGACCGAGGGTGATTCATTCCCCTCGGAGCAGCACTCCTCTCTGTTTTACAGCTGGTGACATTTCCATAAATTTATGCAATGAATACATATGATTCTTATAACGCCTGGCGTGTGAAAAGATCGATCCAGGCCCAGTTGACCGACTAGCCTCTTCTCGGAAAGGCTGAAAGGTGTAGAGGTGTAAATGAGGTGGCTGACAATAGCTTGACCAGTGTCATCTCTGGGCACGAGGCGAACAAATCTGGGCAAAAGCCCACCAAAGTCCGCAACTAAAGCCCGGGCAGAGAAACCCCATCCCCTCCACATTGTGTGTGGGAGGTTAGAAGGTTGAGGGGTGATCTGATTGAGGCGTTTAAAAATAATCAAAGGATCGATCGACTAGCGACAGCGAAACTATCTTCCTTTGGTGGGGGAATCCAGAGCTGGGCCATGTAGGAGTAAAATCAGGAAAGGGGAGTGGAAATCTAACTCACTCCCTTCCCCAAAAGGCGGTGGATTGTGGCTGGATCCATTCAAGTTTTCAAGACCGAGGTGCAGAGATGTTTGTCAGGTCAGGGGATCAAGGGATTTGGGGCAAAGACGGGTAATTGGACTCGAAGTACAGATCCGGATGCCGGAACAGACTCGAGGGGCTGTTCCTACGAGCGAGGCCATTCACTTCGACTTCCACCTTTAAAGCCCCGTGGGTTTGCTCATCTCTCCTCTGCGCCGGGTTGAATAAGTGAAGGCCGGGACGGTCGGTGTGTTTAACTCGCCGTGCTGTTGGGAGTTGCCGAATGACCTTGTACTCGCCTCGTCTGTGCTGTGTGTGTGTGTGTGTGTGTATCTTACTGATAACGAGAGGACAGTGAGCTCAGTGTTGCTGCAGTGTCTCGCTGGAAACAGCACATGGGAGGCCCATCTCCCCTTCACGTCCATCTCGCTCTCTCTCGCTCTCTCTCTCTTCCCCGAAGGCGAAGTTTTTAACCCCTGGAGGATTGTTCCAAAGGTGCTGTCACCCTCTCTCCAGTCATCTGTGCTTTTGACTCTTTTAGTGTAAGATGCTGTTTAATGGGGTGGGGGGAAGAGAGAGAGAGAGGGTGTCCACAGATTAACTCAGTCCTGTCCACACCCACAGTCCTAATGCACCAAGTTTCCAGTGATTTGGGGATTGGTGGGGTCTTGATCGTGATCAGCTGAAGTTGCGGCTGTCCTTTTTCTTTCTATCTCTCCCTCTGTCTCCTCTCTCTCTCTCTCTCTGCTCTGTCTCTCTCTCTTGCTCCTCTGTGTGTGTCTTTCTCTTGGTCTCTCTCTCTCTATCTGTGTGTGTGTGTGTCTCTCTCTCTCTCTCTCTCTCTCTCTGTCTCACTCTCTTTTTCCCATCTCGTGTCACCCAGTACCTGTACGTACATCTATCATGAGCCTCCCAGAAGCACAACTCCGTGTGTAACTGTGCAGCGTTCGAAGATTTGGTTGCTTTGCGGCGAGCATGGCAGCAACAGAGCAGATCTGTTGAGAACCACATGCTCCTGGGTGTGGCTCGGGCCTGATTGTAATGTACCTTATCTCACTTAGGCCTGTAAGCAATTCGTCTCCCAATTCTTCATGGTATCACTGATGGGATAGGGCTCTGAGCTTGGGCTGTGCCTCTCAACTTATCGCTTTGCATCAGTGTTGGTGCTGTGGTACATTTCACCCAGTAACCAGCTCAGCGCCTTGGGACGTCCTCCCAACACAAAAGGCGCTGTACACATGTAATTGTTGTTGTTGGTCTCTGGCACTTGGGAGTCCTGTATCTTATTGGTTAGGGCACTCGTCTTGCAAGCGAGAGGACCTGGGTTCGATTCCCGGACAGGGCGAAACCTTAGGCAAGTCTCCTTACTCCACACGCAGTAAGAAGGAACCCGGTTGTTCTGTCAATTGGCTGATCGCTTTCCGGGGGTAATAATCACTGCCATCCCCCCCCTCCCCACCCACCGAAAAAGATTGGTCAATCAATCCAATTGGTCAAGTACCTCCGCTCAGCCGGCTCCAGCCTGCTCATGTCCCTCGCCCGGCCCGTCCATCACCATCGGCAGTCGGGCCTTCAGCCTCTCTGCCCCCACCCTCTGGAACTCTATCCCACATTCTCTTCGTCTCGCACCCTCCCTCGCCTCCTTCAAGCACGTTTCAAGACCTTTCTCTTCGGCCACCCTCCTACTCTTTCTGCCCTCCATCCTCCCTGATCCCAACCCCCGTCCACCCCGCTCGGGTCCTTGACTGTTCAGCGCCTTGGGACGTTCTCCCGACATGAAAGGCGCTTTACAACTGTAAGAATAATAATAGTCCTTGCATTTGATATAGCGCATTATCACATCATTGAGGTGTCTCAAAGTGCTTCAGAAAATATACTGTAAAGTGAAACGCGGCAGTCAATAGAATGGGTTTGATGGTCCAAATGGCCTTTTCTAGTTCTTTGCTTCCTTGAGTTCTTACAATATTGCACACGTCAGGTCCCAAACTATATATTGTATCCTGAGGTATTATTTCCTAAGAGAAAACAATCGCATTTGTACTTGAAAGAATCAACACTTTCTGCTATCCTCTGGAGCATTTTGAGACGCCTCGAAGAAGTGACCAGGCGCTGTATCAAACGCAAGGATTATTATTATTACAATGCAAAAAGCGAAAATAAATTGTTCGCCACCTTAAACTTTAATATGACTTGTGGAGTTATAGTGAACTTGGAACTCTTATCCGTGCCAGCTCTTATCGGGCCAGTAATGCAGTCAAGGATTGCAATGGAGATTTATCAGTTTAACTCCTATCTTTATGCACATGTGCACCTTCCCACTCAGTAAAGTATTATGGGCACTTGCTGCGTGAGTACTTGAGGCAAGCCTTTGTGCCCCGTTTGTTCTGTACAAGTTAAGCACAACTAAGTAAGACTTTAATCCAGTTATTTTGCACCAGTCCCCTCCCAGGCTGCTTTTGAACTTCTTTCTCCGAAACAAAGCCAGCTTCGAAGTGCCCTTGTTTTGTCTTGCAAATTCCTAGGTCCTAATGGAACGTGTGTGTGTTTGTTTTTCCTCTCTCCCCCCCCCCCCCCCCACCCAGGTAACTTCCAAGGGGGCTGGCCTGAACCCGAACGCTAAGGTATGGCAGGAGATTCCTCCCCAGAGCGCCGAGGCCACTCCAGCGGCCATCAGCACTGAGAGCACGTGGCAAGAGAGCGTGACGCCAACCCCCATCCCCTACGCTGAAGGTGAGAAGCGCGGCGGGTGGGGTGGGGAGTGGGTGGGGGTTTGATGATAGTGGCATCTCTGTGCCGGCAGCCAGTGTCTGCCCCACAACCTCGGTGTGCGGGGAGGGAAGGGGGTTCTTTCAGCCACTGCGCCCCGAAGCTCTGGAACTGCCTCCCTCAATCCTCCGCCTTGCTCCCTCCCTCCCCACTTTCAAATCCCACCTGAAGAGCTTTTTGGATGGTGCTTACGATCACCTCTCCCCTTGGCTCGGGGTCAGACTCCACCACTGTCAAGCGCTTCAGGACGCTACCCCGCGTGAAGTACGAAGAAGTTGTTGTTGTTGTCGATGTTGTCGAGCCTGTCGGGCAAGGTCACCGAGCAAGGAGAGAGGTGCTTCACTGGGTGGGGGTTGGGGCGGGCGAGCCAGAGTGAGCGTGGGAGTGTAATGACTGATAAAGCGTATGTATGTAAGGTGAGGAGGTATTCTCTGAGGGGAGGGGAGAGATGTGCCCGCGTGGGAGAAAATGTACTCTGTGGCTGTGTAGATGCAAACATGTCGTTGAGGCCTCTCAAAGCACTTCACAGGATATATTGTAAAGTCTAGTGACTGTATGTTGTGAGCGAAACGTGCTGATTGATGTGTGATTCCCCACCCCCATCCCCCACCCCCCCGCAGCGTACATTGAGCCCGGAGGGGACGGCAGTAAGCAGTACAGCGTGATGTACACCCCACCCCCCGAGACCACCGGCAGCAGCACCGCAGAGCCCACAGCCATCAACGGCCTCGACCTGCCCCCTGTGGAGCTCGCTTACCCTCTGTATGAGCACTCGCCAGCCACAGGTCAGCCACCCCTCCCTCTCTCGCCGCCCCCTTGCGCTCCCATCTCATTCCCTCTCTTTTTCTTGCAGCCACTGTGTTGATGTTCCTTTGGTATAGGAACCGGAGTAGGCCATTCAGCCCCTCGAGCCTGTTCCACCATTCTATTAGATCATGGCTGAACTGAACCTTGACTCCAATTTTCCGCCCTTTCCCTCTTATCCCTTGATCCCCTGACCTAACAAACATCTATCCCACTCGGTCTTGAAAATGTGAATGGATCCAGCCATAATCCACAGCCTTTTGGGGGAGAGGGAGAGAGTTCCAAATTTCCAGTAACCTTCACGTGAAAACAAATGCTTCCAGATTTCACTCCTAAATAGCCTAGCTCTCATTTTAAGATGGTGCCCCCTTGGCCATTCTGTGAGCGGAGTCCTGCTCTGCTAAAGAACTTGGCTTCAAAGGACGGCCACACTTTCCAGCTATTGGCTTCTGGACAGCCAAATGGCTGCTGGATTCCTGGCTGGTGTGTTTTTTTCCCCCTCTGTGTTTTCCTGGCTGGCCCAGGTTGAACAGAATTCCAATGCCCAATTCAGTTGACTCACTGAGATCAGTTAAGTCAGCGCAGACGATGGAATCCACCTTTCAGTTGGTCTGTGTACCTTAACCCCACCACCACCATCCCGGACGGCTTGATGATATTTCGTGGGCGAGATGTGGCAGACAATTTCTGTCCCACAAACGGTCGTGAATTGAGTGCCCAAACTATTATTTAAAACAAAAAAAATTCTACGGGATTATTACCCCCGGAAGGCTATTCATCAATCGACTTAACAACCGGGCTCCTACTTACTACTGGGTAACCAGAGGTGTGTGTGTGTGTAGTAAGGAAACTTGCCTAAGGTTTCGCCCTGACCCGCCCGGGAATCAAATCCAGGTTCTCTCGCTCGCTTGCGAGGCGAGCGCTCTTAACCAATATGCCAACAGGACTCAACTTGATATTACTGTGCGTCTGTGCCTCTAACCTGTACGAATCTAAACCAGTTTGTTCCCATATGATATTTCAGCATTTTTCTCTTGCTCTTCTCCCTCCTGCCCCAACAACGCGTTGTGTAGGCGATGGCAGCCAATCAGAGGAACAACCGACAACCACAGAGGACCTGAGAGATTCCTTAAAGAAACAGCTGGAATTCTGTTTCTCTAGGTAAGATCACTCTCTCTCTCGGTCTTCCCATCTCCCTTGCTCTCGGATGCTACCCCTGAGGGGACGCTATATGAATGCAAGTTGTTATTGCTATCCATTTAATTCTATACACTTGTACGTATGTTTATTAATGTTAATCCTTGCATTTGATGCAGCACCTTATCCCATCGTCAAGACGTCCCTTTTGGGGTCGGAGGGGGGGACGCCTCGAAGCGCTTCACAGGACTGACTGGGACCAGAGCTGGGAGTGAGGGTGGTTGGAAGGGCTGAGGAAAGTGGCTCAGGCCTTGTGTTGAGTTGAGTTGTGTTGAGGAGGGAGCAATCTTGAGCTATTCAGGTTTAATCTATTCCTCATTCCCTCTGGCTTTCCTTTCCTGTTGTAGCTGCAGCCAATTTCCACCTTTTTTTTTCTTAGAATTTGATCCTTCCTGTGTGCGTTGTGGCCAAGTGATGACATTTATGTTTCGATGGGATTTTTTTCTCTCTTTCCGCACACTCGGCCAATCTGGGGGAGTGGGGGGTGGGGGGGGGTCCTTAAATAAACGGGCACTGACCCTGGTTAACTAACGGCAGTCAGCCCCATTGACAGCAATCAGAGGTGAAGAGTAGCTCGTGCTAAAGCAGACGCCGCTCGCTCACACTTGTCAGGGTGTAAGGCATTTTACGACACGGGGGTGGGGGTGGGGGGCAATAAACGCAGTGAAGATTTGGACACTAGGGGTCCTCAGAGAGCCGTGTAGAGAGTGCCCCCTCCCGTGGCAGGAACCAGTACTGTATGATTCCAGTCTGGACCATTGGTCTTTTGGATTGGGCGCTTGAGTGGGAGTTGGGGTGTGAGCAGGGCATTATTGTGCACAAATTGGCAGCTGCATTTGCCTACAAACAAGGACCCTTGCTGCCCGTTAGCTTTGAGAAACTTCCAGCACTGAAAATAGGCCATTTTGACCCAGTGTGTCCGTGCTGGCTCTTTAAAAGACCCATCCATCCATCCGTCCATCCATCCAGGCCACTTTGCCTTGTTCCCATATCCTACAGATTATTCCTCTTCAGATGCCCACTAATAATAAGCCTCATTTGATATAGCGCCTTATTGCGTCGTTCAGACTTCTCAAAGCACTGCTCAGAACATACTGTGAGTAGAGTGACTGTGTACTTTGAGGGCAGCCCAGTTGTGTACAGCTGTGTCTCTCCCACAAAGAATCGTGGATTGAGTGACTAATTCTGAAAGTTGAGCTGATGTGAATTATGCTTCGGCCACTGTACCCAGGAGGACATTCCACAGCCTAAAAAACACCTAATCTCCTGAGGAAAGCATTGTTGTCGGTGCTCTATGTGGAGCGAGGATTCTTATTTTCTACGTTGCTTTCTGTAGGGAGAATCTGTCCAAGGATTTGTATCTGGTGTCTCAGATGGACAGCGACCATTTTGTCCCAATATGGACCATAGCCAACATCGAGGGCATAAAGAAGTTGACGGCTGATATCGAACTCATTCTGGATGTCCTGCGATGTAAGGGAGACTTATGATTCTGATTGGTATTGAGATCCTTCATGTGCTGGGCTTAGATTTACCGAGAGATTTATTTACGGCAGGTCACTTGGCCCAATCAGTGCAATGCAATACAGAATTACATTAACCTTTCAAGTCGGAAGGACATCCCAAGGCGCTGAAGAGTCAGGGATTTGGACCCAAGAGGTGGTGGGGGGGGATGGGGGGTGGTCGAAGGTACGATCGAAGAATAGGGTACAGATTGGGATTTGAATCTGCAACCTGGGCTGGTATGTCTCTGCACTATTCCCTTGTCAAACTAGGGCACAGTCAATAAGCTGAGGGAACAAACAAATGTTTGTGCTTGTCAACATGCCCACCTGTGATTCCATCTGATCAGCTGAGCTGAATTTCCGGCCTCGGAATGGAACAATGTGGACAAAACGCTCCAATGCCCATCGAATCTGATGCGAGCATGTGTCCTGCTCTGTTCCTGGTGGGAATTTTACAGCTTTTCCCACAAAGGAGAAAAATTGAGCTTTTTCTGATTGGAGCCGTACGGAGAAAAAGCGCCTACGATGTCGTCCGTGTGTGTGTTTTTTTTCTTCTAACATGTTCTTTTCCGCCACCCTCTTTCCCCCCGCCCCCCCCCCCCCCCCGCCGCCCAGCATCTCCAATGGTGCAAGTGGATGACAAAGGGGAGAAGGTGAGGCCGAACCACAAACGATGTATAATAATCCTGCGAGAGATCCCGGAAACTACCCCTGTTGAGGTAAGGGCCGGTGGTGTGGGTGGGCAAACAGTCCAGGGAATGTTTGTGAAGAATTTGCGCTAGAAATTTTGGCGCAGGGACGGCACAGACCTGGAAAATCACACTGTGTTTTCATCACTGTCGTTTATGTAGCCCCACACACCAGCGTAAACTCTGCCCTCGTGTTTGCCCGCAAACGTTCAATGCTAAAGTCACTCTATGAAGTGCAAAAGATTGTTGTGATGCCACACGTGTCCGGCTGGCTGGTGGCGCTGAGCACCAGGTCAGGGCTAGAGTTATAGAATCTTACAGCACAGAAGGAGGCCATTCGGCCCATCGTTTGCCTGTGCCAGCTCTTTGGAAGAGCTACCCAATCAGTCCCTCTCCACCCGCTCTTACCCCATAGCGCTGCACAGACAGTCCTGTGCCATAGGATATAAATGGTCGTTCAATCCACGACTGTTTGCGGGGCGCTG
Organism: Callorhinchus milii; assembly: GCF_018977255.1. Lineage (NCBI taxonomy): Eukaryota > Metazoa > Chordata > Chondrichthyes > Chimaeriformes > Callorhinchidae > Callorhinchus > Callorhinchus milii. The sequence continues at coordinate 3,535,323 of NW_024704768.1, forward strand.
CTGTGCGTAATTGGCTGCCACATTTCACTCGCAAAATACACAGCCATGACACCTTATAGTGAAGCGCTTTGAGGCGTCTCAGCGATGTGATAAAGCGCGATATCAAATGCAAGGATTATTATTACGAAGCGACAGAGCTGTGCCCAGTGATGATCAGTAATTGCGCTTAGAGGGGCTCGGGCTCTGGTTGGGGTCTTCAAACCCATTCCCTTCCTCGTTCCTCTTTCTGTCTTGAGTCCGTCTCTCCTTAATCTCCTCTCTCTCTCCCCTTCCCATTTCCCCCGTGATCAGGAAGCCTGCCCCAGTGAGCACTAAGATTATGAGATCTGAGGGCAGCAAACACCATCGCTTGTAGCCTTGCTTTTCTGGGAATAATAGTCCCTTTTAAAAAAAAAAGAAAAAAAAAATCCACAAATGCTGTGGACAAATTGACAAATATACGGGCTCGAGGGGTTGAATAGTCTACTCCTGTTTCTGTGAAGCGCTTTGAGACGTCTCAATGACATGATAAGTTTAGTTTCTCTTGGCTGCCCGTAAATCTGTGAGAGAAGAGGAGTGAGACGGCGCGAATTGAGATGTGTTGCATTGCAGAAACTGGTGGAGCAGGCTGGGCAAGCTGGAAGCCTTCTGCTCCTCTGGTCCTTGGGGAAATTGCGGTTTGCATGTAACGTGGGGAGGCAGCAGAGCGCAGCCTGTGCCCGAGGGTTGCGTCTCATTTGGCATCGTACCTCACACCGTCCGTCGCCTGTTTGGTTTTGCAGGACGTCCAGGCACTTTTCAAGAGTGAGAATTGCCCGAAGGTGATCAGTTGTGAATTTGCCCACAACAACAACTGGTACATCACATTCCAGTCTGACAGCGATGCACAGCAGGTAAGTCTCTCCATCTGTGTGTGGCTGTAGGTGGGTCTCTCTCTCTCTCTCTCTTCTTTGCCTTTATTTGCCTCTGTTGCTGTGGCTCACTCAGTCGCGCCCTCACCTCTTGGATCAGAAGATTACGGATTCAAATCTGGCCTTTGAGCTCAGTCAAAGCTCAGAAAAGTAAAGGGTTTCTCCTCTCTTTCTTTCTCCTGCTTCCCCCCCGTCCCCACACACACACACACACACGCGTGCGCGCACTTCTTCATGGCCCTGGACAACAATTACTAGATAAATCGATCATTCACTCCGCAGCTGTTTGCGGGACGTTGGAAAGTGTAAATTGGCTGCCGCGTTTGTCCAGAAAAGTTCAACCAACGTTAGTTATGAATTGCAAAGAGCGTTGCAATGCCACCAGTGTCCAGGTGGCGGCGCTGGGTTTTCCAGCTGCTCCATGGCGCCTCCTACAGGCACAGCCCTGGAATGGCTTCTTCGGGGCGTCTCGGAGCGCTTCACAGGATACACTGTCAAGCGAGTTGACGCTCGTGCGTTGGCAAAACACGTGGGCAGCAAACGCAAGTTGTATCAAATGATATAAAAAATTATATCAAACACTAGGATTATTATGTTCTTATTCCTACATTTTATTCCTGGTACAATATCCACGTCGATGTCCGTCTCTACTATTCCAGCTGGTTGCTTGTTCAGACCTTTAGGCTTTGAGAGAAGATTTTTTACGTCCAAAAGCGGCACAGGGGATGTACTATACTTCGTTAATTTTAAGCGCTCAGAGATACCGCTCCACCAGAACAGCGCTGTGTACGTGAAGGTTGTCGTCGTTTGTAATTTTTTTTTATTAAAGTAAGATTCTCTCATGTGTTTTAAACAGGCTTTCAAATACTTAAGGGAAGAAGTGAAAACTTTTCAAGGGAAGCCAATATTGGTAAGTTGTCTGTATTTTGCGGGAGTTTGTAAGTATTGGAGAGTTGCCAAGTTGCTCACAGTCAGCGGCTGTCTCGACCTTGCTGTAATGAGCGCTCGCTACACAGCCAGAAGTGCCAATGAGACATTAACCCGCGGCCCGTGATAAGGCGCTATATCAAATTCAAGGATTATAATTATTGTTAATAGTAAATGGCTTTTCAGAGGGCGACACTGAAGGGATTGGCTACTCAGCCATTGTATATGTTGCGTAAAAATCGCTGGGAACACGCAGCAGGTCAGGCAGCACCTATGGAGAGAGGAAAATTAGTTCGCGTTTCAGGTCGATGACCTTTTGTCAGAACTTGTATATGTTGCCTTCAGCTCACTAATTGTTCCTTTATTTCCCCCGTTACAGGCCAGGATCAAAGCGAAGCCTATCGCCATCAACACGTTCTTCCCAAAGAATGGATATCGGGTGCTGGAGTCCAACCTGTACCCTCAGCAGACACAGACACAGCAGCAGTTTGCCTCCCCGCTATTCATGCAGCCCGTCTTCAACCCACAGCAGCAGTACCCTCTGTACAGCATCGTGCCCCAGGCCTGGCCTGCCACCCCTCCCTACTTTGAGACCCCCTTGGTAAGTTTCAGCGGGCTGCTTGTGGCAGGGCATGGGTCACGGCAGAAACAAAACACGCTCAAAGGTTTTCATAGAATCATAGAAAATTACAGTACAGAAGGAGGCCATTCGGCCCACTGTTTCACTCACAAAATATACAGTCAATTGACTTTACAGTGTATCCTGTGAAGAGCTTTAAAACGTCTCAACGACGCGATCAGGCGCTGAATCAAATATGAGTATTATTATTATAACGCGACAGAGCTGTGCCCAGTGATGATCAGTTATTGCGCTTAGAGGGGCTCGGGCTCTGGTTGGGGTCTTCACTCCCATTCCCTTCCTCGTTCCTCTTTTTGTCTCGAGTCCGTCTCTCCTTAATCTCCTCTCCCTCTCTCTTTCTCCCTCTCTTTCCCATTCCCCCCCCCCCCCCCCCCCCCCGATCAGGAAGCTTGCCCCAGTGAGCACTAAGATTATGAGATCTGAGGGCAGCAGACACCATCGCTTGTGACCTGGCGCCCACTCAAGTTGATTGTAATTGTGATTTTTATTTCATTCTCTCTGTCTCTTTCTCCCACTTTTTCCAGGCACCATTTCCCAACAGTGGCTTTGTGAATGGCTTCTCCTCCCCGGGAACGTACAAACCCAACTCCTCGTCGCAGACTCTAATCCGCCCTTACTACAGAAACCGGTAAGGGCGCAGACCGTCTCTGTCTCCTTGTGGGTGTGTGTGTGTGTGTCTCGGTGTCTCTCTATCTGTATCTTCTGGGGGTGGGTGCAGAGAGAGAAATTGTTGTCTTGTTAAAACAAAAAAGCTGGATGCTGCACCCATTCAGATTTTCAAGACTGAGTGGGATAGATGTTTGTGAGGTCAGGGTATCAAAGGATACGGGGCAAAGGCAGGTAATTGGAGTTAAGGTACAGATCAGCCATGATCTAATAGGATGGCAGAACAGGCTCAAGGGGCTGAATGGCCTACTTACAGTCCAATAAATGTGATGCCTTAGATCTAGGATGTGGCTCGCAGTCCAAAGGGTTGAAGGGTCTGTCATTTGGTGAAACTTTTTGGGGGTCAAGTGACACTGCGCACAAAGACCTCTCTACCCTCGGGCTGGGGTGTGCCCCTCCCAGCTTCCCCCGGCCAGTGAGTAGCAGCAACAGCAAATTAAATTAGTGTAGTGCCTTCAGTGAGTTGTGACCTGTCGATCCCTCTCGCCTCCTGTTGCCCAGTGATGATCAGTACCGCGCTTGGAGGGTGAAGGGCACACGATGCTTGTCTGGGCTCTCTTTCCCCCTCTGTTTATTTTACTCTACCCTTCCATCATTGTTTTACCCTCTCTCTACCTTCCTTTTTTTTGACGTTTTCCCTTTCCCTCCCTCCCTCTCTCTCTCTCTCTCTCTCTCTCTCTCTCTCTCCCAGTCCTCTTTCTCTCCTTTACTACCATTCCCTACCCCCACCTCTCTCTCTCGTCTCTTCTTCCCCCAACCCACTTTCTTTCTGCCCAGGCTGGTGCTGTGTTGCGTCCTGCCCGGTGATCCATGAGATTCCGAGTCTGAGGGCTTGTCAGGAGCTGAGTCCTCCACCTCCTATCCCCTCCCCCTCCCCCCGCAAGCAAACACAGCGCTGAACCCAGCTGCAGTCAAATAGTAACTTTAACACGTCATTGTCGGAAAGCAATTGATTTGCTAAAGGTATTTGTTTTCTTCATTCCACACCACCCCCCCCCCCAACCGCTGAAACTCTTGACACACTAAGTGGAGGGGGCAGGAGGAAGTGCTGCATTAGCGGAGTACTTAGTACTACCCTTTGGACGAGAATCCCTGTTGGATAAGGAGAGGGAGTTTCTTCTGGTTTTCCTGGCCAACAATCCCGTCCCCAAGATAAAAAAAAATTAGTCACTCAATCCACGACTGTTTTTGCGTCACTGTTGCGCACAATTGGCTGCCGTTTCGCCCACAAAATATACAGTCAATTCACTTTACAGTACATTCTGTGAAGCGCTTTGAGACGTCTCGAAGACGTAGTCAGGCACTGTATCAAATGCAAGGATTATATGTGTGTGTGTATATATATGTGTATATATTCACATCATGTCTGCTTGAGATCTTGCTGTGCGCAAAAGGGCTGCTGAATTTGCCCACAAACTCTCAGTTGCTTCATCTGACGAGAGTTGCTGTACAGGGGTTTCAGAGTGATCACACAGTGTAAAGTGCAGTGTCCTTCCTCCCCAGGAAAGTGGCCTCTGGGATCGCTCCCATCTCCTGGGCAATAGAATCCAGATGCAACACAAAGCTCGTCTCAAAGCCTAATAGCAACGACCACTTGCATTTACACGGCGCCCTTCACGTAGGGCGGGGTCTAGGAGCGCTTAACTATGGCCTAGTCTGAGGCCGAGCCAGGGAGAGAGGGGAGGTGACCGTAGGTGCGGTCGAAGAGGAAAGTCTTCAGGTGCCATCTGAAGGCAGACGAGAGGAGGCGAGATAGGGGGATGGAGGCAGGGAGTTCCAGAGGGTAGCGGCTGATGGTGGAGCACCCAGTCAAAGAGATCAGCTAACTTGATGAGTGTGGGTCAAATCGAGTGCTGATCACTGAATCCAGTGACAGCTTCAATGCTGTAAGGGTTGGTACTGGGATTGGGTGAGGTGTGGTTGGGGTGGGGAGCAGGGGGATAGAGCTGAGTGAGGTACATTTTGAGCTCCGTAGCGCAGTAATTAAAGCGCTCACCTCGCAAGCGAAAGGACCCGGGTTCGATTCCCGGAAGGGTCAGAGCGAAACCGTAGGTGAGCTTCCTTACTCCACCCACCCTATCTCTGTTTGCCTAGCAGTAAGTAGGAACCCGGTTGTTAGTAGATTGGTGGATCGCTTTCCAGGAATAATAATCCCTCCAAAAAAAATAAAATAATGATTTGGTCACTCAATCCACGACTGTTTGTGTGACGCTGCTGTGCGCAATTGGCTACCGCGTTTCACCCACAAATTACGCACGTCAATTAACTTCACACTATATTCTGTGTAGCGCTTTGAAGCATCTCAACGACATGATCGACATGATCAGGCACTATATCAAATGCAAGGATTATTATTACAGGGGGAGGGGGGGGTCACCTGAGTGAAGTACATTGTCCGGGGAGGAGTGTGGGGTATGTGACCTGTGTGTTGGTGTTGAGCCACACACCAAAGCGTTGATGGCTGTAACACTAACAGTATTGCTAAACTACCTGCTTTCTTTTGTGACTGTTTTTCCAGCGTCCCGCTGTATTCCAGAAAGAATGTGATTAATTACAGGTACCCCCCCACTCCCCACTCCCCCCACAAACCCCCACCCTCTCCGCCCCGTGTGTGCACGCTGCTCGTGTGCTCTGCCGTTTAACGGGGCTGGTGGGAGCCAGACAACTAACTCCCATTTTGCAAAGCAAAGCTCTGATCAAACAGCGCATCCCAGAGTACCATTGCCAAACTCCCCGGAACCAATCATTTTGTTCGGAGCTCTCTCTCCTTACTCCCTCCCACGCCAGCCAACCACCCCACTCACCCCTCCACCCCCACCCCCATCAATCTGCTACCTCCCGAGACTTTGACGCTTGTTGTCTTTCGCTTCCAGCCCTGTTGACGTGCAGTTTGAAGGTTGCTCGGTTTGTGTGTGTGCGTGTGCGTGACGTAAAATCTGCATGCTGTCTGTCTGTCGCTCTCTGTGCGCCAGAGGCTGCCTGACGAGACTTCTCTGTGTTTCTGGTCGAGATTAAGCTTCGAGGGCTTTGTGCAAAGAGTTTTAGACACCTAATCTGTGAGATGGGCCTTTCTATCCTCTTTCTCTTTAACTCTTTCTCCCCCACCCCTTTGATGGAAGCCCTCAGCGTTAATCTTAGGGCCTCTACAGCAGGGGGGGCACTGCAGTTAGCCCCCCCTCGGTCTCCCTGCTCTGGAGAAGGGGCAGCCAAGGTTCCTGCTTATGAGCATGGAGTGGAGATCATTGACCTATGACTGTGGCGTCTTTGTCTGCCTCTTGCATGATATCTAGCTGTTTGAAGTGCGGTAGCCTGTCACCCAGGGGATCAAACCACAGTGGGGCGGCGGGTGGGGGTAGGGGGGGTGGGTAGAATGATTGGTTTCAATTACTGGGGGGGGGAGAGTGTGCCTGAAGGCACAGTCGAAGTGGAAGGTCTTGAGATGGGCCTTGAAGGTGGAGGGGGAGGCGGGGGGACTGTGGGATGGAGTTCCAGGGGTTGAGGGCAGAAAGTCTGCAGGCCGATCGCCAGTTGTGGGGTGGGCCGGGCGGGGGATCTGGAACAGGCCGGAGCCCGCTGAGTGGACAGGTCAGTATGGACAGCTCGGTCCGGGGGGGGGGGGGGGTGAACAGCGCGGAGGAAACGAGAGACACAGATGGAGTTTTGCTCGCAGAGCATGGCACTGTGGCTGTGTTATTTGCACGGGGTGGGGGGGGGTGGGGGCGGGTGAGGGTGGGTTGCACAGAGCATGGCATGGTTTGTATCACTTCCAGTCGCTGTGCCCGCTGCTGCGCCTTCTTAACTGTGCTGTCGGGAAACATCACTTGCCTGTGCCTATCACGCAGGAACAGGAGGAGGCCATTCAGCCCACCAGGCCAGCCCTGCTCCACCAGCGACTGACGGTTGCATTCAGTCCTTTCCCACTTGCCTTGCTCGCAGAGCTGGTCGTTGGGACGTGGGAACGGCGGATTAATTGTTTTTTAAGCCTCAAATGTTAACGGAGGAAAAATATCGAAGAGGGAGGGAGTTAAATGGATTCTTCTCGGTGTCTTGTTGCTGCTTAAGATTCTGTGACGGGCTAGTTAAATGTGTGACGTGCTCTTAGAACATTTTTTTTTAAAAAAGGGCTTGAATTTTATTCTCCATCCCAAACCGAGTTTAAAGGGAAGAACGAGAAGCCATTTTGTTGCGCAGCGGAGGTGGAATTCTCTTGCCTTTGCGAAGCAGCCTTGGGTGTGAACCTCGTAGAGGAAGCGGCCTTGGGGGCAGTCACTCGATCCTTTTACAGTAAAGCCCCCTGATGACTCAAACCCCTGCCTTAACTAGTCGCCGCCGCTGAAGTTGTCCCACTCTCGATGTGTCAGCCACGTTTAGTGATGCATTTGTTTATACGTAAGCCCAACTCATCCCTCCTGCTAACTAGTCACTGAGGAGTTAGGAGCAATGTTAAATGCTACTGGAAAAGAGGGGAGAGCGGAGCTGTAAAGCGTGCGGCTAAGCTAAGAACCCCCCCCCCCACACACACTCCCCCCAAAACTGAGCAGGAGTCTCCTCTACCTCACACGCAACGAAAATCCCTCTAAAGGCAGCTGCCAGTCAGAGCGATCAACTGACCTGTTTGTTATTCTTGTGCCTCGCGCTTATCCTCATGTGCGGGGGTCTCGTGACGTGGAGATGACAGGGAGGGGTTGGGGGCTTGGTTGACGGCCTGTAGAACTAACTGAAGGTGTCGTTCTTTCTCTCCTCTCCCCTCTCCCCTCCCCGCTCCCCTTCCACCGCCTGGGACAGGAGTCACAGTAAACTCCACCCGCGCTCAAACACGAACAACCCGTGTGCGGAGGCGGGCGGCAGCGCGGTGGGCCAGGGTCCCCCACTGGACCCCACGGGAACGAACGCCAGCCCGAGAAGCCCCCAGGCCCAGCGGCACACGGGCAGCTCCGCGACACACCAGGACCACGGCGCCGGCTACAGTCACAGGGACCCCCTGTCGCCTGTCACGGAGCTCAACGGAGACGGCAGCCTGTCCATGAGGGGCCGGTGAGTGTGGGTGGGCGGGCGGGTGGGTCAGTGGGGGGTGGAATCGGTCATTGTGATGGACGTGACGCAACCAAGGAAAGTTTAAGCCACTGTCTGGTTCCTGCTACCACTTCCCCTTCGTGGGTGAGGGGGGGGGAAGTTGTTTGTTTTCTGTTTTAATTTTCACTTTCTTTCCATTCCCCCCCCCCCCACACTCACTCTCCCTCTATGTCCTCTCTCTCCCCCTCTCCCTCCTCTCTCCCTTTTTTCTCTCACTCTCTCCTCTCTTCCCCCCCCACCCCACCCCATCCAATTTTCGCATTCTCGATGTCTGTTCCCTGAGCAGTGAGCTTCCGAGCTCCCCAACGCTCACACCACATCGCACACCCATCCCCTGACTAACAGTCACACACTCTTTTCTCCGGCTACGCGTGCGTGTCTGTGTGTGGAGGATGTGGCGTGGACATTGTGGTGTGGCGAGCACAAGCACGAACCCTGGCATCTCTTCCCTCCCCCACCCCCACCCCCAACGCAGGGTGCAAAGCGGTACAACAACAGATGAAAGATCTAATCCTTTAGGCTAAGTGGCTTGCGTGACCCTCTGCTGCCGTTGCTTACTCGCCCATTAGAGGCGGTGTCTTGCCTCAGTCGCTCGTCAAAATTCCCCACGCACTGACTGACAGCTGAACTGCTGTGTGTTGAGCAGCGTCACTGAGGTGTGTCGGTGCAATCCTATTGTGACCCTGACTCCCTGGGGTGAGACACTGCATTGTGACACCCTCCCCCCACCCCACCCCACTCTCCCGAGACACTGATGTTGCTCAGCGCTGGGTGTGTGCAGGGGAGCGAGGAGGTTACTTACACAGGGATCGGATGAGACGTCAAACCGAGCTCCCGTCTGCCTGTTTGGGTGGACGTGAAAACTTCTAATGGCGCTGTTTTGAGGAGGCGCAGGCGATTCTCCCAATCTCCCGGTGCCCTGGCAGATATTCCTCCTTTGTCCCACGTTTCACCACCACCGAACATCTCCCACCCACCGCCCGCCCGCCCACGATTTAGCCGATCATTCCTCTTGTTGGCTGTTTGCGCATAACCATCGCGGTGACAGCCACCAGTTCACTGCGCTTCAAATCACTTTATTGACACGATCGGACAGCAAATACCAAATGCAAGTATTGCAGAACAGTGAGGGGTTGGCGGGGGGGGGAGTGGACGGCGGGTGTTTTTTTTTTCAGTGCTAATATTTTGTAGCTGGTTCTTTGTAACTGCTTCAGGTGCGAAGCTGGACAGGGGTGGGGGGTGTGGGCTGACGTGCTGATGGTCAGAATAAGGCGCTGAGTGAAATGCAGATCGTGGGGTGTCCTCCCGACGTGAAAGGCGCTGTACAAATGTCATTTTCTTTGTTTGTTTGTGTTCATTCCACTGTTCTGTTACAGGCGCAACATGTACAGAGGCCGGAGGAGACGAGAGGACGACAGGACTGTGGTGAGTCCTGTGTCTGGGTGGACGTGTGTGCCCGTGCGCGTGTGCCCGCATACGGGCGGAAGGAAGGGCCTGGGAGGGTCGCAGCCCCTGGAGCAGAGGAGTTGGCCGCTACTTGCAAGCAGCGCCTGTCACTCGGTGTCTCTTTAACGCCTGCCTCGCACACCATTCTCGTTGCGGGTTCCTGCGTCTCGGAGGCGTGAACGGCAAGGATTGTTATCACTGTCGCTCCCTTGTTGGTTCGGCTGCTCACGAGCTTCTCCCTCTTGTGGTTGCAGAGAGCGCCGCCTCTGGAGTTACCGGCACCAAAACTGGACCTGGCCCCATCAAACTTCCCGCCTCTGCCCGGCTCAGTGGCCAGCCCGCAGGGGGAGATGGTGCTCGAGAACAGGATGTCCGATGTGGTCCGGGGCATCAGCAAAGACAAGGTACAGAGCGTCCGGGACTGGAACAGCTCGACCTAGCTGCTCGCGCTCGCTCGGACGGTTGTGGGTTCAAACCACCCCCACCCCCGTGGCTTTAAACCGAGGCTCCAGGGCAGTACGGTACCATGTGAATTTACCTGAATTCGTATTTATTTGCCCACAAAATTCACAGTCAATTCACTTGACAGAGTATCCCGCGAAGCGCTTTGAGGCGTCTCGAAGACGCGAAAAGGCGCTGTATCGAGTGCCAGGATTATTATTATTATTTACTGTTGTTATACTGAGCTGCGCCTTTGATCCCAGCCACCAGCTCGGGGTGCGGATCCCAGACTGTCCAGCGCCTTGGGGCGTCCTCCTGACCTGAAAGGCGCTGTGTAAGCGTCAAGCGCTGTCGTTTGCTGGAGGTTGTAAAGCCGTGTGTGTTTTTCCCGCGTGTGCAGCAGGAGTCCAGTAAGGAGAGCAGTGTAAATGCTTCAGTCGCAGCCTCCGACGATGTGCCACCCAACACCGTGCCCCAGCCATCCGCCGCAGCCAAGTGCGCGAGTCAGCCCACTCCCCTGGACACAAACACCGTGACAGTCAGGTAGGAACCAACCCATGGGCCACGCACTTGCCTGGGGGCTTAACCCGCTCGGCTCGGAGGATCAGAACCCGTGTAGCTTGTGCTGCTGCAACGAGCTGTGCTCCTACAGGGACATGGAGTCCCGTAGTGGTCAGCACGCTCACCTCGCAAGCAAGCAAGAGGACTCGGGTTCGAGTGAAACTCTTGGGCAAGCTTCCTTACCCCGCGGGCACGCCTCTGCCTACCCAGCAGGAACCCGGTTGTTAGTCGATTGGCGGATCGTATTTCTGGGGGTTCCCTTCAGAATAATAAATAAACCCGGAAACTTGGGTGAATTTGTTTCCTCTTTACTTTAATCCGAGCCAGGGGCCAGTTGTAGCCTGACTGACATCGGGTAACTCTGCACAGAGCAGGATTCGAGATTCCCAAGGCTGAGCTCTTACCCGCTGGGGCCTCGGGGAGAGGCTTTGGCCTGTCGAGCGCGCGAGAGGGCGGACGCCCGCCATTTCAGGAGCTTAATTGGAGCCGTCGTGGTTTTAAGTCGCGCCCTGCTTAAGCTGCTTTCCGTTTGGTTCCTGTCCACACAGCCCGTCGCAGCCCGACAAGAAGGTGACCGAGACGCCAGGACAACAGGAAACATCCTCTCAGGCCTCCTCTTCCTCTCCCCCCTCCTCATCCTCCCCGCCAGCCGTTAGCAAACCAGCCCGGACTAGCAGCGCCCAAGCTAGTGTAAGTGTGGCACCCGTACAGTCATGTGGGTGAGGGAGGGAGGAAGGGAGGGAGTGAAGTGCTAATTAACTAGGATTTGGTCACCCGACCCGCCGCGACTGTGTGTGGGGACGCTGCTGTGAGCAATTGGCTGCCGCGTTTCGCCCACAAAATACAGTCACTGCACATCACAGTACATCCTGCGAAGTGCTTTGAGACGTCTCGACGACATAAGGCGCTGTATCAAACGCAAGGATTATTATTTATTATGACTGTGGAACTTGGCTTGACACCAGCTCCTAGCTTCCCCCCACCGCCACTCTCTAACCAACCGTACTTTCTCCCCCTGCCCCCCACCACACAGGAGCCCAGAAAGCTGAGTTACGCCGAGGTTTGCCAGAGACCACCCAAGGACCCCCCCCCACCCCCGGTCCAGCCGCTCCGAGAACTGCGCACAAACACGGCCACCGGCAAGGCCGAGGAGAGCGCCGGCGGGGGGGCGGGAGAGAAGAGCCCGGACAAACCGCAGGAGAAGCCGGAGGGGCGGCCGAAGGAGCCGGCCGGCTACCGGGGCGGCCCGGCCCCGCGCGGAGCTGCCGGTAAGATCAAGGAGCAACGCCGGCAATTCGGACGCCGGGCTTCACCTCAGGGGGCTGGCAGGCGTTCCGGGAAAGAGCAGACCGCGCCTCCCAAATCACCAAAGTAAAAACAAAGCAAAATCAAACTGTGCTCACCTTCCTTCTCCCTCCTCCCCCTCCCTCCCTCCCTCTACCCCCTTCCCCTCTCCTCACTCTCCCCTTCCTTCCCCCCCCCACCCCACCCCTTCCTCTCCCCTCCCTGACTGGGACCCGGCCTGCGATTGGGGGCCATCCATTCGAGAAGCAGAAGCGAAAAAGACTTGTGACCCGACAGAAAATTCTGCTCTGAAGAAGTCCTTCTTCTTCTACCTGTAAAATATTGTATCTGATAGAAAAAAAAATAATTCAGTCTCAGTGGATCGGGGACTGAGCCTAACCCAAGGATCCAACCAAAACCAGAGAGAGAGAAAAAAATTGCCTGTTTTACTCTTTGCGTGCGTGCGTGAGTGTTGTGCGTATGTGAGTGTGTGTTCGTGGGGGTGGGGGGGCTGTAAGCTTGAGTAATTGGGATGTGCGTGCTTGCACGCGCATGTGTTTTTTCGAGCTGTGCTTTAACACGCCTAGAATTACGGTGTTAATACATATAATAGCTGAACCTCAAATCGCTAGGAGTTGTGTGTAGACAAGACAGTGTGTGTGCGTGTGTGTATGTGAGAGAGAGAGAGAGAGAGCGCACGAGAAAAAGAGATAAAGTATTTGTTGTTAGAAAAATCCTGCAGTTGTTACCAGATCAGAAAAAGAGCTATGTTCTTTTTTTTAAAAAAAAGAACTACTCACGATATTTTCTTTCCCGCCCGGGTGATTGCAGCGATTTTGTGTGTGTGTGTGTATTTTTTTTTCTCTGAGCGATTTGTTTATTGGCAGGTCTTCGTTTTGCACGTGCGTTTGCATGTGTTTAGCACACTCGTGCTGTGAATTCCGTCTTCTTTTTTTGTCCTCGCTAACGTTGAATGTATAGCTTGTGTTTCTCCCCCCACCACCCACCCCCCATCCCCTCGCCTTCTAGTTTCAGTTTGTTTACATCTATAACCAGACGTCTTTGAGATTCTCCCCCCCCTTCCTCACTGAGGAGCCCCCACCACTCAAGAGTATTTTGTCTTCAAAGCTCAGTGTAGCTCAAGAGTTGAGGCAACATTCTCAAACCCAGTCTTACTTACTTAACATGGGAGACGCTGCTTTTCTCTTGACGTTTAAAACAAAAGACGTGTAAAAACCAACTCCCTAACTAACTAAGATGGGATGTTTTCCGTGATTCTGCGCCGTCCACTGTACATTTTGAGACCGCTTTTTGTTTCAGGGTCTTATTGGCAGCGTAGTAGGGGGTGGGGAGGGAGAGAGACAAAGACGCAGAGAGAGAGAGAGATCATGTTGGAAGCCCCAGCACTAAATATTGCTGCAAACTCTTATCAAGCTTCAGTGACACCTACGGAATTAGAGCCAAGCAGGGTGGACTGTTGGCAGTCTGTACACTACAGTTATGTGCTGAATTATACCCTTCACTCCCCCCAAGCGGTTACCTTGTTCGGATGGGGGGGGGGGGGGAGAGAACTAGGGGGTCAGGTTACTTGTTTGACCTGACGTGCAGTTCTGTGCTCTCTCGTCTCTGTTTAAAATGCTGCTGTGATTAACCCTGTGATTTAACGGGTGGGAAGGGATGTGAGCGAGAAGATGACTCAATGGCTAGAATGATCCCAGCTCCTGCCGCCTCCCAGTCTTGTAGAGATTCAACGGCCATTTGACCCTCAGTGACGGATGTTGGGGGGGGAGGGGGGAGGGGGGGTGAGTGTGGGGCACGGGAGAGAAGAAGATTGTGCAATTCAATACAGGACACGTTAAGAGATTGTGGTCTGTTGGAAGGGGGAATGAGACAAAATATTGATTTATGTAGAGGAAGTCTCTCTTCTCCCCCCACCGGCAAAACCATGACCCTCCCACAGCAAGTGAGCCAGTTTCCTAGAGACAGTGTTGTGCTGAAGGTCCCAGCGTACACTCTGCAGGTTTAACTCCATCCTTCATTGCTCGTTTCTCAGTAACAGTCGAGACGTCTTTTGTCCACAGTGACCTGGCTTTTATTTAACTCTTTTAACTCAGCCCAAATCCCCTGGCAAAGGGTCACTGAAATCTGGAGCTGGGTGGAACCTGCCAGCTTACCCCCCCCCCCCCCCCCCACCCCATCTCCCTCCCTCGTCCTGGTGACAAAGCGTTCAATGCCACACAAACCAAACTGCTGGTCTCTCTCTCTCTCTCCCTCCCTCCCTCCCTCTCTGTCCCTCTTGTTTTGTTGTGTTGATCTGTAAAATGCACAGAATTTGGTTCAAACGCAGATCGAGCCATTTTTGAAGGTGTTACGTGCGCACAAACAAACGCTTACAGACAAAGCAGGCGGCCTAACGGGACACTCGAGTGTTAAGTCACCTACACTGAGATAACTCTTATAAATAGATGTATAGTGTACATATTAAGTGCTGAGCTGTGTCCTTTCTCCAGTGTGTGTGTGTGTGGTTGGGTGGGTGGGGGGGGAATGGGGAGAGAGGGCTCTCTTACAGAATGTTTGCTGTACTAAGTCTGTCTTGACGGTTTATTCCCACACGAAGCATTGTTGTGGGTGTGTGTCGTGCTGTACATTACGTTGGCGCTAAAGAGGTTTTAGCTTAAGGACTCCCTCTCTAATTGCTGTACAGCTAAGTCGCCTTCTGTTGTGCGCTTTCCCATCTAAAGTCCCAGTTCAGTCCGTTTACTCCTTCCTTGGCCCTTTGCGGCTGCTGTGTATGAGGCGGAGAGAGAGAGAGAGAGAGAGGCGCTGATCCCCATTGTTTATGGGTTTATCACAGCAAAGAATTACCTTGTCGGTGGCTGAGCCAGAGGAGACCAGGCAAGAGTTGAGGCGTCAGGGGAAGTGCACAGTAGAGCCTGATCCTAGATCGAGGAGAGGGCGGATGTCGAACGGCAAAGGTTACGTGTGCGAGAGAAAGCCGGGAGACTTTATAGGTTTATTAGTATTATTATTATACACGTTTTGTGTTGGGAGGGTGGTGGAAAAGAGAGAGGGGCTTGAGAGAGGTCTTCCACAAGTTCCGTTGCTGTAAAGTAGAGACAAACTTGCCAGACAAGTGCTCTCAATGGCAAGCTGCGTAGTGTTAGCTGGTTAGGCTCCAGCAGTTACCCCCAATGCATCCCCTCCCCACCACCACCAAAGCCTTGGCTCTCGCCAGCCTGCGCCTAACGCTCTCCGTTAATGAGGTGAGCAGGATGCATCCCTCCAGCGAGTGAGTTCCGTTCCTATCCAAGGGAATTTCCGCGTCTAAGATGGATGCACGTTTGGTTTGGCTGCTGTTGAGCGCGGTGATGGGTTTCTGCAAGTGTCAGACAACTGACTGAACACAAGCAAAAAGCAGAATTAAGCCGGGTCGAGTATTGGCATAACTAAATCCTTGACTGTGCGTGTGTGTGTGTGTGTGTGTGAATGAGTTAGAAACTTGATTGTTTCTTTCAAATTACAGGTATCTCCTCTGTCAATGTATATAATGGTTTTTGAGTGTGTTGGGAGGGTGGGGGGGGGGGGGGGGTGGGAGAGAGAGAGGGGGGGGGGTGGGGTAGAAAGAAAGTTTTATCATGAGAAATTGTGTCTTCGGTGACTGGCTAGCTGGCTGGGTAACCCTGGCTACTAAACCAAAATATTCAGTGGCCCACTTTCTCCCAGACTGAATGACAGCCTTGGATGACTTGTGACCAGTGTCGTCAGTCTGCTTGTCACTTGGGGGAAAGGAAGTTAGTCACTTGTGACTTAAGAACTGCTCGTTCCCTCTATTGATCAACTAACCCCTTCGCTTCCCCCCCCCCCCCACCCTCTTCCGTTAGTGACAATCTTAAATCCTTTGTGATTTTTTTAAAAAACAAACAATAATTATTATTATTAATAAATGAATTTATGATCAATTCAGGCAGCCTCTTCGATGCGTTAGGATTCTGCGCCTACAAGCGAGGAACGAGTTTGTGTTCTCAAACCTCTTACTTGTCCTGTAAACCCGCAAAGAATCTGAGACGAGGGGCGGGGGGGGGGTGGGGGGGTAGGTGTGCGCGTCTTGTCTCAACAGTTAACGTCTGACACCGAACAGGCTGGTCAAATGACACACAGACGCACGCACCCCCACCCTTACTGAGAATCTTCCTCTAGCTTTTTTTTGTGTGGGTGAGGGCTGGCAAACTTATCAATCCTGGCGATCAGGAGTCAGGTTGTTTTTTTTTCCTCTCCCTTTTTGTTAGCGGTAGAGTTGCTATATTAGCGATCTCTACCTCATCGCCTGGATCCTCTTGTCAAGACGGAGAGGCAATTGGGTGGAAGGTTTGATTCTCGTTCTCTCTCTCCCCCCCCCCCCACCACCACCACCACCCCCTGCAGTGGAGTTCTGTGGGTTTTTTTTTTGGTGAAGTTAGCCATGTCTGTCCATTCTGAAATCGGCCCCTGTCCTTCTAAGGTGACATGCCTGTATGTAGCTTGGGTGGGGGGCGGTGAGAGAGAAAGTTAGTGTGTAAAAGGGGGTCCTTCCTGCTTTTAGGGTTCCTCAGCTCTGTGCAAGCCGTGTTGGCTTAGGACTTTGCTGTGTGTGTCTGCGTCGGCTTGAGTTGGGTTGTGTTTGTGCAGATGGAGCTGTGCCTAGGACAGGGTCTGTGTCAGTACGAGACTTAAGTGTTAACCTCTCTCTCCACGCCGTGGTTAACCGTTCATTCCGCCACAGAGTTGGTGTTGAGTCACTCGGTTTTCATCTCTCTGCTCGGGGGAGCGCTGATGGGGACCCAATGTCCGAATATTCTCCCGGAGATTCCGGGTTGGCTTGGGAGAGTAGCGTGAGCTGCTGTTGTCATCCAGTGAGTAGCTTGTCAGTGTTAGACACTCTGCAAAGGGTAGCTCCCTCCACACTGGTGTCTCACAACCCAGTTGAGCGCTTTCAGGCTGGGGAACTGATTGAGATGTTTGTCATCTGAGGCAGAATCCGCCAGGGGGGTTTTCTTACTCCACCCAGCACAGAGAGCTTCCACAATGAGGAAGTGTGGGTTTTTTTTTTGTGTGTGTGTGTATGTGTGTGAAGTACTTAAATGGCCTGGGGTGGGGGGGAGAGAGAGGAGAGAGAGCGAGGGGGAGGCAGGGAGAGCGAGTGAGGGAGGGGGGGTGGGAGAGAGAGTAAGTGAGCAAGGGAGAATGGGTTACCAAAGGCTCTTGCGAAAAGTCAAAGCGGGTTGCGACCAGCTCTGTGTGAATCCTGTAACGTGAGGGTTAGGAGATTGCGCACAGTCACTCCCAGAGAGGAGATGACCAAAGGTGTAACGTGAGATAAGCACTGACCGCTCAAAACTCAATTATTTGCAATCTTTTACTTAGCTGTTTTTTTTTTTGATGGGAGGGTGGGGTGGGGGGGGGAGAGGGGGAGGGGAGGGCAGGGAGGGGAGACTATCGATTGCAAACCGTGAACTATTATGATCGTATGATTGATCATTTTGATTTCTTTTTTGTTAATTTTAAGAAGGGGAGTTTGCTTGACATCTTGTGTATATAATAGATGAATTAATCCGCAGGTTATCCTGAATCTTGTACAGTTAGAGATACTTAAACAGACAAACAACAACAAAAAAAAATGCTTGAATTATAAACTGTTGGGAGAGATGATTTGTGCCTCTTCACCTCTGAGAAGCAGAGACGAAGTTTCATTTAGTGACTCTATATATAAAGTGTTTGTGAGATGCCAGCCTTCGAAGCGTCGACATTTATTTGAGCAGTGTTTTTTGCCGCAAAAGTTATTTTTATTATTATTTTGACGCTTTCAACTGGTGAATTAATTATAAATGATGTGAATAGAGTGTGATCCGACTTCCCCCCCCACCCCCACCACCACCACCCCTCCTCACCACCACCTCCTCCCCCCGACCAGTGTATGAATACAGTAAACTTCTGATAACTCATTTCGCCCACAAACATACGGTCGATCCGTTTTAGAGTATCCTGTGAAGTGCTTAGGAGACGTCTCGCAGACGTGATAAGGCACTAAATCAAATGCAAGGATTATTATTATTATTATTATTATTCTAACTCGTCACTCCCAAGAGAGGAGGGTTCGACGACCAGTTATCAGGAGCGATGAGGTAGGGGTGTGTATAAATTCGGCCGGCGTATGGACAGCATGATGACTTAAGCGGTAGTGATTGAGTTATCAGGACTTTACTGTACAACTTTCACCGCCCTCTTCTCTCCTGTAGTTTTGCATGCAAGAAATTACAGTGCATTTGCTTTTATTTTTATTCCCTCATCTGTGAGCTGTCTCTTAACCCAGCCGAGTCATTCATAACGATGATACACTGCACGCGTTTGACATGGGAGTGTCATATGTATAATATATATTATATAGGCGCGTTTGCGTGTATGTGTGTAAAGCTAATTGAGTTGCATTTCCAGGATTGGTTGCTGTAGTGGAAAGAGGGAGGTGGGGAAACCAGGGAAGGGCCAGTGGGTGCTTGTCTGGGGAGGAGGGAGAAATGAATAGATCTTGGAATATAGTCAATTGGCGAGTGGCAGGGCCGTGGGGTAGAGGAGAGCGAGAGAGAGGGAGTAATGTCTTGTCATCAATGGGTGCGTGGGGTGGGGGGAGGGAGGGAGGGGAGATGAGATGGATGTTAAGTCCGGTGACTGTGTTGAAGTGTGCAACCCATGCTGTGTAAACTTTCAGGGGTGGGTTGGGGGAGGTGGGGGGGGGTGAAGCTGAGCTCATTTCCTTCGGCAATTAAAAATAATTGGCCTTTTCATATAACCCACTGACGTAAGGCGGGTTGTAATGGGTGAGCCTTTTTTTTTATGAAAGCTTCTCCGCAACTCCCCCCACCCCCTCCCTCCCCCTCCACCCTCACCCCCACCCCTTCTCCCCCCCCCCCCCACCAAACAACCGACCCATCACGCGGGCGGGCGGGCGGGCAGGCGGGTTACCCGAAACCGTGGAAATCGCAGACTTTCTACTAACAGTTGCGAGAAACGGTAAACGGAAATTAAAAATCGAATTAAATTAAAGAGAATTACAAGAATAACAAGAATGCACTTGGAAACAGTCCCGCCCCGCACTGCTTCGCGGCGGCGGTGGTGCGAGGCGAGTGATTTACTTAAATATTAAATGCTGAACGACTTGTGGATATGCAGTTAGTGGCTTTTTTTTTTCTTCTCGTTTTCGTAAATGTTAATATTTTTTTCCCCCCCCCCTGCAAACCGACCTTTTTTTTCTGTTAAATCTTATTAAAACCATGTATGTGTTCGTGTTATTTTTCTTCCTTCCCCTCCATCCTCTTTCGCGCCCCCTCCCTCCCTCCCGTGTTGTTGTCTGTTTAATCCGAACTTCCTTGTAGACTGGTTCACTGGGGTGGGGGTGGGAGAGAGCGCGGTTGTTCAGTGAGCTCGCCACAGCGCAACACTCTGTATTGTTCCATGTGTTTTGTTGCGAGAGCTGAAAGGGAGGGGGTGGTGGGGAGGGGAGTGGGGGGGGGGAGAGAGAGAGAAAAAAAAATGGTTGTCCCTTCCCCGTTTGTGCTCCCCAAATTTTCCATTCCCTTGGCACACGTGCTCGAACCACTTAAGAGGAACAAGTCAACGAACGTTGGGAGGGGAAAGTGTTGAGGGGTGGGGGCCGGGTGGGGGGGGGAATGGCATAAGAAGCCGGATTGAGTTTAACATCTGCGTGTCTGTCCGCCCCTCTCTCTCTCTCTCTCTCTCTCCCTCTCCCCCCCTCTTTGATTCTCTCTCCGTGACACAAGTGTTAATTGTGTGGTGTTTATTCGCTCGCTCTCTGTGTTGAATGAGAAAGGTACATGGACTCTTGATTTCCCCCCCCCCCCCCTGTCATTGCCAAGGTGCTATGGAATATTGAAATAACACACAAAAAAAAATTAGGAAAAAAAATAAAGCTAATCTTAAAAGACCGTGGCGTGCTGGAGAGTCTTTGTGTAATAATAGTTCTGGGCAGCCTCAAGCTCTGTACGGTACTGGCGAGATCACATCCCCCCTCTGTGCCCCCCACACAAAAAATTACACATTAAAAAGATTTGATGACTCAGTCCACAACTGTTTGTGGGACACACCTGTGGCAGCATTCAACCCACCTGAAGACTGAGGTGGATAGATATCTGGCAGATCAGGGTATCGAAGGATATGGGGCAAAGGCGGGTAATTGGAGTCGAGGTACAGATCGGCCGTGATCTTAATGGAGTGGTGGGACAGGCTCGAGGGGCTGAATGGCCTCTTCCTGTTTCTGTATTTCTAACTAATTCACTTTACAATAGATTCTGCGAATTGCTTTCTTTTCCCTCCCTGTACGCTTTAATATATCTCCTCACCACCGCCCCCCGCTCACACCCCTTGTGAGCAACAGAGCTTTGCATCTCTGTGGAGATTCTGCGTCAGTCAACGAAGATGATATTTATCAAAAAAACTTGTTTATTAATGTTATCCATCATAGCTTTGCATTGCCAATCCATGACAAAATCTTCTTTGCTTTACGTATACCACGTTAAACAAACACACGTGCGTATTGTACACACAGATCAAAGGCCTGAGCTGTCTGCGTTTGCAGCAACAACGCATTACATTTCCACGGCGCGAGGACATCCGAAGGCGCTGGACAGTCAAGAGACTGGGACCCGAGCTGGGGTTTGGGAATGGGGGAGGTTAGGAAGGTGGCTGAAGACACGGTTGAAGAGGAGGGTCTTGTGCCTGGAAGGGGGCAACGGAGGCAGGGAGGGGGCGAGGCGAAGGGAATGTAGGATGGAGTTCCGGATGGTGATAACGGTGACTGCTCCGGCCTCAACCGTCCCACTGACTTGGCCATGGCTGTAGATTCTCGTTCATATCTTCAGGTAAAACCTTGAACCTTGGGGGGTGGGGGGCTACCAATCTCTCTAACCAGACCCTGGGATCTGGCTAGAGAGACAAGCCCCCACCCTCCCCACTCCCAGTGATGTGTACGTCCCTCCCTGCATTGAGGAGAAAGTAGAAATGGGGGGCGGGGGGGTGGGGGAGAGAAATGGGGACTACTAATCCCTCAAGGCAGCTCCAATAATAATAATTGGTCGGGGGGGGCAGGGAGGTGCTTTCATCGGATGAGCTGGGGTAGGGTTCGGGTGGGGGGGTGGGGGGAGATGACGTTACTCTGCCATAAATTTGGGGTTCACGATGGTGGTGGTTGCCCCCTTGTACAGAGGGTTGGAAGCCTGTGGGGGTGAAGAGAGATGCAGAGAATCAGATTAAAGTCGGACCGGAAACCGTGTGTCCCTCAATTAGTTTTCGCCCCCCACTCCCTCGCCTCCAGTGAAATGGGGGGGGTGCATTCCCCCCCCCCCCCGCGCGGGAAAAGGGGCAACAACTCGCGTTGACGCAGCGCTCCCCTCACATGGCGGATGTGGGGGGGGGGCTCACCTCGTGCCAGCGTTCGTTCTTCCGCTCCTTCATGAACCGATTGAATTCCCTGCGATCGTACACCTCAGTCAAGACCCTCCACGTCATCAGCAACAGCAGCCCGAAAAACACGATCCCCGACACCACCGAGACGATGGTGATCAGCCGCGTGTCGTGATCCTCCCCCACTGAAAGGTATGACATGGTCGTGTGACGCGTTTTGAGTCTAAGGACGTCCGCGCGTTCATCCCCGAACCCCCCCCCCCCCCCACCACCACCACCACCCCCAGTTGCTGTACAATGCAATCTGTTGTTGTTGTGTTTGCTAGCCATAATAATAATAATGATAATAATAATCCTGGCATTTGATACAGGGCCTGATCACGTCGTCGAGACATCTGAAAGCGCTCCACGGGCTACGCTGTGTGTTTTGTGGGGGCGAAAAGCGGCAGCCGGTTGCGCACGGCAGCGTCCCCCGCAAACAGCAGTGGGTTGAAGTGACCAAATTATTGTGCGTGTGTATATATATTTTATATATGTATATATATTAGCTGCAGCCATTAAGGCTACGCTTTCATCTGTCGTTTTTATTTGGCCTTGAAAGGCTTGACCTTCGCTCCTTGGGCACCTTTATCCCTTTACGGTTAAGAAAAATGTGCCTTTGAACTCGTCAGCAGCCCTCGTTCACGTACTTTCGCACGCACAACCTTTTGGGAGGACTCGTGTGGGAGGATTCCTGTTTTGTGGGGGAGGCGAGGGTGGGGGGTGGGAGAGGGTGAGAGGGGAGAGAGTCGGGGGTGGTGGGGGGGGGGGGGGCTGGTTTCTCACCCTGGTTGTAGACCTGAAAGTGGTAATTGTTCTTCCGTTTCTCCAAGAAGAAATCCACTCGCCGGCCTCCGTGGAAACTCTCGGAGCAGTTGGTTTCCTTTCTCGGCAGCTCCGTTTCCATGATCACGTGGCCACAGCGCTGGGTACAGTCCTCGTCCTGGGCTCCAAACACCCAACACCGAACACAGTCTCTGTGGGCAACACAACATCAGGTTTAGATGGGGGGGGCAACCCCCCTCTCCCAGCCCACTGTGCCTGTTTATAACATTGTGTAATGAGTCCATACCTACACCCTCTCTATTCCTCCCCCCACTCCTACACCCCCTCTATTCCCCTCTCCTACCCCCCCTCCTACACCCCCTCTATTCCCCTCTCCTACACCCCCTCTATTCCCCTCTCCTACACCCCCTCTACCTCTCCTACACCCCCTCTATTCCCCTCTCCTACACCCCCTCTATTCCCCTCTCCTACACCCCCTCTATTCCCCTCTCCTACACCCCCCTCTATTCCCCTCTCCTACACCCCCCTCTATTCCCCTCTCCTACACCCCCCTCTATTCCCCTCTCCTACACCCCCCTCTATTCCCCTTCCTTCCCCCTCTTCGACCGTGGCCTGCGGTCACCTCCCTCTCCCCCCCCCCCCCAGCTCGGTATCATACCGCCACCGTCAGGGGCTCTGGGCTGCTGCCCCGCGCGCGAGGGGCCGCTGTGTTAAATGTAAGTTGTTGTTGGGGTGGGGGTGGGAGGGGAAACACTCACTTGATGATGTGGCAGGCAAGGTGGCAGTTCAGGCAGTGGCCGCAGTCTGGGGATTGGTAGCCAAGCTCGCACTCGCACTGGTTACACTTGCACTCGCCGTGCCCACTGCACACTGTCCCGTTAACCGGGAAGCATTGGTCGGTGGAGTCTTCACAGTCGCAGGCGCTGCCGATGTAGCCCGGCAGACACTGGCAGAGACCACACACGCACCGTCCCTTCCCTGCAGGTCACCAAATGATCGATCGATCGATCAATCAATCGAAAACCAATCAATAATCCTTACATTTGAAACCGAAGGTGCCAACAGTCACCTCCCCCCTCCCTCTCTCAACCCCCTCACCCCTCCCTCTCTCCAACCCCGCTCCCCGCCCGGCTCGGTGTCGTACTCCGCCACGCCCGAGCGTGGGGAGGTGGTGGGGGGGCTCTCCCCCTGCGCGAGGGCCGGCTGTTGTTGCCCTCACTCACTCACCGCCGCACATGGTGCCGTTGTGCCACTCGCAACTGGAGTCGTCACACTGGCAGTTGTCGCCATGGACCTTGTCCCGGCAAATGCACCGTCCGCACACGCACTGCCCCCGCCCGCTGCACACCAGGTCGGTCTTGTTCCGGCGGCAGTCTTCGCTCAGGGGCCGGGAATCCTCGTCGGCGCTGCACTCGCATCGCTTCCCCAACCGCCCCTCGTCGCAGCTACAGCCGGCAAACCAGGCTCGGAGTGAGAGAGAGACACCGACGCACACGTATACACACACGTGCACACGTATACACACACACACACACACAAGCATACACACACACACACACAAACTCAGACACACATGAACTCATATACACACACACACATGAACTCACATACATACACACAGTCACACACAAACTCACATACAAACACACACGCACAAACGCACATACACACCCACACTGACACTGACACAGACACACACGCACACCCACACACCAACCAGCATCCAACACTACGTACTCACTGCTGTTTGTGCGTGCGTGCAGAAAGTGTGCGATGGACCCTGTTCCTCCCCCCACACCCGGCCCCTCTCTCTCTCCCCCTCTTTCTTCGTCTCTTACCCCTCTCGCTCTCGCCCCTCTTCTCGCGCCGCCCCCCCCATTTCCCTATCTCTTACCTGCACATGCCGCAGGTCAGGCTGCCGTTGCCATCGCTACAGTGAGGGGCCTGGTTGATGAGGTCTCCACAATTACAGGCGCACAGGCTGTTGACCCGGACCACCAGATGCTCACTGAAGCCCAGCGGACGGATCTCAAAGCTCTGCTCCGAGTCGAGGCAGTGAGTCAGCCCGACGTGGACAGTGAAGTTGATCTGTAACCAAACGACCACAAACCGTGACATTGACACAGCTCCTGCCCCTCACGTCGGGAGGACCTCCCAAAGCGCTGGCTGGACAGTCGGGGATTTGGACCCGAGGGGGTGGGGGTTGGGATCCGGAGGGCGGGGGGAGTGGGGGTGGGGGTATAGGAGGGTGAGCGAAAGCGCGGTCGAAGAGGAGGGTCTTGAGACGTGCCTTGAAACATAGAAACAGTAGGAAGCCATTCAGACCCTTGAGTCTGTTCCGCCATTCTATAAGATCGTGGCTGATCTGCATCTCAAGTCTAATTACCCCCATTTGCCCCGTATCCCTTGATACCCTGGAGGCAAGGGATGGGGCGAGGCCGGGGGGGAACTGTGGGATGGAGTTCCAAAGGAAGCTTGGATTGACTGTGTGTTTTGTGGGCGAAAGACGCCAACCCAATTGCGCACAGCAGCGAACCCACAAACAGCCGTGGGTTGAGTGACCAGATCATTTATTACGCACTGCAAGAGGCTGAACCTACGAACGTAAAGAATTTGCCGGCGATAGAAGACAGAGGTCCATCGAGTTCGCCTTCCAACCCTCCATCCTGGCGGTCGCTTGCCATGTCGTGTCCCCAAACTCTATACCGTGTCCCCGAGATGGTATTTTCTTGAAACAAATGACACTTTCTGCTTCCACCGTCTGTCTGTCTCTCTCTCTCTCTCTCTCTCTCCCTGGGAAGCCTGACCCTCCCCACCTCCAGCATTGGTGGGGAGGGTATTGGTGTGTGCAAATCGCGTGCAAACTGTCTGCAAGTGTCGTGCACGTGGCGTTCAGACCGCGCTCACCTGCTCCTTGATGTGCACGTTGGAACACTTGCCCTGCTCTGCCCGCACCGACCCGCTCTGGTCACTACAGTGCGAGTCGTACGACACCGTCACGCCCTCCGGCAGGTTACTGTGCTCCAAGTTGATCGTCGAGGATAAATTCTGAGGGGGGGGAGAGAGAGAGAGAGAGAGCACACATGCGAATACATGCACGAGTGAGAGACCAAGACAGAGAGCGAGCGAATACATAATAATAATAACCTTTGCATTTGACACGGCGCCTTATCACGTGTTCGAGACGTCTCAAAGCGCTTCGCGGGACACGCTGTAAAGTCAATTGACTATATTTTGTGGGCGAAACGCGGCAGCCGATTGCGCACAGCAGCGTCCCCCACATCGAGTGACTAAATTATTTTGTTATTTTTTTGGGGGGGAGGGATTATTACCCCCAGAAAAGCGATCCGCCAATCGACTTGACGACCGGGTTCTTACTCACTGCTGAGTACAACAACAACAACAACAAGATTCCATTTATAAAGCGCCTTTCACGTCAGGAGGACGTCCCAAGGCGCTGCACAGTTGGGTCATGACCCGAGCATTGGGGGGAAATGGTCAGGGGGAGGGGAGGGAAGGGAGGGAGCGAGGAGGGGGAAGAGAGTCGAGAGGGGAGCTGAAGGCTCGGTCAAAGAGTAACCAGAGGCGTGTGTGTGGAGTGAGAAAACTTGCCCAACGTTTCGTCCCGACCTGACCCGCCCGGGAATCGAACCCGGGTCCTCTGGCTTGCGAGGCGAGGGGGGGGGGGGGGGGAGGGAAAGAAAGGGTGGGGTGGGGTGGGGGGTGGTGCAGACTCACATTGTAAGCGTCCATGATGAGCTGGATGACGTTGCTGGAATCGTCCTGCAGTTCCCCCACCACGGACTTTGGGATTAATTTACTGAGGGACTGGGAGACAGAAGAGCAATCAACGACGACAACAACGACGACGACAACGACAACTTGCCATTTATTTAGCGCCCTTCGTGCAGAATAGCGACCCAGACTGCTTGACGTCAGTGATTGTCCTCCCCCCCCCTCCCGCCACCCCACCTAACCTCTCCCCCTGCCCCTCTCAGCCTCTCCCCACCGCCACCCCCGCCTCTCTACCCTCCAAATCCCCCCACCCCGCCCCTCAGCCTCCCCGCCTCCCCACCCTTTAGCCCGACCCCACCTCCTCTCGACCTCCACCCCTTCCCCTCTCGACCTCTCGCCCCTCCGCCACCCCCCCACCCACCTCCCCCACTCCTCTTCCCCTACCCGCCCCTGTGCCCCCACCCCCACGGCCTCTCTGTACCTGATAGATTGGCAATGATTTCTTGGTGACGGCAAAGATAGGTTGGATGTTGGAGGCCGACAGGACTTGAGCCAAGTGTCCGACAGACGGATAATCCTGTCAAACAGCAGTTGTTACTGTCCACCCCCCCGGGAGTAATCCCCCTCCCCCCGTTATAACCCATTATAACCCTCCAATGCACATAACCACGGTGATACTGGGGGTGGGGGGAGGAGGGGGAGGTGAGTGCGGGGGGGCGCGGGGGAATCGGGGGGAGGTGAGTGCGGGGGGGCGCGGGGGAATCGGGGGGAGGTGAGTGCGGGGGGGCGCGGGGGAATCGGGGAGAGGGCAGGCGGAATGGGGATGTGTGGGGGGAAGGGGGGGGGCAGTGTGGGGGAGTCTGTGGGGGGGTAGAGGGGAGTGAGTTTGGGGGGAAGGGAAATGTGTGTGTGGGGGGGTGTGGAAGGGGGTGAGTGTGGGGGTGGGGGAAGCGGGGAGTGTGTGTAGGGAGGTGCGGGTGTGGGGGTAAGAGACTCACATGATGGTTGGCCTCCTGGTACAGCCCCCTGGGCCCCAGGTGACACCGGCCGTCGTTGGGAAGGTAAATGCCGCCGAGTTTGCCGTCGCCCGCTGTGTGGAACGTGTCATCGGACGTGTAAACCAACAGCTTAGTGACGTTCCTCCAACCGATCTTATCCTGGTCACCACGAGACACAGAGTGAGAGAGACACACACACAGTCACACACACAGTCACACACACACACACACAGTCACACGCGCACACAGTCACACGCACACAGTCACACGCACACAGTCACACACACACACAGTCACACACGCACACAGTCACACGCACACACAGTCACACACACACGCGCACACAGTCACACACACACAGTCACACACGCACACAGTCACACACACACAGTCACACACGCACACAGTCACACACACACACAGTCACACGCACAGTCACACACACACACAGTCACACGCACACAGTCACACACACACACAGTCACACACACACACAGTCACACACACGCACAGTCACACACGCACACAGTCACACACACAGTCACGCACACACAATCACACACACACACACACAGTCACACACACACACAGTCACACACCCAGAGACACACACACAGACACAGACACAGAGACACGCCAGGTACAGAGAGACCGAAACAGAGATATACACACAGACACATTCACATTCACAGACACAGACACACACGCGCACACACGTGGCCGGAGCCTGCTGAGCGGAGGGCAGGGAGGGGGGACGGGGGGGGGGGGGGGACGGACAGGGTTGATAAGGGGTTAGCAGGTCCCATAGGTAGGAAAGGGGGGTGAGGGGGGGGAGAGTGAGAGTGGGGGTGGGGGTGTGAGCGAGCCTCGGAAGGGGGACTCACCACGCACACGGCGGCCTGCATGATAGCGTCCAGCCCCCCCTCGGGAGAGTCGACGTTGCCCGAGATGCGCTGGTGACTGACTTTGTTCTCGAATTCGTGCTCGTCCTCCGTGAGGGCCAGGACGTGGCGGAAGGTGAACGGAGGCTGGCACTGCTCGGTGCGGTCGGGACACGGGTTGCGCAGCTTGCGTTCGGTGGTGCTGATGTACGGCAACACCGTCTTGTCCACAAAGGAGCCGAAACCTGCGGAGAGAGAGAGAGAGAGAGAGAGAGAGGGAGAGCGCGAGAGAGTGATAGTGAGAGAGTGATAGTGAGAGAGTGATCGTAAGAGTCAGAAGACAGAGAGTGACATACAGAGTGAGAGAGAGAGAGATATGGTGAGAGTGAGAGTGTGAGTGAGAAAGGGAGAGAAGATAGTGAGAGAGAGGGAGTGAGAGTGAGAGAGAGAGAGAAGAGAGAGATAATAATCTCCCAATCTCCCTCCATCTCCATCCCTCACCTCTCTCTCCCTCTTTCTCTCCCTCCCTCCCTCTCACTCCACCCCCCCGACTCCCCTCTGCCCCCATCCAACCACCTCTCTCTCTCTCTCTCTCTCTCTCTCTCCCCCTCTGTCTCTGTCTCTCTGTCTCCGTTACCCGCAAAACGTTCCAGGGACGAACACCGCGTGGAGTCCTGTAGCTCAGTGGTTAGAGCACTCACTTTGCAAGTGAGAGACCTGAGTTCAATTCCAGACAGAGGGCCAAACCTTGGGCAAGTTTCCTTACTCCACACAGAGCCTAATAATAATCCCTCCAAAACCAAAAACAATAATAAATTGGTCATTTTCAATCCACGACTGTTTGTGGGACATTGCTGTGCGCAATTGGCTGCCGCGTTCACCCACAAATATACAGTCAATTCACTTTACAGTGTGTTCTGTGAAGCGCTTTGGGACGTCCTCCCGACGTGAAAAGCGCTATATCAAATGCAAGGATTATTATTATTATTAGTCGGAGGCCGCTATATAAATGCAAGTTGCTGCTGCTGCTGCTGTTGTTGTTGTTGTCGTCGTTGCCGTACCTATCTTCACTGAGGTGGTGACATTCCTCAGTGCGGACAGCAGATCGCTGCCCAGCTTCACGATGTTCTCCAGATCGTCTTTCATGGAGTAGGAGAGATCCATCAGGTAATAAAGGTCAATGGGGTAGCCTTGAGCTCGCCTGAACGTCACCGTGAAAGACTCCTCTTGGCCTGAGAACAGAGCGGCAAAAGCCACGGACGGTTTCTCCCGTGTTTCTCAGTCGAAACCTCTCGATCTCTCCACCCCCACCCCCCCCCCCCCCCACCCACTCCCACTCCCACGCGCCTTATCGCGTCGCCGAGACGCCTCGAGGCGCTGCGCAGAAATGTGATGGGAATTATGCTGCGGCTCAGGGGGTTAGAGCCCTCGCCTCGCAAGCGAGAGGACCCGGGTTTGACTCCCGGGAAATGTTGGGGCAAGTTTCCTTACTCCGCACACACACATACACATACACAGATACACGCACACACACACACATACAGATACACACACACACACACAGATACACGCACACATACAGATACACACACACAAGTACACACACAGATACACACACACGCGCACACATACAGATACACACACACGCGCACACACGCACACAGATACACACACACGCGTTGTTTCCCGAGCAGTAAGTAGGAACCCGTTTGCTCGTTGATCGCCGGATCGCTTTTCTGAGGCAGTAATAATCCCTCCGGGAAAAAAAGAAATGACGGTAACGATTTGGTCACTTCGATCCGCGGCTGTCTGTGGGGGTGGGGGGGGGACGCTGCCGGGCGCAATGGGCTCCCGCCTTTCGCCCGCAAAACACACAGGTCACTCCACTTTACGGCGTGTCCCGTGAAGCGCTTTGAGACGTCCCGAAGAACGCGATTCAAGCGCTGTGTCGAACGCGAGGACTGTCACTGCAGGATTACAGTGACTGTGTATTGGTGTGAGCGAAAATATTTCAGGTCGGTGACTATAAAGCCGTTCGCGTACCTGGTCGGAGGCTGAGACTGACGGCCTGGGGCGTGAGCTGCTCCACCGTCTCGCCGTCCCCCCCAGCCCGGCTCTGCTCCGTCACCCGGTGTGATCCGCGAGGATTTACCACCTCCTCCTCGGAGCAGCCGCGGTGTAGAAGGTTCTGCTCGACGTCACACCGGGATGACTCCGGCTCCCCCGCCTGGGTGAAGTTCTGGGAAAGAAAGAGGAGAGAGAGAGATCCCGCGGGGTTATCCCCATCCTATCGGCCACCGGAACGCCCTCGTCCCAGACGTTCGCGGCGATCGACGGTTGGGGTGTGTTTTCTCTGGTGTCTGACTCATGGCTGTGGTTAAGAGGCTCTGAGCCATATTTTAGCCACTAACACGCATTCCTGTGTCTGGAATGGAATGCGCTTCCTCTCTCTCTCTCTCTCTCTGGAGAGGCGCCCCCTGCTCGCCTAATTCCTGGAAGTGTTAGACGTTGGATGGCAAGAGCCAAGGCTTGTGGGGGGGGGGGGGGACGGAGAGTGGGTGGGGGGTGGTTTTGGGGAGCCCAGAGTGCGCGTTGGGGGTAACTGCTGGAGTCTAACCAGCTAAACCCACACGTCGCCAGCTTGGTCTCTGATGTCGCTGTCTGTCCAAGCTTTGTCGCTGCTCGCCCTCAGTTAGTTTAGTTAGTTAGTTAGTTGGTTGGTCGGTCGGTTGGTTAGTTAGTGCTTTGGCTGCAGGGTTAACGGGAGCTGAGGGGGAGGATTCCAGTCACTGGTCGGCCCTTCCAGGTCCTGCCGATGGATGAGCCGGACTGTGGGCTGTGCTGTCATCAGCAGTGAGTGCCCTGGGACACTGCGGCCCCTCCTGGCTCAGGAACCGGGACTGGAGACCGTCACGGAGAGGGTTGGCTCGATTCCCACATTGCATTGGTAGGAACGTTACATTGGCCCCAGTTTATTGGCGTAGATCCCCTCCTCCCTCTCCCTCCCCCCCACCCCCCACCCCCACACGCTGCCACACTGAGCTGCCGAAACGACCACAAGCCTTGATTTCCTGGTACAAAAAAACATGTGAACATCACATCACATCCACTACGGCCGCAGAAAAGACCCCCTCTATCGACTAACAACCCGGTTCCTATCTGCTGCGTGTGTGTGTGTGTGTGTGTGTGCAGAGTAAGGAAACTTGCCTAAGACTTCCTCGCCCTGCCCGCCCTGCCCTGCCTCGCCCTGCCCGCCCTGCCCTGCTCGCCCTGCCCGCCCTGCCCTGCCCTGCCCGCCCTGCCCTGCCTCGCCCTGCCCTGCCCTGCCCGCCCTGCCCTGCCTCGCCCCGCCCTGCCTCACCCTGCCCTGCTCACCCTGCCCGCCCTGCCCGGCCTCACCCTGCCCGCCCTGCCTGCCCGCCCTGCCCTGCCCTGCCCGCCCCGCCCTGCCCTGCCTTGCCCTGCCCGCCCTGCCCGGCCTCACCCTGCCCGCCCTGCCCTGCGCGCCCCGCCCTGCCCTGCCCGCCCGGGAATCAAACCCAGTTCCTCCAGCTGGCGAGGCGAGGCGAGGGCACGACACTACACTTGACCATGATTCGTGTGGGACGTGGTGTGTGTGGGTGACTGTTATAAATGGAATCTTGTTGTTGTTGTTGTTGTTGTTGTTGTTAACTGTCAGGAACTAACCAGCTGTTTACACCAAGCGCACTCCGGCCTCTGCTCGATGCACTGATCGCACGAGTCTCTGGGCTGACATCCTCCACCCGAGTCTAAAGGGAGAGAGAGAGAGAGAGAGAGAGAGAGGAAGAGTGAGACCCAACAACAACAACAACTTGCATTTATACCGCACCTCTCACACAGGCTAGGGTTCCCCCTTGTTCTGGATTTGCCCCACGCACCAGAGGAAATAGTTCCTCTGTAGGTACCCTATCGAATCCCGTTTTAAACACCCCCTTCAGTCAGATCAGCCTCAACCTTCTCAACTCGAGGGAATACAGACCAGGTTTTTGCAATCTGTCCTCGTCATTGAACCCTTTAAGACCCTGGTATCATTTTAGTCAGTGTTAATAATACTACTACTACTACTAATAATAATAATCCTTGTATTTGATACAGCGCCTTATCAGGTCGTTGAGACGTCTCAAAGGGCTTCGCAGGATACACTGTAAAGTGGAGTGACTCTGACATCCAATAGCGCACAGCAGTGTTCCACAAACAGCCGCGGATTGAGTGACCAAATTATTGCTATTATTTTATTTTTGAAGGGATTATTACTCCCTGGAAAGCCATCCGCCATTCGACTAACAACCAGGTTCCTACTTACTGGCGCTGACAGCATCAGCATCAGCATCCAAGGCTGCACTCTCCACCTCTCAAAGCCATCAGGAACCTCGGTGTTCTGTTCGACCCTGAGCTGTCCTTTCGCCCTCATATCCGCACCACAACCGGCACTGCCTTCCATCACCTCCGGAACATCGCCAGACTACGGCACTACCTCACCCCTCACGCGGCTGAAACTCTGGTCCACACCTTTATCACCTCAAGGCTGGACTATGGGAACTCTCTCCTCGCCGGCCTTCCCGGCCCTCCCTCCACACTGCAGGTCATTCAGAACTCTGCAGCTCGTGTACTGTCCCGCACCAGACACCGCGACCACATCACTCCCACCCTCGCCCTCGCCCTCACCCTCGCCCTCGCTCGCCTCCACTCGCTCCCCATCCCCCAGAGGATCGAATTCCAGATCCTCATCCTCACCTACAAGGCCATTCACGGCCTCGCTCCCTCCTACCTCTCCGACCTACTATCCCCCTACCTACCCGCCCGTACCCTCCGTCCCTCTGGCTCCGGTCTGCTCAACATCCCCCGCCCGACCATCGGTGGCCTTCAGCCTCTCAGCCCCGAGGCTCTGGAACTCTATCCCCAGTGCCTTCGCCGCTTCCTCCCTTTCCTCCTTCAAGGCCGGTCTCAAGACCTTTCTCTTTGACGGTGCCTTCAGCTCCTCTCTCGACTCTCTACCCCCTCCGCGCTCCCTCCCTTCCCTCCCCTCATCCTGACCATTTCCCCCCAATGCTCAGGTCCTGACCCAACTGTCCAGCGCCTCGGGACGTCCTCCCGACGTGAAAGGCGCTCTATAAATGGAATCTTGTTGTTGTTGTTGTTGTAAATGGAATCTTGTTGGTCTGGTAAACTGAGGCATGTGTGCGTGTGCGTGTGCGTGTGTGGAGTAAGGAAACTTGCCTGAGGTTTCGCCCTGTCCGTCCGGGAGTCGAACCCGGGTCGTTTCGCTTGCGAGGACAGGGCTCCAACCACTGAGCTACAGGGCTCCATAACAGTGTTGTCACTGAGTCAGGGCTTCAGGGAAGGAGGTCAGTGTTTTTGCTCACTGCGCTAATACAGAGAGCACTTACCCTGTGCTGACAGCTTCTGTAAACCACATCCCATTTCCACGAGCAGACAGAGAACCACAAAGGCAAACTTCATGTTCTAGAGAGACACAGAGACATCAAGCCCTAAATACCAGAACCTCTCAAACCAGCCCTCCTCCCCCCTAAAAAAAGACTCTTAACCCACATCCCGTAACTACGGTCTACAGTCCATTCCCCCCCATCTCCGAGCACCTGATTAAAACGTTTGCATATGATACAGCGCCTTATCTCGTGGTCCAGACGTCTCAAAACGCTTCTCTGTAAAGTGGAGTGACTGTACGGTTCGAGAGGCAGCCAATTCGCATTCGGCAACTTCCCAGTAAACAGCCGTAAACCGAGCGAGCGAGTGAGCGAGCGGGCGGGCGATTCTGGGGGATTGTCGGGCAGGAACACCGGGAAAGAGAGAGAGAGAGAGAAACTCTAATATCTGATATCGGTAGTAGGTTTTAAAAGGGAATTGGATTTGTGCTTAAAAAGGAACAATGTGCGGGGCTATGGGGTGAGAGCTGGGGGAGCGGGGACGAGTTGGGGTGAGAGCTGGGGGAGCGGGGACGAGTTGGGGTGAGAGCTGGGGGAGCGGGGACGAGTTGGGGTGAGAGCTGGGGGAGCGGGGACGAGTTGGGGTGAGAGCTGGGGGAGCGGGGACGAGTTGCGTAGCTCTTTCGAAGAGCCAACACAGACACAATGGGCCGAATGACTTCCTTCTGCGCAGTCGAGACTATGATTTTATCGTCTGCACAATGGAACTCTGAGCTCTCGTTTCCCCTCTCCTCCCACGACACGTCGCGGCATCGCTCTCTCTCTCGCTCTCGCTCTCTCTCTCTCTCGCGCGCTCTCTTGCAAGTGGTAACCACTTGTGTGCAATGTCAAGGCCACCTGTTTCTCTCGAAAGCTGCAACCAGTTTCCCCACAAACAGCCATCAAGCAGAGTCTGCGAGCGAGCCAGCAGCCATTTTATCTGAGGTTGGGGGGGGTGGTGGGGTGGGGTGGGGGGGGGTTGTTGGCCGGGACACTGGGGGAGAGGAAGACAGAGAAACTAAGTCCCTTCTCTTCTCTTGAGAATCAATCAATCACACACTCACACACGTACACACGAAAATACATACATAACACACACACACAAACAATACACACGCACACGCACGTACATACACACAAACATACATACATACATACATATACACACAAGCACATACGCGCACACCCGTACATAAACACAAACTCCCACCGCCACCGCCGCCGTCGAGAAGCGCGTCGGGAGGTGACAAGGGTACGCACGAGGGTTTCGGCTGCATTTGGGGTCAGGTACGGTCGGAGGCGGGCAATGTGGCGGAGGTGGAAGACGGCGGTCCTGGGGGTGGGGGTGGGGGGTCGAACCCCATGCCCAGATTGCGCACTGGTTCGGTGAGTCAGAGGGGGAGCCCGGGGAGGTTGAGGAGTTCAGATCCGCAGGAGTGAAGACGTCGACGGGAGCCGAGGAGTATGGCTCCCGCCTTGTCCATGTTCGGCTGCAGGAAGTTTACGCTCGTCCAGGCCTTCTTGACGTCTGCCAGACGAAGCTGATAGGAGATCGGGGGGCGGGGGGGGGGGGGGGGACCCGGAGTTGGCGCTGGAGGAGGCCAAGTAGGTTTGTGTGTCATCTGCAAACGTGTGGAGAAACCACTTACCGAGATGAAATGGAGGCGGGTGGTTAACTAGGACTCGAGTGCGGTCCCACTAGGGTGGATCAAGGAGGAGAGGTGCAAAACACACACACACACACACCACACACACCACGCACACACCAACAGTCACGTACACACACACACACACACACACGCACAAACACACTCACACCAACAGCGACGTACACACACACACACACACAACACAAACAGCCACACGGACACGTACACACACACAAACACATGCACACAACACAAACAGCCACACGGACACGTACGCACACACAAACACACACATACACACGCACGCACGCATGCACCCAGTCACGTACAAAACTCACACGCTCAGATTTAACACGTCGAACCTCTCGGGCTCTCTGTCTCGTGCATCTGACACTTGCACTTATTCTTATCACCATGTCTGTTAATCTCTCACCATCTCTAAAGTCTGCTGCGCAGAGCGAGCGAGCGAGCGAGAGAGCGAGCGAGAGATTGACACCAGTACACGCGTCCGCGATGCCCAGACAGACCCAGCCAGCTCTGGCCTCCGATTTAAACCCGTGCGGAAAGTTCTAGGAGGCTCGAGACACGCTCCTGAGGCCTCTCACTGGAGAACAGGATGTTGAAGAAACTCTCTTCTCGTTGGGGTGGAGGGGAGACTGAGAAGATAACAGGTTCCCTTAGTTTGTTTCAGTTGATCTCCCAGGAGATCGTCCACGACACGGCTTAATAAACAACCCTCTGAATGACTCCGCCAATCGACTGACAACCGGGTTCCTACTTACCGCTGAGCAAACAAGAGGCGCGGAGTAAGGAAACTTGCCCAAGGTCTCGCCCAGCCCCGGCCGGCCGGGAATCGAACCCGGGTCCTCTCGCTCGCGAGGCGAGGGCGACAGGAGGACTTCAAGCACTCGCTCACCTGTCAGTCGCCAAACTGAGCAAACGGAACTCGGCTCTGGAAACATAATCGTTGAAGCCACTTCCTCCCCGGTGGTTGCTAACACCATCGTTTCCCTTCTTGCCCCCACTCTCGGCTCAAGTTGACATCGAGGTCAGCCTGACGCCTGCCTATCAGCCTGGCTCCGTCGGTAGCAAGTCTCGCCTCTCAGAATCTCACAGCGCAGAAGGAGGCCATTCGGCCCATCGAGTCTGAAAGCGCTACCGGGGTTAGTCCCCACTCCCCTGCGTTACCTCGAAACCCTTTGCAAGTCCCTAACCTAATTCTCTTTTGAAAGCTACTGTCAAATCCGCCTCCAACGTCCTTTCAGGGCCGTGGGTTCCAGTTCCTAACAACTTATTACGTTAAAGAAAATCTCCCCTCTGGTTCCTCTGGCAATTACCTTCAATGGTGACCTCTGGTTACCAACCCATCCGCCAGAGGAAAGAGTCTCTCCTTATTTACCGTCTCAAAACCCCTCATAACTCAGAAGAACTCTGTTCCAATCTCCCCTTAAGCTTCTCTGCTCCCCTTCAGCTCCTCTCGTCTCTCCACTCGCTCGAGCCAAAAGGTTGTGGGTTCAAGCCCCGAGTTGGGACTTGGAATCACATCGTCTAAGCTCATGCTCCAGTGCAATGTTGGGGGCGGGGTGGAGGGGGGTGTGGAGGAGGTTGCATTGTCGGAGTTGCCGTCCTTCGGGTGAGATGCAAACTGAGCTGCATCCGCCCACAACCCACCCACCACAACACCCCCACCCCCCCACCCCGTCTGTACCCTGTTCAGGTGGATGTTAAAGATCTCCCACGGGGTCCTTCTGAAAGAGAAGGGCATTTCCGTCTCATGGTGTCCTGGCTGGCAATCCCCCAAAGAAAATCGCTCAATCACATCATGGCTGTTCGTGGGTAGGTTGCTGTGAGCAAATTGGCCGTCCACACACGTACAGTCACTACACTTTACGTTGAATCCAGTGAAGCGCTTTTAAAAGTTACAGTCACTGGATCAGATGCAGCATTGTTAACGATAAAGAGGCAGAAGGTGAGAGAGTGTGAGTGTGTGAGTGTGAGAGTGAGTGGGTGAGTGTGTGAGAGTGAGTGGGTGGGTCTGAGAGCGAGTGAGTCAGATTGAGAGTGAGTGCGTGAGAGAGAGGATGTGGGTATGAATGAGTGCGAGTGTATGTGAGTGTGTGAGTGACAATGAGTGAGTGAGGGAGATTGAGAGTGAGTGAATGGGTGAGTGTGTGAGTGTGGGTGAGTGTGTGAGAGTGAGTGAGTGAATGTGTGAGAGTGAGTGAGTGAGTGAGTGCGTGTGCGTGTGAGTGAGGGTGTGAATGTGAGCTTGTGAGTGTGAGAGTGAGTGAGAGAATGCGTGAGAGTGAGTGTGTGAGTCAATGTGAGTCAGAGTGAGTGAGTAAGTTTTTGAGAGTGAGTGTGTGAGAGTGAGTGAGTGCGTTAGTGTGTGAGAGTGAATGTGAGGGTGTGAGAGTGAGTGAGTGTGTGAGAGTGAGTGAGTGAGTGAGTGAGTGAGTGAGTTACAGTCCCACAGTAAAGCCCCGGGAGCTCAGAGAGACGTTACTCACCGTTTCACCTCCGTTTCAAACTCTTCCCTTAAAACAGCTTCAACTCAACACAGGAAAGACGTCAGGTTCAGACACGTCAGACGCTAAAACCTCAGCTCAGCTTCAGAGAAGAAAGAGAGAGAGAGCGAGAAAGAGAAAGAGAAAAGAGAGGAGACGGAGGAGAGGACCAGAAGAACGAGAGAGAGAGAGAGAGAGAGAGAGAGAGACAGAAAGAAGATGAACGAGAGAGGGAAAAAGAAAGAGGAGGAATGAGAGAGGGAAAGCGAAAGAGCAGAAAGAGAGAGAGAGAGAGAGAGAGAGAGAGAGGGGAGAGGACGAGAAAGGAACGTGAGGGGAGAGAGAAAGAGAGAGAAAATACGAGAGAGAGAGAGAGAAAGAGGAGAGAGGAAAACGAAGGGGGGAGGAGGGGGAAAGAAAGAAAGTGAGAGAGAAAGAGAGAGAGAAAATGGGAGGGAGGGAGGGAGGGAGGGAGGGAGGGAAGGGGAACGATGAAGGGGAAAGATATTGGGATTTGAGGTTTAACGTTTTGAGAGCGTCGTTGACACAGTTTTAACTGGAAACACAGACTCTCTCTCTCTCTCTCTCTGTATCTGTCTGTCGTTCGCGCTCTCACCTCCGAGACAGGAGGTTGTGGGTTCGAGCCCCAAGTGGGGGGTCTTTGAGCTCACAGTCCAGGCGGACACTCCAGCGGAGCGTGGAGGAGGGGGAGAGAGGGAGAGAGGGGGAGAGAGAGAGAGAGAGAGAGAAGGAGAGAGGGAGAGAGAGGGAGAGAGAGAGAGAGAGAGAGAGGGAGAGAGAGAGCACTGCACTGTCGGGGGCACCGTCCGTCCTTCAACCGTCTGTGCCCGGTTCAGGCGGACGTTTAAAGATCTCCCGGTTTCTCGGGCTCTCCCCCTGACAATCGCTTCCCGACCGTATATGGGGCGACTGCACCGCCTGCCAAACACACAGTCACTACACCTTCCAGTTTCGATAACAACTTTCGAAAGGGAATCGGATTAGGTACCCGAAGAGGAAGCATCGGCGGGAATACGGGGAAAGAGCAGGTGGGGGGGTGGGGGGGGGGGGGCGGAGTGGGATGGATTGGAGGGCAGCGCTTCCGAAGAGCCGACCCAGGCGACGACGGGCCGAATGGCCTCCTTCTGTGCCGTAATGTCTTTGTGGCTCTGTGAGGTGTCGCGAGACGCGCGGCCGGAATGGTTCACGCGAAACCGAGGGGAAGAGGTGACAGAGACGCTAAGGGGAAGCCCCGGGTTTTTCTTCTGGTCCAGTCAGACCATTTCGCGCAACCGAACGTCGTCTCCGCGCTTCGGAGCAGACGGAGGTTCGGGTGACTCGCTGCGCGGCCGCCTCGCGGGGACGTCGCTGTGCGCAAACTCGGCCGTCCTGCGCTCGGCCCGCAGAATAGACAGTCACTCCGCTTTACAGTGGATCCCGCGATGAGGCGCTGAATCGAACGCGAGGATCATCGTTCACACATGATGAACAGCTGAGGATTTGGGGGCTGTAGTAGCACTGGTGTTGGCCACCAGGCGGCAGAGGCTCCTCACACATTGGTCCTGTGTCCCTTCAGCCCCACCAGCAGTTTGATTCCGCCTCTCGCCCTTATCCTCTTCGGGGGGTAAAGTGGGGGGGGGGGGGGGGTCTCCCCGGAGCTGAACCGGCTCCAAGCTGAACCCGCAACCTGGGAATCGAGCCAACCCTCTCTGTGGTGGTCTTCAGGCCCCGGTTCCTGAGCCAGGAGGGGCCGCGGTGTTCCAGGGCGCTCGCTCGCCGACGCCAAGGTCTGGGTCATCCATCGGGACAGGGGACAGGGAATCCTCCCCCTCAGCTCCCGTTTAACCCTACAAGCCAAAGCACTAACTAACCAACTAACCAACCAACCAACCAACCAGCCAACCAACTAACTAACGGGGAGGGTGGTCCTCGCTGGACAAGCAGCGGGAAAGCTTGGCCAGACAGCGCTCTCTCTCTCTCTCTCTCTCAATGGCCAAGCTAAGTGGTTTTAGCCGGTTAGACTCCCGCAGTTACCCCCTCCCACCCCCCACACCCCAACGCACACTCTTCTCGACCCCCATCGACGAAGTTGACAAGCTGTGGAGCCACCTTGGGGGGGGCGGGGGGGAGGGGGGGGGGGGCGGTGGAGGGGGAGTGGAGGGGGAGAGAGATGCAAACACTCACCCTTGGACTCTCCGTACTCTCGCTTTCATTTTACACCTTTTTATTTTATGCAAAAATAGACTCCAAAAAAAAAAGGCCCCTCCCCAACCTCCCCCGCCTCTTTCCCCCCACCCTCCCTCCCCCACCCCCATCCCCGTGTCTGCGGAGGCGGGGGGGAGGGGGGGAAATTCACCGTTTATACGCAAGAGGCCGTTACAATTCCTTCTCGCTTCCCCCTAGTGGATCCATCGCTCTTTAAGTTCTGTCCGTCTGTCCGAGAAGGGTAGAGAGATATGGACGAGAGGGAGGGAGGGAGGGATGGAGGGAGGGATGGAGGGAGGGAGAGAGGGATGGAGGGAGAGTGTGAGGTGGTTCTCTCTCTTCCTCTCTCTCTCTCTCTCTCTTCTCCACCACCAACCGTGTTTACCCCCTCCCTTCCCCACCCCCAAGAGGTCAACCCCAGGATCCATCCACAAGCCCCCCCCCCCAGCCACCCTTCCTAACCCCCACCACCACCCCCCCCCCATCCCCTCCGTTACGTGTGGGGGCGCGGGGGGTTGGGTGGGGGCAGGAGAAGATAGTGATGGGTGTCCTGTGTTCCGTGCAGATATCTCCGTCCGGCTCCCAAATAAAGCAGAGTCCAATGATTGTCAAATGGGGGGCGAGGGGGGTGTGGGAGGTTGATATCGCCCCCTCCTGTGCTCGCTCCTCCCCCCTCCCCCCCACCCCCCCCGCCACCCCCGTCCATCCGTCCGTCAATCCGTGAGAAGAGTCACTCCGGTCTTTCCCGGTTCTCCGTCATGGCGTCTGTCTCCTCTCCAGAGGGGGGGAAAAAGCCGGTGAGGCCGGACCGCGAGATCCCGGTGGGTGGGTTCGGGATTCGGGAACGTGCGCGGCTCGCTCGGTCCGGAGGGAAGCGTCAGGCTCCCGATCCCTCCGCTTACGGCGCGCTGGAGTCCGGCTCCGAATCCAACTCCGGGCTTTCCTCTTCCTTGGGAATAGTCTCGTCCGTGTCCAGCACGTCCGGGTTTTCCAGCATTTCCCGGATCAGAGGCGGCATGGGACCCGGAATCTCCATCTTAAGCGTTATGGCTCGCTCCGCACCTACGCAGACCAGTGGGGGGAGTGGGGGAGTGGGGGGGGGGGGGGGTGGGGATTAAAATCACCGCTTACCCCCCAACACCGCCCCCCCCATCCCACCCCCCGCCCCCACACTTCTCCATCCGCCTCCTCCCGCTCGGTTGTCTCCGACCTCCTGCCCGTCCCTCATTCCCTCCGCTTCACCGTCCTTGATCTTGTCTTCGGCCACTAACCCCTCACCCCCACTAACCCCCCCACCCCCGCCGCCCCGCCCCGCCCCGCCGCCTCGCTCTCCATCTCACCGCTCCCCCACCCCCACCCGACCACCACCCACCCCA
This sequence comes from Callorhinchus milii, assembly GCF_018977255.1. Taxonomy (NCBI): domain Eukaryota; kingdom Metazoa; phylum Chordata; class Chondrichthyes; order Chimaeriformes; family Callorhinchidae; genus Callorhinchus; species Callorhinchus milii. Next base: position 3,576,318 of record NW_024704768.1, read on the forward strand.
TTTTCCGTAGTCTTCGGAATGACATTAGTTGCTAATTTATCCCGACCTCAAGTGCCGTTGACCCCTCTCCCCTCCATCCCGAAAGGTCACTGACCTCTGGTAACCCCCCGTCCCCCAACCCCAACCCCAACCCCAACCCCCACCCCGGGGTCGCTGACCTTTGGCACTGATGCCGCGTAGATCCGTGATTTTCATCAGCATCCGCGGGAACATGTAGGGTTTGTCCGGCCGCCGGCGCCGGGCGTAAAGTTTCAGAGCCTCGAGCAGCGGCTCCTGGAGCTGATCCACCTTCTCCGGCTCCTCCAGGTCCATCCGGTCTGGGACACGCACAACAACAACAACAACAACAACAAATTACATTCGGATAAACGCCCTTCACATCAGGACACACACACACGCACGCACACGCGCCCGCGCGGAGACACAAACACACACGCACACGCGTGATACACACTCGACTGTTCGTGATATTCCCGACATTCCCAAACTGCCGTCGGCCATCCTGACGTTTCCCGACATTCCCGACTGTTCCCAAACCCTGGCCCGGACCTGGAGCTCCAACACCGTCCTGATATCTCACCGATTTCCAAGGGGTGGGGGTGGGGGGGGGGGGGGGGGCTGTTACCTCCGCAGATGAGGCAGATGGCACTGAGGAGGCCGGTCTCGGTGTCGTCCATCTCCAGGGGGAGCAGCCGGTCGGCGAAGGCGAAGACCAGGTCCGTGAGGGGTCCGAACCCCGCGTTGTGCATCTGCGTCCGGTTCAGCGTCAGTCCGTCCGAGAAGGTCATGGTGTCCTGGTCTGGTGTGTAGCGCGTACAGATCCGCAGCATCTGTAACCCCGAGAGGCAACGTCACCCCTGAGGGGGTGGGGGGGGGGGAGAGGGGGGGTGCGGATGGGTGGTGGGGGGGGGGGCGTAGTGGGAGGAGCTGAGGGTGAGCGGAGTGAGGATGGGCAGAGTGAGGGCAGGTGCTGAGGGTGGGAGGAACTGAGGGTGGGCGGGGCTGAGGGTGGGCGGTGCAGGGGGAGGAGCTGAGGATGGGAGGAGGGGCTGAGGATGGGAGGAGGGGCTGAGGATGGGAGGAGGGGCTGAGGGTGGGCTGGGTGAGGGAGGGGCAGGATCTTAGGATGGGCGCAACTGGGCGGGGGGGCTGGGGGTGAGGGTGGGAGTGGCTGAGGGTGGGTGGGGCTGAAGTGGGAGGGGCTGAGGGTGGGTGGGGCTGAAGTGGGAGGGGCTGGGGGTGGGCGGGGATCAATGGGGGTTGGGGAAGGACCTACCAGGATGTCCAGGCAGGCGGCTTTGAGTAGGGTTATCTGGTCAGCGATGGTCAGACCGGTGAAGCCGGGCAGACGTTTGGCAAACTCCACGATCTTGATGATGCATTTGGTGGAGAGTTCACTGAACTTATCCCACAATCCCAGGTCCAACTGCACCCGGTGATCAGCACTGGAATTCTGAGAGAGAGAGCGCGAGAGAGAGAAGGAGAGAGAGAGTGTGAGAGAGAGAGGAAGAGGGACAGATAGAGATAGAGAGAATGGGAGGGACAGCAAGAGAGAGAGAGAGAGGGATGGGGGGCGGAGAGAGCGGAAAGAGAAAGAGAGGAGAAAGCGGGAGAGAGTGGGAGCGAGATGATGAGAAGAGAGAGAGAGAGAGAGAGAACGTGCGAGAGAGAGAGAGAGAGAGCGTGAAAGAGAAAGAGAGTGGCGGCGGGGGGGGGGGGAGAGAGAAAGAACGTCGGAGAGAGAGAGAAAGAGAGAGATGGGGGAGAGAGATGGACGGGGAGAGACGGGAGGAGAGAGGGAGACGGATGGGGAAAAGACGGGGGTTGGGGAAGAAAGTGACTTGGGAGGAGAGCATGACAGAGAGAGAGAGAGCGAGAGAGAGCGAGGGGAGGAGAGGGGGGGGTGGGGGGGCAGTGCTGTGCGACACAGGCTCACCGTGGTGTACTTGCCGAGCTGGCACAGGGAGGGGAAGGTCTCCTGATGAGCGCGGCACACTTTCTGGATCAGATCCTCGGTCTCGGCGGCCACCGGGAGGCTCTCGGCCGCCTCCTCCTTCAGCTCCTTCTTCTTGTTCCGGTCGTTCCTGACGGCTGTCGGAGTGGGAACGCCGGAGCGTCAGCCAACCCGCCCGGACACGGACCCCCAGGGAACCTCGCCTTCCAAGCCCCCCCCCGTGGTCTTGCTGCTCCACTACCTCCGCCACCTCCTTAACCCCCCGCACCTCCCCCCACCCAACCCGGTCCACCCCCAAATGAAGGTTGTAAACTACTCTGTTTTTCTTTACACACAGTTGTTCCTGGATAAAGCGGATTCGTGCCTGATATCGGTGGACTCCAACAGAAGCGACTACTTGTTGCTGAGGATGACCTGCCTGGCCCTGCGTAGCCAGCTCCTGTGTGCCACACAGCAGGTAAATATACAGGCCTCTTTCGCCCAAAGAGGGAGACCTGCCTCTAATCACCAGACCAATGCTCATTGTGCTCTAACCAATACGCTCTAGGCTTGGAAGAACCAGGTAATAATAATAATTTAGTCACTCATTCCACAACTGTTTGTGCGCAATTGGCTGCACCATTTCGCCCACAAAAATATGTGGTCAATTCACTTTACAGTATATTCTGTGAAGCGCTTTGAGGTGTCTCGAAGAAGTGATGAGGCACAATATCAAATGCAAGTATTATTATTACTAACTTTGGATCTAAGGTTCCCAAAGCTTTCCACACTGTTGTAGACTAATCCAGACCAAATTCATTGCTATTAAACATCTCTGTTATTGTAGCAAGCGACTACCAGGATGGTAGAAGGCAAACTGGATGGACCTGGTTTTTTTTCATGCAGCAGTTCCTATGTTCCTATTCCAGCAACTAAATACAGATCTCTTCCCCTCTCTACTATCAAAGTGCTCAACAACGACAAATTACATTTACACAGCACCTTCCACATCGGGAGGATGTCCCAAGGCACTGGACAGTCAAGAAATTGCACCCAATTTGGAGGGTTGAGATCAGGGGCAGGGAGGGCTGACTGAATGAGTGGTTGAAGAAGGTCTTGAGATGAGCCTTGAAAGAGGGAAGGGAGGGGGTGAGGCGAAGATCACTCTTACTTACTGTCTGACCAGTCTCCTGTCGCTGTTTGATTCTAGGTTCCCGAGGGTCTGGCTCTTCTGCTTGAGGTTCTGCAATGCCCCTCACTCCAAAAATCTTCCAAGGTCTGGTACCTGCTGAAAGCCAATGTCCTGCAGCTTGTGGCCTCATACATGAGCCTACCTCGTGGCATCCTGCCAGCCCAGCTCAGGCAGAAGCTATACAGCCATGGTGGGTAATGGAGCCCAGGGGTGGGGGTGGGAGAGGGAGGGTCTGTAGGCCAGGTTCTGACCTCAGCGTGTTTGTTGGCAGGCTGGAGGTCCCCTGAGGCCGCGCTGACCAACAGTCACAAGCTGCTGTGTGGGGTGATGGTGCTGCTGCACTCCGGGCTGCTGTCCTTCAGGAAGAGCGACACTGAACCGGCTGTGTTCGTGGAGAAAGGTTTGTACTTGCGGTGTGTGGTGAGTTCCCATAACCGAGGAGGCGTATCCACGTCAGCGCTGAGGGACCGCTGGGGAGGCTCTTGGCAGACTGGCCGGCCTTTGGCTAACGTGTTAAACCTGAGCTCCCATCAAGCAGATGCTGAAGATCTTGCTGATCATTACTATTTGAGGGATGTTTGTGCTGAATAGATGGGAAATGGCATTAAGAGATCTGCCGCGATCAATCTCATGCGGCTGTCGTGTGGACAACCAGGGGCAGTAGCGTCCAATACACAGCAATAAGATCAATCAGTCTGTTACTCGAGTCCTTGGTCGTGGCTGTGTCATGGCGCCAACAACAACTTGCATTTATATAGTGCACTTCACACGGGATCTCTGAAAGGGTAGTGGAAGCCGATTCAATAACTTCTTTTAAGAGAGAAGTAGATGGGTGTTTGGGGAGGACAGGGTCGCAGGGCTATGGAGAGAAAGCGGGCCGGTGGGATTGAGTTGGATTGCTCTTTTAGGAGCCGGCGCAGACACGATGGGCCAAATAGCCTCTTTCTGTGCTGTATGATTCCACAGTGTCATCAGTCAAACGGCACCTCCAACAAACACTGCTTGTGCCTTCTCTGACTATACAGTCGATTCACTTTACAGTGTATTCTGTGAAGCGCTTTGAGATGGCTCGAAGATGTGATAACGAGCTGCATTAAGTATATAATATCAAGGATGATTACTATTATTACCTGCTGACTGATCCTCGTTTCTTGCTGTTCAGGGGAGAGTTTGCTGCAGAAGTGGCTGGTGCTCGACGACCTGCAGACCTGCTCCAAGAGGCTGGTGCAGCTTCTGGGAAACATGGGCAGCGTGCAGGAAGCCAAGATGTTCTGCCTCGAGGGCCTCAAACTCTCCTCCAAACTGCACTGCGTCCGCAGGTAAGCTGTTGACCCCCACCTCCGCAGGACAGAGCGTTCCCAGTGTCCAGGCCGGGATTCTGTCCCTGGTTAACTAACTAACTAACCCCGTGTCCCATTTTTTTCAGGTGTGTGGACTTTCTAGTCAGCAAAGCCGAGCTGGAGTTGCAGAAGAGCGAGGCTGAGTCCTGTGACTTGGACCTGGAGCAGGCACTGTTCCTCCTGGAGTCCTGCATCGGTTAGTGAAAATCCAGTGTGGAGGGGGCAGCGATCTGTAAAACTCCTTCAGATTTGGCCAGCTGGGGTAGGGGGGTGGTGAGAGATATCGAGATAAGAAATCTCGAAGCGCTACCCCGCGTGAAGGGCGCGATATGAATGTAAGTTGTTACACTTTCAAGACTTACTTCCTCTTTGAGGGACTGCGCTTTTGGTCATCTTTTCCTTGCCCTTTTCTCCCGCCCACGCCGGGCCCCCAGCTCAACCAGCTTTGTCAAGCGCTTTGAGACAATAGTAATAATAGTCCTTGCGTTTGATATAGCGCCTATTGTGTAGTTGAGACGTCTCAAAGCGCTTCACGGGAATGTGCTGCAAAGTAGATCTACTGTGTGTTTTGCGAGTGGACTAATGTCCTGACTCGAGAGGTGCTGTGTGTAAACATGCCTCGTATTTTTGTCACAGATTTCAGCTGCAGCGATAAAGTGAAGAGCCGAGGAAAAATCCAGCCAAAGAAACAGCGAGAAGCCAAGAGGGGCCGCAAGGTGTCCGAGGAGGGTGGGAAGGCGGAGGACCAGGACTTCCTGAGAGTCCAGCCGCTCTCGTACGTGAAGACGGTTAGTGGCTGCAGCCAGGCGGCCCTGACCGCCTCTCCCATCCTCAAGTCCAAGCTGACACAGCAGCCTCCGTCCTTCATGACCCACGGCCCGAGCTGCCCCTGCCTGCTCTGCTGTGACGTGATGCTGTCGGCGGCCGGGGCCCGCTGGGTGTTGGTGTTCTGCGAGCTGGTGGCGGGCAGAGGAAGGAGCCGGGAGAGTCGGTGCCTCCTGGAGAAGCTGAGGGAGAGGTGCAAGCGCCAGAGGCTGCAGTTATCACAGAGTGTCCAGCATCTGATAACGGAGTCCGACGTGGAAGCCAAGGACCGTGACTCCAGCCCGGCCACAGTCGCTGTTCTGGATGGACCGATAGCCCGGGCCCACTTGCAGCTGTCCTCACTCAGCCTGGGATCCCATCTGCACGCTCACACCTGGAAAATCCTGGAAGAAGGCTTGGAATTCCTTACCCTCGAGCTTCCGGACACCTGGGACCTGGAGCCAGTGCGAGCCGGGCTGCTCTTGCACAAGGCGCTGTCGCTGGTCTACTCGCTCGCCTCAGAGCGCCATTGCGAGTTGCCGGCGGTTTTCCAAGCCGCCTGGGTGCGGGGGCCGCGAGGTGGGGGCAACCGCAAGACCACCACTGGCTCCGTGCTGAGTAAAACCAGGGACAGGTTCCGGAGCGCAGGCCGGCCTCGGTTGGGGAGCGAGAGAATAGTGACTAAAGCAACCGTTTCCAGTAAAGCGAAGGGACGGACCGGGAAAGCGAGCTCAGCCAAACAGAACGAGGTTGATAAAGACGCAGTGTTGGATCTAGACGAAGGGACGAACGCCAAGGCCAAAGCTTCGATGAACTTCCCGTCCACGCCAGCCCCCGTTAAGGGTAAATCCCACGCCCCCAGAGGCGCGGGATTTGCACCCCAGAGGCGCAAGGTTTTGTTTGAGATTTTTGAAGATTGTTCCTCTTCCCCCGAGTGGAAGCCCAGCGTCCCTCCCGTCAACGTCCTCAGGAGAACTCGGTCCCGGCTGAAGAAGGTGTTCGACGACAGTGACGTGGAGGAGCCGGCAGAGGAGCTGCCCAAGGCTGACGTGCTGGGCACCGAGGGCGGGGAAACGGGGAACCCTACCGGCAAGCGTCAGGGCCGCGGAGAGCGAGCCAGGCGTACAACCGCCAAACCTCGCCCCCTGCAGCAGCAGCAGCTCAGCCCCGTGCAGAAGAAGAGCAGCGACCGGGGGAAAGGGCAACGAGGGGCCAGGCGAGCAGTCACCGAGCCGGAGAAGCGAGAGAGAGGAGCAAGGAAGGCCCTCCATCAGCCTGAAGGCCTCGAGCTCAGCAAGACAGCCCAACCTGGAGGTGAGGAGAGTCTGGGTGCAAGCCCTGAGGCGCAGTATTACTCTCAACTCTAAAGGGTCCGGGCACATGCCCCAAGCCGATGATGGGCAGTGTTGCTTTATAATAAGATTCCTGGCGTTTGATATAGCGCCTTATCACGTCTTCGAGACGTCTCATAGCGCTTGTACAGAATTTACTGTAAAGTGAATTGACTTTTTATTTGTTGGTGCAACGTGACAGCCAATTGCGCGCAGCAGTGTCCCACAAACCATCGTGGATTGAGTGACCCCATTTTTTTTGGAAGGGTTTATTACCCCGATCCGCCAATCGACTAACAACTGGGTTCCTACTTACTGTTGTGTGGAGTAAGGGAAACTTGCCCAATGTTTTGCTCTGTCCAGGAATCGAACCACTGAGCTACAGGGCTCCTTTATGTGGAGAAGAGGAGTCTTCTTGTCTTCTCTTTACTCTGGATGTTTGAGCTGTGTGCAGCGGCTGTGTTGAGACTGACCTGAGCGAAGGCGACCGTCTGTAACCGTTTTCCCTTTCTATCCTCCTTTCCCTTTCTCGTTCGGTGCAGTTGACGTACCGAACGACGTCAGTGAGTGTGAGCAGCTGAGACAGGACTCTTCCTCCTCGATGAACCCCGAGAGCCAGATCCCCGCTTCTCACAGGAGAGCAGACGGCTGTGGCTTGAGCCTGCCCCAGATCCAGGCCCCTGTGACCTCCACAGGTGAGTCTCCACCACGACAACTTGCATTTACATAGCGTCCCTCAAACAGGGCAGCGCTTCAAAACCCTCAGCAGTGGCAGAACCCGGCGCCGATCCAGGGGGTAGGGGGAGGTGACCGTAAGCGCGGTCGAAGAGGTGGTGGGATGTGGAGGAGGCCAGGGGCAGTCAAGTGAAAGTAGTGGGTTGGGGAGTAAGTAGGTAGGGAGGTGCCAAGGTCTGAAGTGACTTAAAGACTAGTGTGAGGATCTTGACGAGGCTAGTACTCCTGCTCTGGGGGAAACCCAACTAGGCTCAGTCCAGAGACCGATAAGATGATGGGGCGAGGACTTTGTGAACCCTTATTCCTTTATTCTACTTCTTTCTCATCCCCTGCCCCCCATTCCACCCTTCTCTCTCTCTCTCTAACCTTTTCTCTCTGAATATTCTGAGTCTCACACTCCTTGACCCTTTTCTCGACAGATGTTGGTGACCTGGATGCTGTGTACAGCTGTTTGAGCCAGGCGTGTGACTGCATCAGCCACTGCCCGCCCAGCGCCCTGTACTCCACCATCTGCCAGCTGATGGCTCTGTGCCGGGGGCTACGGGACCCTTACACCACGGCCTATCTGCTCAGCGAGTCCGTGGCAATCACCGCCCGCCACCAAATGATCAGCAACATCCACAACAAGCTTCAGTAAGACCCGTTACTTAAGACCTGTAGCATGATGTTAGTCACCTCTCAGTCTCTGTCAGGAGGTTATCGGTTCAAGCTCCACGTCCAGACTTAACTGATAGTCCAGACCGACTCCAGTGTAGTACGATGGGGGGATTTGCTGTCTTGTCAGAGAGCTGCCTTCCTCGGGATAAGATGTTAAATTGAGATTGTGGGGTCCTGTAGTGTATTAAAGCAGCGAGTTACTTCGCTCACCTCGCAAACGAGAGGATCTGGGTTCAATTCCTGGGCGGGCAGGACCGGGAGAAACCCTGGGCAAGTTTCCTTACTCCCCAGCAAGCCTGTTCACCTAGCGGTAATCGGGAACCCGGTTGTTAAGTCGATTGTCGGATCACGTTCTGGGGGGAAATAATCTCTCGTATACATAAAAAAAATGGTCACTCAATCCATGACTGGTTTGTGGGACACTACTGTACACTTTTGGCCCACAACATACACAAGTCAATTCACTTTACAGTGTATTCTGTGAAACGCTTTGAGACGTATTAACGATGTGATAAAGCACCGTATCAAATGCAAGCATTATTAATCATTACATCACTCATACCTCTCTTTCCCCCCCTCTGCCTCTCTCTCTCTCTCTCTCTCTCTCTCAGGAGAGGTAAGAAGGAGCGAGCGCTGGGCGTGGTGGAGCGCCTGCAGGGACTGAACCTACATGAGAGCGGGGAGGATGGTCTCGCTCGCTATCTGGCCGAGCTGCACTCCCTGTTCCAGTTCAGCCCCGCGGAGCCGACACGCTGGCTGGAGGAGCAAGTCGCCAGCTTCAAGGAGCAACTGCAGAACATTCCAGAAGGTTAGGGATCCGATATCTGTATGATCACAAAGTAACTGATTTGGGGTGTGTGTGTGTGTATTGACTGAATTGTACTGATTGACTGTGTGTGTGTATATTGTATGTGTATATTGTGTGTGTGTGTGTGTGTGTGTGTGTATTGACTGTGTGGGTATTGCCTGACCCTGTTCTGTGTGTGTAGGTGTTACAGTCTGTATGCTGTCACTGGTCAGTGTCCAGCCGGGGGGGGCGGGGGACCTGCTGCTTCTGACACGGCTCGAGAGGAACCGGACTCCGGTCACCGTGTGGATCCCTTCAGCGGGCGGAACGGTGAGTGAGTGAGGGTGGGTGGGGCGGGGGGTGGGTGGGTGTGTGGACTGTGAGCATCGGTTGACACGGCAAAACTCAACCACCTTCCTAATAACAGCTGTGAAAATCTTAGTTTTAAAGCCGGTGAATCTCCATGTAACATGTTTGTGCCTTAACTGGCCACTAGTTACACGGCCGGCGTGTGAGGGTAGTTACGTGTGCCTGGCGTGTACACGGTGTGTGTGCTGTGCGTTGCAGGGCTCGCTGCTTAGAGAATTCGACGCCATCCTGAAGGACCAGAAAGAGGTCAGTGACCTGACGGAGCTGAAGGCCTGGTGGGAGGGACGGACAGAGCTGGACCGCAGGATGAAGGTACAGTGACCGGTGCTGTGGTGGGGGGAGGGAGGGGAGAGGCTTGGTGGAGTCCTGTAGCTCATTGGTTAGATCACTCGCCCTCACGAGCAAGAGGACTGGATTTGATTCCCAGCGAAACGTTGGGCAAGTTTTCTTACTCCACACACACGCCTCTTGTTTACCAGCAGTGAGTAGGAACCCAGTTAAGTCGATTGCCGGATCGCTTTTCCGGGGCTAATCATCTCCCCAAAATTTTTACAACATAATAATAATGTAATCACTCAATCCACGACTGTTTGTGGGGACGCTGCTGTGCACAATTGGCTGCTGCGTTTCGCCCACAAAATATACAGTCACTACACTTTCCCGTATATCCTGCGAAACGCTTTATGAGACGTCTCGAAGACGTGGTAAGGCGCTGCGTCAAATACAGGGATTACAATTTTTGCTGTTATTGCGGACTGACTGCTCATGGCCTCGGCAGACCCTGGTGGAGCTGATGGAGACAGACGGGCTGGGCTGCTGGAAGGGGCTTCTCCTCCCCTCGAGCAGGGACCCTGGCGTGGGGCTGGAGGCTGCCCAGCTGGGGACCCTCCTGGAAGAATGTGGCTGCAGGAACGTGGATGTGGAGCTGCTGAAGGTGTGTGTCTGGGGCGGGGAGGGGACTAGCACAAGCCGGCGTGGCTGTGGGGTAGGTGAGCGGCTGTGTAGGGGTCGGGCTGGAGGAAAAGGGCGGGATCTTCAAGCAGCACCTGCGAAATATTCCAGAAGGTTAGGGCTCGGATATCTGGCTGGTTACAAGGTGACTGCTGTGTGTGTGTGTGTGTGTGTGTGTGTGTGACAGCTCATACCGTTTTTCTTAGCTGGTTAGACTCCAGCAGTCACCATTGTGCACTCTGGGGTTCCCCCCAAGCCTCGGCTCTCGCAACTGCGCCCAACGTTTCCTGGCGTTAGGCAAACAGGGGGCGTCCCTCCGTGGAGAGGAGGAGAGAGAGAGAGAGAGCATATCCCATTCCAACAACCTATCTCTGGGATTTCCATGTTCAGGTGGGAATTCTCAGTTGAGACTCTATGTATGGTGATGTCAGACATTTTTAAAAATGTCTCTCAGTGTGTGTTTTAACTGTAGTGACTGACTGTGTATTTGGGGTGGGCAGGGGTCTGGGATGAGTGGGTCGGGTTGGGGGGTGAGCAGGTGAGGTTGGAGGCCAGGCAGTGGCAGTGATTTCTGGCCGCCTGTTTTGCAGGCAGTGTTGGGAACCTCCCACGTGCTGACCCCAGAGGACACAGATTCTCTGACGGAGGCTCTCTGCGGCGACGGGCTTGAGGAGGTGGGGATCCACCTACAGGAGGCGATGGAGAGGCTGAGGGAGACGAGCGCTCAGCCCAGCGACCCCAACTCCCAGCTGGTACTCATCCTGGATAAGGTAAGGTGTGGGCGAGACCGTCTTCCCCAATCCCACAGAGCTTAACCCCAGGCCAGAGTGGGAGAGGGGTCACGAGATGGCTGTGGTAGGGTATTTGGACGTGGAATGCCTCACCCATGAACACTCAGTGAAGCCTAACCTGTCGTCGCTTTTGAAAGGGAATTGAGCAAATGGCTTATAGGGCGGGCGGCGGGGAGGAGGAGGGTATTGAATGGTGAGGTGGTAAGATCTTACGATGGGCCGAATGGCCTCGTGTGATCTAACCCTCTCGCTGGGTGTGAATGAGAGACTGACGTTGGAGGAATCCTGTAGCTCCGGGGTTAGAGCTCTCGCCTCGCAAGCGAGAAGACCCGGGTTCAATTTCCGACAGGGCAAAATGTGGGCAGATTTTGTTGCTCCACACGCCTCTGTTTACCCAGCAGTAAATAGGAACCCGGGTGTTCGCTGATTGGCGGATCGCTTCTCTGGAGGTGATAAACCCGTCACCAAAAAATTAGTCATTCATTCCACAGCTGCTTGTGGGGACGCTGCTGTGCGCACACTGGCTGCCGTGTTTCGCCCACAATATATATAGTCAATTCACGCAGCGCTTTGAGACGTCCCGGAGACGTGATAAGGCGCTGTATCAAGTGCAAGGATTATTATTATATAATGTGTTTGCAGAACCTGCAGAGGCTGCCCTGGGAGAGTGTGCCCGTCCTGCGAACTCGGGCCGTGACCCGTGTCCCATCTCTGCCCTTCCTCCTGAGCTACGTGGTAACCAAGCAGGTGAGTGTGGTGGAGGGTGTGGGGGTGGTGGGGAGGAGAGACTGTCTGTCTCTTGTTGTTTCCTTACGCAGTTCAGATGCTATGGACTTGTGTAAAGTTCAGACCCTTCCTTTCTGATCCATTGGCTGAAACACTAGTTATTAACACACCGTCTGTAACGTCACTAACCTCTGTAACCCTAACCTGATGTCAAAAAGCCCTCGCTTAGCAGTGAGTAGGAACCCTGCTGTTGTTTCATTGGCGGATGCTTTCCAGAGGTAATATTCCCTCAAGAAAAAAAAAAAAATTTGGTCATTGGGCGATGTATCCTTGTGAAGCGCAGTGACTGTCTGTTTCGTGAGTGAAAGCAGTCAATTGCGCTTTGAGACTTCTCGACTTGTGATCAGGCGCTGTATCGAATGCGGGGATCGTTACTGCTATAATGGCAGAGAATTTTAATTCCCGCGTGTCTCTGTGTGGGGGCGGGGGGTGGGGAGAGAGAAGTGGGGCAGAGGTGTGTGTGTGGGAGGGGGTGTTAGTCTCTGTATGTCTGTCGCACGACTCTCCGTTGCTTTATCTTTCCGTTTCCTGCAGCACGGGGTGAGCTCGCTGATAACGGAGGGGGTGGACCCAACCAGGGTCTTCTACGTGTTGAACCCTCAGGGGAACCTGCCCAACACTGAGAAAACCTTCAAGGACTGGTTTCAAAGGTTCGTGCGTCACCCAAACCTGTCGGGGTTCGGGGCGGCAGCCCTGCGCAGGGTGCCTCACTCTCGCCCCAGCCTGCCCCCTCACTGCGACCCAAACGGCTTCCTTTGTCGCTCCGCCACTCGGCCTCGGTTTCTAAGCGTTGAATGATTTCAGCCGCGCGGCGATTCTCCAACCGGTGGATGGGCGCAGAGGCTAAAACTCACCCGCGCTCCAGGGAGTCACCCCTCGTGTGTGTGTGTGTTTTTATTTTCTCTTCCCTCTCATTCTCTGTGTGTCTTTCTGTGTGTGGGTGTGTCTTTCTCTCTCAGTCTGTGTGTGTGTGTGTGTGTCTTTTTCTCCCTCTCTTTCTGTGCGTCTCCCCCTCTCCGCCTTTCTTTTCCTTCTCTCCTTCTGTCCCTCGCCAGCTGAAAGCGCCCGCTGCCCGCCTGCTGTACGTAACGGTTTCTTTGTGGCCAACAGGAAGGCGGGCTGGGAGGGTGTGATCAGGACGAAACCCAGCGAGGACCAGCTGCGATCAGCCCTGTGTGACCGAGACCTTTACGTGTAAGTGGCCGTGCGGTGACTGGGGCGGGAGGCAACGTAAGAGCAGGAGGAGGCCATTTCAACCCCTCTGTTAGATCATGGCTGATGTGTACCTCAACACCAATTGCCCGCCTTTGCTCCCGTATCGATTGATCCCCTGACTTTAACAGAAATCTATCCACCTCAGTGTTTATATATTTTTTTAAGGAAAATGTGAATGGATCCCGGCCATAATCCACAGCCTTTTGGGTGGGGAGGAGGGAGAGATTTTCAGAATTCCACTAACCTTTGTATGAAAAGGTGGGGGAGTAGCCGGTGGTGGTTCCTATTCGACCTTCTCATCGCCCTCCCCGCCACCGCCGAGCGCTCCTG
>NW_024704768.1:3589563-3597063 GCF_018977255.1 Callorhinchus milii
ACCATCGGCGGCCAGGCCTTCACCCTCTCTTCCCCCATCCTTTGGAACCCCATCCCACAGTCCCTTCGCCTCGTCCTTTCAAGTCCCATCTCCTCGTCGACCAAATGCGCCTTCGATCACCCTCCTACCACCCCCCCACCCTCTCTCCCTCCCTCCCTCCCTCCCCTCCACCCCCTTCCCTGATCCCAACCCCCAGCTCGGGTCCAAATCAGTCGTTCTTGTTGTTGCTGAAAGCCCCCCTTCCAGCCCCCCAAACCCCCCCCACCCCACCCCACCCCACCCAGAGAGAGAGAGAGAGAGAGAGGGTGGGGGTCAATACTCACACTCCTTGGACATCCCGACCTGGAAGCACTTGTGTAGACGGCAATACTGACACCGGTTGCGAGTGACTTTGTTGATGGTGCAGCTCTTGTCTCTGTGACACGTGTAAACCATGTTCTTCTGGATGCTCCTCCGGAAAAAACCCTGGAAGAAAATCACCGGCTCAAACCATCACCACTCACTCCCCCACCGGAGCCCTTTAATCCCAATCCCTGCTCTTTCTCTCTCTCTCTCTCTCTCTCTCTCCCCATCGTGTCTGCGCTGGTGCTCGCTCCTCCACTGGAACTCGTGCCATGACCTCGCACGTGCCCTCTGACCGTTCCCCCCCCCCGCGCCCCCACCCCCCCACACCTCACCGCACCCCCCCCCACCCCACAACCCCAGGCACTGACCTTACAGCCTTCGCAGGAGCTGACCCCGTAGTGATACCCCGAAGACTTGTCCTGACACACAAAGCAGGGCTTGTAGACACGAGGTGGGGGCGGAGGGGATGGGGAACTGGGAATCATCTCCTCCGAGCTCGTGCTCTGTGTCTCCACCGCTGGGGAAAGAACAAAAAAAGAACACCCATGACGCAGGCATTAATAATAATGCTTCCTGACTCCGCGCACACGCCTGTGTTTACCCGGTTGTTGGTCGATCGGCCGATCGCTTTTCCCGGGCTAATAAATCCCTTGAAACATCAATAAAACCCGCGACCGCTTGTGAGACACTGCCCCGGTTCGCCCACAAGATACGCAGTCACTCCACTTTACGATATATTCCCGGGAAGGGCTTCGGGACGTCTGGAAGACGCGATAAGGCGCTGTGTCAAATGCCATGTGGTCCTGTGCCTTTCACATCGGGGAGGAAGTGGGGGGGGGGGGGGGGGGAAGACATGGGTATTGCGGGGGAGTGGGTTCGAACCCACAAACTCCTGACCCCCAGAGGTGTGGGAGGGAGGAAGCAAGCGACCGAGTGAGCGTGACTGACACTCTCTCCGCCAGCGCATTTCACCACACTTAACCGGTTGGACAGATGAGCGTTTAATCGGAATCATTCACATGTCATGCGATCCAAGAAAAGCGTTTGAAATGCATTAACAAATCTCCAGCGCTGTTATTAATTAAATTGTTTTTTACACACACACTCTCTCTCTCTCTCTCTCTCTCTGTAACACAGCCCTGGACACACACGCACACGCACGCACGCAACACACACGCACACGCGCGCATTCACACGCAAGAGACAGACAGACAGACAAAAGACTCACATAATAATCATAATTCGTGCATTTGACACAGCGCCTCATCACGTCTTCGAGACGTCTCAAAGCGCTTCACAGGATACACTGTAAAGCGAATTGACTTGTGTATTTTTTTGTGGGTGAAACGTACGTACGTACCTACATACATACGTGCACGCACGCATGCAAAGACACGCCAACCCAGACACGGACACACGCACACGCACATACAGAGATACACACACACACACACACACTGCTCCCTCTCCAACCTCTCCAGTGTCGGGACTCCGGGGTGATGGGTGAGGGGGGATAGGGGTGCGGTTGTAAGGACACAGGCCACGGCGTGTGGTGGAACAGGCTAGATGGGCTGAATGGCCTTATCCTGTTCCTGCTTTCTCACCGTCCGATTGCTAACCTCCTGGGATTGGAAACAGCCCCTGTTTCGCTCTCAAGACCGAAAGCTTCGAAATCCCCCCCCCCCCAAAAAAAAAGACATATCATCTGAATTCTTACCCCCACCCCCCACCCCAGAGCCTGGTAAACTCCCCCTGACCCACCAAGTGTCGTAACCCACCCCCACCCCTCACAATTTCCAAGGTACTGATACAATTAGCTGCGCCTGAGCTCAGAGAAGGGGCTTTGATGGTCTGACTCCATGAGAGCACAACATCCAATTAGCAGCTGTAATGAAAAGCAGCAGTTACACAACACAGCCCCGGCTTGTGTCGGTGTCCCAGCCATCCAGGCACACATCGCTTCCTCTCGCACGCTCACGTGTTATGTATTAAAAGGCAGAGACACTGAGAAGGCACTGAGACAGAGAGAGGCACTGAGAGCGAGCGAGAGAGACACACTGAGACAGGCACAGAGAGAGAGAGAGAGAGACGGAGAGAGTGAGACGCTGAGACAGAGTCAGAGAGAGAGAGAGAGAGAGACGCTGAGACAGAGAGACACTGAGACGAGAGAGAGTGAGAGAGACGGAGAGAGTGAGACGCTGAGACAGAGTAAGAGAGAGAGACACTGAGACAAAGAGACACTGAGACGAGAGAGAGTGAGAGAGACGGAGAGAGTGAGACGCTGAGACAGAGTAAGAGAGAGAGACACTGAGACAGAGACACTGAACGAGAGAGAGTGAGAGAGACGGAGAGAGTGAGACGCTGAGACAGAGTAAGAGAGAGACACTGAGACAGAGAGACACTGAAACCAACACAGAGATAGAAAGAGAGAGAGAGACAGAGAGAGTGAGATGCTGAGACAGAGAGAGGAGAGACACTGAGAGAGAGAGAGTTACTGAGACGGAGATAGAGAAACACATCGAGACAGAGCTAGAAAAATAATGATAGAGGGAGACAGACACTGAGACAGAGAGAGGAAGAGAGAGAGAGAGAGAGATACCGAGAGAAACACACTGAGACAGACAGAGAGGGAGAAAGAGAGAGAGATGGAAAGAATGAGACACGGTGACAGTGAGAGAAAGAAAGACACTGAGACAGACAGTGAGCTACTGAGAGACACAGAGACAGAGACACACAGAGAGATACTGAGACGGAGAGATACAGGGATAGAGAAAGAGAGGGAAGGACACTGAGACAGAGAGAGAGATAGAGAGACACTGAGACAGAGAGAGACAGATAGTCACTGGGACAGAGAGAGAGGCGCAGACGTACCGAGAGACACTGAGACAGACAGAAGGAGAGAGACACTTAAGACACAGATACACGTAGACACACACACACAGATAAAGAGAGAGTCGGAAACATACACATACACTGAGACAGACAGAGAGAGAGGGAGACACGGTGTCTGTCTGTTGGAGCTGTGTGTGTGTGTGTGTGTGTATGTGAGAGTCACTGGGACACTATCCCACGTGAGGGGTGCTACATAAGTGCGAGTTGTCTTGTTGTTGAGCCTGTGAGGAGCGATGGCGGCTGGGGGAGGCGGGGAGGGCTGTGGATGGGGGGCTGGACATGTTCATCATCACCTTGTAAAGAGGTCGGAAGCGGGACACAGGCTGAGCCTCGGGGCAGCAAATGTGAGCAGCTTCCCTGCTGGTCAGCGTGCGTGGTTGTGCAAGTGTGTGTGTATGTGTGTGTGCGTGTGTGTGTATGTGTGTGTGTGTGTGCATGTGTGTGCGTGTGCGAACCACACTTCACACACAAGCCTCCCCCACACACAGCAGGTAATCCGCAAACACACACACACGCACATTTACACAGTGCCTTTCACGTCGGGAGGACGTCCCAAAGGCTCTGACTGGACAGACAGACAGCCAGAGGGATTTGGACCCGAGCTGGGAGGGGTGTTGGGATCAGTTACCCTCTGCCAATCACCCACCAATAACTGATCAGTCATCAATAATCTGATCATACGAAATGCTGGACGGAAAAAAGACCGAGGTCCATCTCGTTTGCCTTTCCACACATGTCCCCGAACTACCTCCGCACTACATCCCATCAAGTTATTTCCTAAAGGAAAACTATTTAATCTGTGTTTCAAAGAATCGCTCATCAATAATCGATCACTGGCCAATGATTGATCACTCGGCCTCTGCTCTCTCTGCTTATGTCTGTGGGAGTGTGACTTGTGCAGAAATGACATTCACACGTGTCAGACGAACACTGAGGAACTTGGCTCGGGGAGAGAGAGGGGGGGGAGCGGAGGGAAGAGGGGGGAGAGACCGGGGGGAGAGAGGGAAGAGGGAGTCAGAGGTGGGAGAGAGGGGGGAGAGTCTGGGGGAGAGAGGCGGGGAGAGAGGAGAGGCGGGGGGATAGAGATAGGGAGAGAGGGGCGGAGAGGGGAAGAAAGAGGGGAGAGACAGGATGGGGGAAGAAGAGGGGGGAGAGGAGGGAGGGTGGGAGGAGAGGGGGAAAGGCAGTTCATTCCCCACTGGAGCTCTTTTACTCTAATCACTGACACCTCTCATTCTCTGTCACTGTCTCTCACACACACACACACACACAATCTCTCTCCCTGTCCCTCAATAAGTCTCTCTGTCTCTCTCTCGCTCGGACTCTCTCTCTCTCTCTCTCTCTCTCTCTCTCGCGCTCATCAGCCTCAGCTGACGGCTGCAGTGTGATAAATCGCTTCCGACCCAACCCCTGACCCCTCGAAATGAGCACAAAAACTCCGGGTTAAAACAAACAGCCATAAATCTGAGAGCCTGGCAGCGGATTAGAGAGAGCGGCAACGGATTAGAGCACGACACACACACACACACACACACACACACACACACACACGTACTTGGCCAAACTGACTGGCGCGCTTCGCCCGCCGCAACACACAAGTCACTGCACTTTGCAGCCTATCCTGTGAAGCGCTCTGAGACGTCGCGACGAGGTGATAAAGGCGCTGTATCGAATGCGAGGATCATTACTCTTGTTATACTTCACGCAGCAAACAAAGACATGACCCACAGGACGAACGCTGGGGAAAATTCCCACTGTTTTCCCACAAAAACGTTGAGACAGGAATGATGCCAGGGGGCAAGACTGGGTGGAATTGGGTGTCGGTGTGGGTGGGGGTTCCCTGTTCTCAGTTGGTTTCACTGTGTGTCGTGTTGTGATGAGTTGAGATTCCTTCCCACAAATCCAGAAGTGTGCAAGGAATGAGTCTGTCAGCGAGTGGCGATGTTAGCAGGGGGGGGCGGGGGGGGGGGGTGGCGAGAGAGAGAGAGAGAGAGAGAGAGAGCGAATGGGTGAGAGCGCGAGAGAGAGAGAGAGAATGGGTGAGAGCGCGAGAGAGAGAGAGAGAGAGAGAGTGAATGGGTGAGAGCGCGAGAGAGAGAGAGAGAGAGAGAGAGAGAATGGGTGAGAGCGCGAGAGAGAGAGAGAGAAAGAGAGAATGGGTGAGAGCGCGAGAGAGAGAGAGAGAGAGAGAGAATGGGTGAGAGTGCGAGAGAGAGAGAGAATGGGTGAGAGCGCGAGAGAGAGAGAGAGAAAGAGAGAATGGGTGAGAGCGCGAGAGAGAGAGAGAGAGAGAGAGAATGGGTGAGAGTGCGAGAGAGAGAGAGAATGGGTGAGAGCGCGAGAGAGAGAGAGAGAGAGAATGGGTGAGAGCGCGAGAGAGAGAGAGAGAGAGAATGGGTGAGAGCGCGAGAGAGAGAGAGAGAGAGAGAGAGAATGGGTGAGAGCGCGAGAGAGAGAGAGAGAGAGAGTGAGAGAATGGGTGAGAGCGCGAGAGAGAGAGAGAGAGAGCGAATGGGTGAGAGCGCGCGAGAGAGAGAGAGAATGAGAGAGAGAGAGAGAGAGAGAGAGTGCTGGAGTGTTACCAGACTTAAACCTCTTCCTGATGTTGCGTCTCTCTGTGGTGAGAGCTGGAGGAAAGGCTGGAATATTGTGAGATCCAAGCCGGGTTGGGCCGGCAGCCATTTTCCATCTCAGCCGCTGGGAAACCCTCAGACAGGGAGACGTAGGAACAGGAGGAGGCCATTCAGCCCCTCCAGCCTGTTCCGCCAAGACACGGAGCCGGCCGGAGCACCGACCCTCGGAGTCTCCTCACTGCCGTGATCCATTCACACGGGACACTGAATCCTGCCCGTGTGAACATCACACACACACACGCGCGCGCGCGCGCGTGCCCACGTCACACGCGTGCACACAACACACGTGGAGGCACAGACACTCCGCACGCACGGACACACACACACACACCACACGCGCACACACGCGTGCGCTCGCATAGTATATGGTTGAACACAGTGTGTATCACACACACACACACACCCCAGGAGGGAGCTCGGAAATGAGCAGTAAAACAACTGTGTGTGTGTAGTGTGTGTGCGTAGTGCGTATGCAGTGTGTGTAGTGTGTGTGTGTAGTGTGTGTAGTGTGTGTAGTGTGTGTAGTGTAGTGTGTAATGTGTGCGGTCAAAGTGGGAAGAGGATGGGATGTGAGGAGTAGGGAGAGGGGATCAAGCCCCTGTACTTACAGCAGAGAGATGCTCCTTTCTGGGTCTCGGGGCTCCCGAAATAGCCGCTGCCCCCCAGGACCTCGATGGGGAGGGGTGTCCGCAGGGTGCTGGCGAAGGGGAACGAGTAGACGATGGCGGGGAAGCTCTTAATGTGGGGCATCGAGCCCCCCATGGGGCGGAAACGATCTGGGTTCGTTGCCATTCCTGTCCACTGCCTGGCTTTGATTCCTTCTGGAGGGGGCTGGTAATCTGCCTTCCCGGTGTCATGTGCGGCGTCCTTGGCTCTTTTCTCTCCCACGGAACCACCCCCCCACCCACCCCAACCCCCCCCAGTCCCCACCCACCCACCCACTCACACACGCACACACACACACGCACACGCACACGCACGCACCCACCAACACCCAACTCCAAACTCCAAACCCCCACCACTTAAAAGCTCCGTCACATCAAATCAGCCTCTCTCTCTCTCTCTCTCTCTCCCACCACCCCGCCCCCCCCCACCTCCCACCCCGCCCGCCCGCCCCCACCCCCCTAAAAAAAAAGCCTTCCCTTCCACTCCCGCACCCCTGAACGGGGTCAGGATCAGAGCATCGTGCTTTGGGGAGGTGGTCAGAGCCCCTGGTCCAAGTGGAGGGTGGGATGAGGGTGAGGTGTTGGGAGGGGTCGATAGTGGAGATAGGTTTGAGTGCGTTGTTGGATGAGCTTCCACGTTCTGTCTCTCCCTCTCTCTCTCTCTCTCCGTGTCTCTCTCTCTCTCTCTCTCTCTCGAACACGCAGCGATCTGTAGAGGGAGAGAAAATGGAGGAGATTAGGGAGGGTTCCTATATGTGTGTGTGTGTGTGTGTGTGTGTGCTGTTTGTCTTGTGGTTTTAACGCTATCAGAACATCTTCCTTCACCCATTGTTGGGAGCGGTGAGTTGGCCCAGGGCGAGGGTGCGACAACTCACGTCAACACCTCGCGTTCCAGCTGCGAATCGCCCTCGCTCGCCACAGCGCTCGCTCAATACAGCCCCCCTCGCTCACTCGCTCACCACACA